>NW_006921653.1:6377531-6398854 GCF_000298275.1 Orycteropus afer afer
AGATTATCTTCTGTGTCTGTGTTAATTGGTTTCCCTTTTCTTTGTTGAAGAGGGTCTGTGCAATCCTTCTGCCTAGTCCGCCATCTTGCCGGAATACGACATTATTGTTTTAAGCATGGAGTGGATTCACTTGGGGGAAGATAGCTTTTTCATTGTCTTTGGTTTTCTGATTAGAAAAATAATGCTTACTATACAAAATGAAAAAAGTATACACACACGGGGACACATAGAGATAGGAGTAAAACCCAGTCCCTCATCATAACTCTCTCTCTTCCTCCCTTCTTTCCTCTCTTTCTCTATCTCTATACCAGCAATGTATTGTAGACATCTTTCCATTTTAGCAAATACAGATCTATATCATTTATAATGTTTACTTGGTCTTTCACTGTGTGGCTGTACCATAATTTATTTAATCATAACACATTTAAGATGTAAACAAACTGCAGTGGACATTCTTGCACATAATTTTTGTATACTTGTTGCATTGCTTAAGAGTTATGTTTGACTGTGATTAATGGGTGCTCAGTGTTCTCTCTAACATTAAAGAAGTTTAAAATCATATCAAAATGGAATACATGTACACAAATAGATGCTTATTTTATACGAGAATTTGTATCAACTGCCTTAGTGAAGGAGGGATGGGGTTTAAATAGGAAATAAGTCATAATTAAAACAGATATATATTTCTGTGCATTAATAAAGCAAAATTAAAGCAACAGTACATTAAATTTTTTTTTTTAACATCCGTCTTTAGGCACAAAACGAATGTATTTGGAGTTTGCATAAACATTCTTTATGTAAAACTACAGTACTTTTTTCCCCTTAAGGATAACCTTGTTTTTCCACTAGTTGAAATCACAAAAGCTTCTTGAATTTCTGTATCTAATCCGTAAACCCACAGTTGTTTGGAACTATTGCCTCCTTCTTGTAAATGATATTAAATTGGCCTAAATCTTCTTGAACACTTCTCTGTCAGGGAAGATGATAAGCCGTTAGATGCTCCCTTTATTGTCCATACACACACACACACACACACACACATATGACACAACATTTGCTTATTTAACATTTTTCAGTTGTATAATTGAGTGCTATCAGTTACATTAATTCTGTTGTACAGCCATCATCTTTAATTGCTTCCAGATTTTTCATCATGTTAAATATTTAACTTGCTAGCATTTGCTCTTCTATTTTTTATTTCAAGCTAAAGTCCCTTTTCTACTTTAAATGTGAGGCTGGAAATCTTGTGTTGACACGGGATACTTGTTACCAACAAGAGCGTCTAATGGGCACTGAAGGAATTGCAACTGGATCCCTTGCCTGCCTTGGCCTTTTCTCACACTGGATCTGAGAGTGATTAGAATGGAAAAAAAGGAGGTGGAGGAGTTGTTTGAGGCTTGTGGTTAGCTAGCTATTTTGTGTCTTAAAAATATCTTTGTCCCTGGATCAGTTATTACTTAGTCTGATTATGAAATGAAGTGTTTCTGGAGTTTTTGCAGTGAATTTTTTTCCTGCAGTATGTCCACCCCATTTTTTTGGATTCCTTCTACTGTCGTGTGTCTGCTGTGTTTTTGCATTCTTTTTGCTCAGATCCCTTTAAACACTTTGGACAACTTTTAATAAGGGAACAAAAGGAAACTAATATGTATAGAATGTCATATGTGCCTGGCACTGTGCTTGGTGGGTTGCTTTTATTATTTGATGAAATACTCAAAACAATACTGTGAAATGATGTCCTTGGGCCTATTTTACAGTGGAAGAAATGGAGGCTGATAGGAGCAGAGTTACAGTGCTTTCCTAACAGGTTAATAGCAGAGACGAACTTCACATTCACAACACCATTCAGCCTCATTTGAGTGATACTTTCAACAAAAGATTGCCAAGACATATATGTAAAGAAATTTTGTGGGCTGGCTTTGAAACATTGAAATGTAAGCAGTGTTGCCTGGTGATGATTTTCAGGGTCCTCTGGTGGCTCTCTCCCCTGCCTCCAATGCCTAATTCAGTCCCTTTTTAATGCCTCAGTTTCTACCATTGTTTCTTTAAACCACCTCTTTGAAAATAGGGCCCTGACTCTGAAAGGCACCTCCGTTCTCTATCCAGATTCTGGGGCTCATGCCAACCTTTCCTCTGTTCCCATTTGTGTCATGCTTATTAAACATGTGCAGAAAGTGACTCTGAAATAGCCAGAACCCAGGGTGGCTTGTCCCCTTCTGAGAATTAAAAACAAACAAACAAACCCACAATAAAAATAAATCAATAAAAAAGGAATTTAATCTCTTCACATGAATAGAGGAGAAGCTAGACTAACCTACAAGAATGTTTGGTTTGAAGAGGCCTTGCCCTCTTTTTGTGGCGAGTGACATTTAATTCATTTGGCCCCATTAGAAGAGAAAGGAGGGCAATAGAAGTTTTAGCCTTGGGATATTTTACATGTGGCGTGTCTTAGGAGCAGGCAATCTGTGTGTCAATGTCTCATTTAAGAACAGCTGGAAAAACAACATGTTAAAAACATGTGTCACACAGAGTGCTTGGAAAAACATTTTTCAAAGTGTTTTAGCATTTAGATTTAGAGTTAAGTAGCTCAGTGGCTTAAAAACAAACTTTGTTTAAAATTTGATTGGGAGATTAAAGCACCTCCCAGATGTCAGGTGACACTGATAAGGGGATTGTAACTAACACATAGCTATTGAGACAGACTCTGGACCATTTATAATAACAACCACAGGGTCTGTGCTCTTATCCTCCTTATGGATCACTGCTTCACTGCCACCACCTCCCCACCAATTTCATTGTCACCTCCTCAAGGGCTGAGGTTAAGTCATCTTCTGTTATATCCATCCCAGACCAAAAGGCCCTACAGGCACTCAGCACCATATACATATTCATCATTGAGGTCCTTGCAAATCCGAGCATATGTATTTGGGTTCAGCACCACTTCATCTGGAGCTCAGCCAGATGAAACAGCACCGTACCCCAAGCCTGGAAGAAACTGGCCCTGTTGGACTTTAAAATTTAAAAGTTAAAATAATATACACAAAACCTAGTACATTGTACATTATAGGCCACTTAAAGGATTTTCAGTGATGATGTTAACCACACTCCACACTTACCAAAGCTGATTTTGGAACCGAATCCCCATGGAAGATGTAGCCCCACTGTAAATACTTGTCATATGAAAAAAATGGCTGAATACAAAGGACTTCCTATTGATAATCCTAGAATTCACCATTTATAAAGAGTCTTATCTTTTCTCTACTTATCCTCCCTGTTCCATGTGTTTGTTTGGGGGAAAGGGGAAAAGTAGAATAAAAACTCTACCCAGTGCATGTCTTGTACTCAGTATCTGGAAATAATAAAACATAGTGAAATGAATGCTCAGTAGTTTTGTTCATCTTCAACACAAGAAACTTAAGGTGAATCATAAATCTTCCAATAGCATTATTGATCCAGACATGTTGTTGTTGTTGTTATGTGCTGTGGAGTCGTGGGAGGAAGAAAAAAAGACTAGTTGTGGATAATAATGTTTGCTAAACAGCCAAAGTTCTTCAGTATGGCTCTTGGCCTAAGGCAAACAAGCAAACAAAAACTCCCACTCCTTTTCTTCTTGTGTTTTCAGGGAGTAGGGAAAATGAAGTTAAGCAGGAGTTTGGGTCAGTTTGCAGAGGCCAAGTCAAGTTTACCAGTATTGAGTGACATTGGGGCTCTCGAAGCCTATGACTGGGTATCTGTAACACAATGACTGACTCCTTACCCTCAGAAATGAGGCCTGTGAGTCACCCTGCAGGGCTGTGTTGATGAGTTACTGGCTTCCCAAAGTGGTTTTCTCTGAGAAATGGCACATTCATGGTGTCCCTTTCTTTCCCACCCAGGGACAGAACTCTGGTCGATAAATCCCTGCAGGAACCACGGATATTACAGTCATGAGTTTTCTCATACCGCCCTCTCGGGCTGACAGCAGCTCTGCTTTTCTCAGCCACTACCTTGACTGAATAGATTTAGACAGAGTGAGTCTGCAGAAATGTCAGTGGTGCTCATGCAGAAGATTTGAGGTAGATGTATCACCACAGCTGGCCACGCCGGAAGTGCTAATAGACTTTTCACGCTGCTGGTGCTACTATTGCTGGTAATTTAAACAAGTGGAGGCTTCTTGGCAAGGCTGTGGTGGAAGTCAAGGATTAGAGCCTGGTAGTTAAAAATACAATCCCTGCCATTCATTCGAAATTCCAGAGAACTCTGGAATTTTTTGAATTGGCAAGTGAATGGTGGAGACCGGAAGCGTGCACCAAAATAATACTTCTGGTCTTGTATCATCTTTTATTAGAGGATCCTAAAAAATCCCCTATTTATATATGAGTTATTATTCCTGTGTCATAGACTGCAGCTATGTTTGATGAGCTAGCTGTCTAAGTGCAATCTGACTGAAACCTTTTAACTGTAAATTCTTTGTGGTTTCAAAGGATGAGCTTTCTCACCCAATGCACTTATGTTAGGTGAAGTCACTTTTATTGTGTAGACAAGAGTCACTTTTCACAGCTTTGGGGTTTAATGATATGAATGATATAAATGTTTTGCTGATGGATGTGTCTGCTATGTGCATTTGAAGTCTGACTTTACCTCTTTGTACCTTTTATTCCAGTGCATTAGACTAGCAGGCGATGGTTCTATTTAGCATTTGGGCACTATGGGAGAAGAACTGTAACTGCTTGTAATGTTATGACAGCTGCTTTAGGACGAAGAGTCATCAATTGGGATAGCAATAAAAGAATGAAAACTTAGAAAGGTTGATTGCCTTAGAAATAAATGGAAACATGAACATATGTATTCAGCCATGTGAAGCTCCAGGGTTTTAATTCCAATTGTCAGTGGATGGAAGATCAAAAACCAACTCCCCATTATACAACTGGATCGTTGGTTTATGGACAAGGGGAAATTTTACAGGAGGGGGACTAATACTAAGATTATGAGAGGGATCTGGCCGGTTGCCAGCTTAGATGTGGGTCATGAACTGAGCACCTCAGTGGGGGCAGCCCCCACTGTGATGGGGCTCCCACTGCATTCTGGTTTTAGGAGACAAAGGGAAATACCTGGAAAAAGAAGTGTGCGTTTGGACCTGGGAGAAATAGTGTGTTTTCCATTGTCCTTGTTTCATGCTTATGATCCATCTGTGGTGTTAGTTGCAAGAGCTAAGTACCATTGACGCCCCCCCCCAAGAAAAGTACCACTCAAAGAAGTGCAAGATATGATGTGTCTTTCTGAGGTCTTGAAGTTTGTTTAGCAATACATAGCTAACATGTTTCATTTAATTATAGGTGGCACTTATCCCTGAAATACAACAAAAAAGAAAGCTAGTCTTTTTATGTTTATATTCTAATAGGAAAATTTAAAAACTTTCATTTAAGTCTGGGGCTGGTCTTGCTATCTGGTAAAAGACTGAAAATTGGAATAGCTTTTGTTGCCCACTGATGAAGGGTCACATCTCCTTGGCAAGTTAATATCAACATCATCCAAACCTGTTTCAATTTACATTTTTAACCCTGCTGGGTCTTAACTGAACTGGTTCACAAAAAGTTAAGTTGCAAAATTGTTTCATGTAGCCATTCTTAAGCAAATTGTCTTCTGTGTACACACATTTATTGTAACATTAAGAAGGTGGTGAATTGGCTTTGTAAATTAAAAAAAAAAAGTCAGGCTTGATTTTTAGAAACAAGACAATTTATTTATACCTTAAATTGGGTGTATAAAGATTATGGGAGTTGTGAAAACATTGTTTGTTAAAATGCCTACTATGTGCACAGCACTTTGTCATGTGTCACCGGGACCTTGCTGTCTTCTGAAGAGCTTATACTCCATTAGAAGAGAAATAGGAGCACACAAAAAACTCAAAGGGAGTGTAGGAAGAGGTGAAAGAAGAACTGTGATTACCAGGGGGATGAAGAAATAAATGTAGCATTGAGTATGTCCTGAGTTTTGATTCCAGTCCTGGTTTTATGATCCCAAGCTGCCTTTAAATTCCCATTTTAGTAGTGTGGTCTCTCTATAATCTAGGTTATGGTATAAGAAGAGGCAGGTTGGAGGCTGCTTCCAAATCCTGTCCTAACAACTTTGTTGATAGTAACCAGTCGTCATGGAGTCTGTTCTGACTGAGTGATGTCATGTGTGTCAGAATAGCACTGTTCACCCCAGGGCTTTCAATGGCTGATTTTTCAGAAGTAGATCACTGGGACTTTCTCCCTAGTTGCCTCTGGGTGGACTGCTAACTTTTTGTTAGCAGCTGAACGTTAACCACTCACACCACCCATAGACCCCTCTGTATATGGTAGGGAGCCCTGCATAACATCTGACATTAATATGAAATGATAATAGATTTAAAGAGGTGGGGCTGTGAGGAGGAGGAAACACATATATTTGAAGATGAAATCTTTGCCCATAGAATAAACTGCATGTTGCTAAGAACTCTAGATATTTTTCAAAATGAAACACTTGTCATCATTCCTATTTTTATGTCTTTTGTAGGCTTCCAGCAATACAAAATGTATTGCATAGACCTTCTCTGTTTGAGAAAATCTTTGCTGTGTGGCTTCCTTCCATAAATTTAGTGTAATATAATAGGTCATAGACTGGAGGGTAGATTCATCCAAAACACCAGGCCCTTTCCTGGGCAGTAAGAAGCTGATGGAGCCTATTTTTATAGGTAAGATTGAATTCTTGCCTTTATGGTTCTGCTGCTCCTCGGAGTTTTACATTTGCGAAATCCTTCTCATTTTTAAACTTATCCAGAGCCTTGTGGATCGCACAAGGCTTGTGCTTGTTGAGTAAACCTGAACCAAATGTTGCTGGTCTTCCACACACAGCTGAGTCTATGAGATTAGAAGACTGGTCTGAAATCTGTAAAGGACTTTGGCCGTCCTAAGATTCCCAGTGTTTCATGCTGTTGTACATAGTGTCACCATGAGTTGGAACCATCTCGACGGTACCTTGTAACAGTAACAACCTGGATATAGGTTCTGAGACTTGGATGGGTTACATGATACATGACTTTTCCAGTGAAGTCACACAGTGAGGTCACACAGCTTGCCTTAAAATCTAGGTTTGTGTGGCTTCAAGACTGTGGTCTCCAAGGCCCCGTAGTGTCTCACAGGAGACTGCTGTGCCTAGAAGATGCTCGTGTGAGTAGTATTTTTATTTCGTGGGCAAGGGGACCAAGGAGCTGGAGGTGACTTGGATCCCAGCTGTCTTTGGAGATAAGAGTTTTGAAGAGGGATATAGAATGGATTATGAGATAGAGAAGATGTGGGAAGGGATAGAGGGAGGGAGGAAGACCAGAAAATGTGGAGGAAGGGAAGCCTGGAGGCCATTGTGGTCATCAAGGTGAAAGATCAAGAAGGAATACCGCGCCCCCCACCTCCCAAACTAGTTGCCTGTGAGTTGTCTCTGACTCATGGTGACTCCGTGTATGTCAGAGTGGAACTGTTCTCCATGCAGTTTTCAGTGGCTGATTTTTCAGAAGCTGATTGTCAGGCTTTTCATTCCAGGAGCCTCTGGGTGGCCTTGAACCTCAACCTTTGGGTTTATATCACTGAGGGACTCCTAAGAAGCAGGTATTGTTGTGGGTCTCGTCAAGTCAATTGCAACTCTTAATGACCACATGTGTTACAGAGTAGAACTGCCCCATAGGCTTTTCTTTGCTTTATAGAAGCATTGCCAGGTCTTTCTCTTGTGAGCCCTTGGATGAGTTTGAAATGTTGACCATTTGGTTAGCAGCCAAGCTTTCAGTTGTTGTGTCACCAGCAGTGGCTAAAGGGGAGGAAACGGGAGCAAAGTTAACCGTCCCTAGTAGCCTAAAGGGGAGCTCTGGTAGCGTAGTGCCTAAGGCACTTGACTGCTAACCAGAAGGCTGGTGGTTCAAACCCACCAGCCACTCCTTGGAAGGAAGGTTGGGCAATCTACTTCCATAGTGATACTGCCTCGGAAACCCAAGGAGGGCCCGCTGTGACTTGGGTCTGACTCAGTGGCACATAACAACAACAACAGGAGCCTAAAGAGGGGTGCAGTCAGAGTGAAAAAGGTAGCTGAGAAGGTGGTGGTACTGCCACTGCCTTGATGAAAGAACAAAAGAAAAAGTACATGACAATTGTAATGAATTATTAGCCAGATTAGTGCGGAGGAGCTCTGGTAGCATAGTGCCTAAGGCACTTGACTGCTAACCAGACGGCTGGTGGTTCAAACCCACCAGCCACTCCTCGGAAGGAAGGTTGGGCAATCCTACTTCCGTAGTGATACTGCCTCGGAAACCCAAGGAGGGGTCGCTATGAGTCGGGGCCAACTCGACGGCAAACAACAACAACAACAATTCCAATGACATTTTTAACCCCCCAATACAGAGTTTTTCCTAATCAATAAAAGGAGTTTTAAAATCTGTCTTTATTGAAGAACATGTTAATAATCTAAGAGGAAATAACTAATTCACACAACATAGTTTTTCATAAGCTGCCATTTGCAGCCAAATGTCACTTAGTGCCACTCAGTAGTGCTGACCTTTCTCTCACCTTGGCAGCTTCCTGGGCCTGAGAGCTGACACTCTTTTCCCGACCTTGGCAGTCCTCCAGGTGGGGACTCTGGATGCTTTGAGAAGCAGATGTTAGATTGGTCTTCTTGAGACTGAAAGAAGGAAGCTATCTGGGAAGTGGTGATCAAAGAGGTCCCCAAAAGAAGGGGAAAAGCCACTCCATGAATATTTGTTGAATATTTGTTATAGGCACCTTGTCTACCCAGGGTGTGCCATGAGAATCCCTTGTGGGGATTTTTTTTTTTTTTGGGGGGGGGGTTCCAAAAAATATTTGTATATTTTGGTGTCAAAAATAGTTTTCCTTCCTTAAAGAACTGGTATTCTTTTTTTTTATAAACAGTGTGGGCTAGGTAATTGATTCCATTTCCCTTTTTACTTTGGCCACACAAAGATAAGAGACAAAGCTGGAGTTTGTCCTTAGTAACTGCATATCTATGCATCAGTTTTCTTTTTGGACATTCATGGATATTTTTGTTTTTACTGCTTATGAAAACATAGTTCACTGCTGAAAAATCTAGAAACTGCAGAAGAGTTTAGATAAGAAAGAAAAAAATCACCAATCTTTGTAGGTATCAGTGCAAATTGTTTGGTCAACAACAACAACCCAAGCCCCTTGAGATTCTGACTCATAGGGACCCTTTGGGACAGAGTAGAACTGCCCCTCAGGATTTTCTTGGTGGGATAGTGCCTAAGGCACTTGACTGCTAACCAGAAGGCTGGCAGTTCAAACCCACCAGCCACTCCTCGGAAGGAAGATGGGGCAATCTACTTCCATAGAGATACCGCCTCGGAAACCCAAGGAGGGGTCGCTGTGAGTCGGATCCAACTTCACAGCAGTGAGTTTGGTTTTAATCTTTACAGAAGCATATCCACAGGTCCTTCTGCAGTCACTGGGTGGGTTCAAACCACCAACCTTTAGATTAGCCGTTGTTGTTATTGTTATGTGCTGTTGAGTGGGACCCGACTCATACTCATAGGGACACCTCCTTGGGTTTCAGAGGCAGTATCACTACAGAAGTAGATTGCCCAATCTTCCTTCCACGGAGTGGGGAGTGGCTGGTGGGTGTGAACCACCAGCCTTCTGGTTAGCAGTCAAGTGCCTTAGGCACTATGCTACCAGATTCCCTTTAGATTAGCAGTCAAGTTCTTAAAGTGTTTGCACCACCAGAGTTCTTGTCATATACATATATACCTATAAAACTTTTCAAGGAAAATTATACTTTAAAATAGCAGAGACACTTTTTCTTCCATGAGACTCAGCATGAGAATGAAAATAGGAAGGAGATGGGGACAATAGGAAGTGGGGATTAACCTAGCTAAATTGCAGGCCCTGGCAAATAGTAAGGTTACACTGAGAAATTGGAGAAGGGAAATGACTCAGTAACTTTGAGAGAGGGAGCAGAGGTGAGACAGCAAAATGAAAGAGTAAAAGGCATATTCTGGGTTTGAGAATGGGGAGGGAGAAGAAAGGAAGGCGGGAGCCTTAGGCACTAAATGATTTGAACAATAGGAGAATTTAGTTTTTAAGTCAGACCATCAGCAATATATTAAGTGCCTCTTGTGAGCCATGCTCTCTTCCTAGCTTTTTGCATTCAGACTGAGCCACTCTTGACATCATATAAGCTGAGTCTTAGACTTAAGCTGATTTCGGGTTGACAAGTCTGCAGAGGCTGGGAATTTGCATGCCTTTCCTCTCAGAGTTGTTTTGGAGCAATGAGAGCTGCTCCCTTAAGAAAGGCTTCCTCTTATACTTGAGTCTTAGAGGAATACAGTGACTGACACTTTTAATTAACAAATCCGCTGGGAACAAAACTTCTTTGAAAGCATTGGCTGGGGTGTGGAGTTTGGAGAATGGGCTGCAGTCTCCCATGGCATTGTGGGAGTCCTGGAACATCAAGCCCCATGGTGAGCTGTGCATCTTCAGGGTCAGACTTACCAGGATGAGGGCAGGATGGCCCATCCAGAAAGCCCCACATTGATTGAGTCCCAGGGGACAGAGGCCATTAAGTCATGGTGGCTCTCCTTAGAAGCTGGGCAGTTGCAGGGCATTCTGTGCTGGGTGCTCCTGCCCTCACCTGAATTGGTGTCACAGTCCATTTGATAGCATGGGAGGGATGTAGTGAGCTGTGCCCTAGGGCAGAGGGGAGCACAAGATCTGGGAATGCATCTTTCCAGCTCCTGTGTTACTGGTAGCTGAGTTTCTGACCACAGCAGTGTTCTTTACATCTCATTGCTGGCTCAGCGGTAGAATTCTCACTTTCCATACGGGAGACCCGGGTTTGATTACTGGCCAGTGCACCTCACTTGCAGCTACCACCTATTTGTCAGTAGAGGTTTGAATGCTGCTTTGATGCTGAACAGGTTTCAGCAGAGCTTTCAGACTACAGTTGACTAGAAAGAAATGCCTGGTGATCTACTTCTGAAAATAAACCAATAAAACTCCTGTGTATCACAACAGTCTGATCCACAACATATCTTGAGGATGGCCCCAAATGGCACAGTGTTTCATTTTGTTGTGCATAGGGTCCAACACGATGGCAGCTAACAGCAACAGTGATATTAGAACCAGCACAGCATCAGTATCCATGGTGTCAGAGTGTCTATGAAAGGTTTATGGAGAGCGGAGGATCCTTTTCTCCTGTTGCTGTGATGTGACATATTTATGTAAGGCGTGTCTACCTTAGAAAACATTTTTAATAGTACAGTCTTGAAGGAATAGCAAAGGGTTTCTTAGCTTTAATTACTTTGTTAAAGAGAGTTTAACTCTGATATCCTCATCAAGTGATTCCTTACTCCAAAAGCCTGCGACAAACCTCCTGAGGTTGGCTATGCGTTTTCACCTGCCCAGAGGTTATAAAAGGATTTTACACACACTTTAAACAGAACTACAGTTGTTTGGCTGGAAGGGTTACTTACATTGTTTTGTTTCCTTTCTTTTTTTCTCCTCTATTTTTTATGCTCAGGGAAATGACTCTCATGTCTTTAGTTCATTCTGTCCCCACCTATTTTTCTGTTTCTTTTAAGAAGCTAGTCTCAGTTCTTTTATGTTTATCCCACCAGTTCATTTTTGACTTTTTTGTTGTTGTTCCCTGTTCATTGACATGAAGATTGTTGGTGGCATTTACATGTTACAATTCACCAGTTGAACTTTGTTTTCTTTGTAGCTACTGAGGCCAACTTTGTCATTATGTTCATTTATAGACCTTCTTAGGGAAAACATCCAAGTTTTCGCTCAAGGCCATGGATGAGTTCCCCAAGGTCAACAGTATGAGGCAACTTCAAGTTTTGGAAGAATTTTAGTTAGTGGCAGCATTTAAATGTGAGGAAACAGACCAAACCAAACCAAACTCACTGCCATCGAGTTGGTCCTGACTCATAGAGACCCCTCCTTGGATTTCCAAGGCGGTATCACTACAGAAGTAGATTGCCCAGTCTTTCTTCCAAGGAGTGGCAGGTGGGTTTGAACCGCCAGCCTTCTGGTTAGCAGTCAAATGCCTTAGGCACTATGCCACCAGAAGCAAAAGTAAATAAGACAATGCAACTCTAGCGTGAGGTCATTCCAACAGCTAAGATTAAATCTAATGATAGGAAGACTGTTTTCCTACAGTAAAGACCAAAAGAGGTCATTGTCATTTGAAATTAAAATGTGTTTGGCAGAAAGAGCAATCATATTTCTTTGCTTGTGTGTCTAAGTATGTGGGGTTAATATTGCCAGTTGGTTTAGAAGAGGCAAACCTGGTTGCCCAGAAAAAGGGATGACATTCAGTTTCTGCTGTCAAAGTTTGTTCTCTTTATAATATGAAGTTGTTACTGTTAGCTGCCGTTGAGTTGATTCTGACCTATGGTGACCCCATGTGGAACCTTCCAGAGGCTTTTCAAGGCTGTGACTTCCTGGCAGTAGATTGCTAAGCCCATCTTCAGAGTTGCCTCTCTGGGTGAGTTCAAGCCACTAACCTTTTGGCTAGTAGTCAAGTGCTTAACCATTTGTATCACCTGGAGACTAAAGTTTCTTGTCTTTTATGGATACTCTGATGCCATTCAGAAAGTAGTGGCACCAGATGAATCTGCTCATCTGTAAAAGAAAAATACAGTAGATAAACTGTCACAACAGTAGAGGTTGATGGATTGGATCTACAAAGCACCAGGCATTCCTACCAATTTTATTCCTGCCAGTTCACTTTTGACTGTATTTTTGTGATGTGGTTTGGGTGGTGGTCGGCAGAGCTGGAGGCCCATCCGCTTTCTGAGGCCATATTGGAAATCTTGGGCAGAAGGCTGTTGGGCTGGTTCTCTGTGGTTAAGTCCTACCAACAAGTATTGGAAATAGAATGTAATCAAACGTCTGACCATATACATCTTCTCCTCAAAAACCTTAATACCTCAACATCTTAGTTTCTCTGTAAGCTGACATTTGTCAACCTTCCTATACTTATTTCCAGGTACTCTTTATCCTCTAGCTACATAGTTGTTACTTTGCTTGGTAGGAGCTAAGCTTCTTGAGAGATTTATGTGTGACCTGAGTGGAACTCGTAGTACCTTATGCGTAGTAAAAGGTCAGTAATGTCATGTTTACTAGATTGCTTCCAAGCGCCCTGTCTTTGGCTGAAGACAGGCGGAGGTATCCTCATTATGTCAATTACATAAGCTAGGAGTATGTGGGAGGGCTATGGGGCAGGAGAACATAGGTTCTGCTTCAGGAAAGGAGTTCACACAATAGCATCCCATTGATTGAAGCCTGTAAAGCACGTGAGACTGGGGAATGTGGGCTACTCAATGGCTGAGGGGATGTACATAAGCTGGAGTTTGTCCCAGGTCAAGCAAAAACCTGCTTGCTGTTCCTAGAGGCAGTCCAGGCAACTAAGTCAGGGGCTTGGGTTCAGAGACTGCCTTGAAAAGTCCTCAGTGTGCCTGACTTGGATGGAGGGATAAATGGTCAAGCCTGACTTGGAATGAAAACAAACACAATTTGCAAGTCATTTGTAAGCAAATCCCAAGGGAAGAGCCCATGTCTCAGCGTCACTTAACTGTTGTGCTGTTATTGGTGATGGTAATAATGATAATGATGCTGACAATTAAAAAGATAATTGTTTTCCTTCTTTTAGTCACATAGAAAAAATCACCACATGGCAAGACCCTAGGAAGGCGATGAATCAGCCCCTGAATCATATGAACCTCCACCCTGCCGCAACTTCCACACCAGTGCCTCAGAGGGCCATGGCAGTGTCCCAGCCAAATCTCGGTAAGCCCACAGCTTCTACTAGGAAATGATGGACAGGTCTTCCACCAAGGGGCTCTGGAGCTCAGAGCAGCCCTAGTTGTCTCAGTGCCTCACCGTGGGCCTGGAGAACATTCCTCCCTCTTGGCTGCACTATCCTTCTTTTGGCTTTGCCTTCTTTTCTTGACCTCTTTGACACACAGTTCATGATACTGCTACCTAGGTTTCCACTACATTTTTGGCATTCCCTCTAATTGCCTTTATTCAGGTTCTTTGAAAAAATAACCTAGGTCTTCTATTTCAGATTAAGGTAAGTAGAATGTGGACCCCTTTCTATGTCTTTGAGTCCTGAAGACTTCCAAATGTTATGATTCTGGCCTTATATTCTTGTCTTTCCATAAGGAATTAATATTAACTAATATCAACGTGAGGAGCTCTGGTGGCATAGTGCCTAAGGCATTTGACTGCTAAGCAGAAGGCTGGTCATTCAAACCCACCAGCCACTCCTTGGAAGGAAGATTGGGCAATCTACTTCCATAGTGGTACCACCTCAGAAACCCAAGGAAGGGTTGCTAGGAGTCGGATCCAACTCAACGGCAGTCAGTTTGGTTTGGAGTTTTTGGTAATATTAATGTGAAGGAGCTCTGTTGGCATAGTGAATAAGGCATTTGGCTGCTAACCAGAAGGTTGGTGGTTCAAACCCACTGGCTGCTCCATGGGAGGAATATGAGGCAATCCACTTCTGTAAAGAATTACAGCCTTGGAAACCCAATGCAGGTCGCTATGAGTCAGAATCAACTCAATGGCAATGGGTTTTTTGGGTTTAATATTAATGTGTGACGGACACAATGCCAGGTGCTTTCAAGCTTTATTAAATTCTCACAATGACACTGTAATAAGTAACAGAATTCCCATTTCATAGATGAGGAAACTTTTCCAAAGTAAAATAGCTTATGGATATAGCAGGGCTAGAATTTGAACCAAGATTGTTCTGACTTTAGAATGCGTTTAACCATTGCATCACCTACAGGTGGCTCCTCCCTTCCTCCCCATACCTGTCCTGGGATAGTATGACTCACTCTCCACTTCATTTAGAATGCCTAAGTGTGATTTTAAACTTCAGAAAAGAATGTTTTCTGCTGATTGCCTTCACTTAAAAAAAAAAAAAAAAAAGTTATGATTTTTCCCTTTATAAGGTGAAAAATGAAAGGGGCCGTTACTAAGGCTTTATAAAAGATTTTGCCATTTTCAGGTAATATTTCCACTTAAGATCAGATACCCAGATACTGCTTTATACATGAAACAGTTAATTTTAGGGAGTGAAAAGAATCTCCTGTTGGATTTTCAGGAACCAACAGGATAAAAATGGAAGAGTTATTCCTGGACACCCTTCCCTCAGACTGTGGCCAAAGTGAATATGAACTCAAGTAGACTCGAGTCAGCTTCAAACGAATATATTGTCTGTTCTTCCAGGAAGTCTAGACTTAATGTTTTAAAGCTTGCAGACGTAAATTATATCCAAAAAGCAAATGGTCTGGAATAACCTCTCTTATGTTTTTTATCTAAAGGGCAGATCAAAGAAAATGGCACCAATGCTTCTACCAGCAGTGGTGTATGAACACTTCCCGTGAGCTCTTTGTCCCAAGTGTAAAAGAGTTCCTGTAGAAAGCAGATGCTAGTGTAGCAGAGTAAAGGAAGCCCAAATTAGGTGGTGGTGGACCAGTGGGAAGATTTCTTTAAATTGTTTAACTTGCAGTGGAAATTCTAAAGGCTGATTATTAAAGTATTACGTTTAACTTTACAGTCAGTTGTAATTAGAAAGGATTATTCATGGACCTGGTTAAAAAAGTTCAGACATTTCAAAGTGGTGTTCAAAACATAAACCTTCCTTCTATTCCACTTCTCCAGTTTACTTTCCAGAGCCACCTGGTGTTTCCAGTTTTGTGTGTGTATGTGTTTCTTCACACAAGCGCTAGCATGTTATGCCCACATTTTTGTACCTTCCTTTTTTCATTTCTATATCCATCCATACAGAAATCCCTCATTGAATTACCCAATAGGCCAACATATTGATATACTATAATTAGCTTACTTAACTAGTTCCTATCTAATGTTTGGTAGAGTGGAGGGTCAGCAAAGGAGGGGAAGGCCCTCAGGATGGATTGACACAGTGGCTGCAGTGATGGGCTCAGGTATAACAGGGATCATGAGGCTGTCACAGGACTGGGTAGTGTTTCGTTCTGTTGTACATAAGGTCGCTATGAGTCAGAGATGACAGCACCTAACAACAACAGCAACAACATTTAATGGATATTTCGATTGTTACAGTGTGTTGCTAGTACATGCAACACTGGAGTAAATATCCTTGTTCATAGTCTTTTATTCACTCTCTTTAATTTTTTAAAGTTACGCAACATGTAGGAAATGGATTAATTAAATTTAAAGGACTCTGAATACTTGAAACTTCGTATTAAAGTACATATGAATCTGCTTGTGTGTTCATGTGTGCACATGTGCACACATGCTTTTAAAATCCCAGTTGTACTAAGTAAAATACATCTAAAGATGTACTGAAGTTCTGAAACAAGTTCACTTACGATTGACTAAAATGACTTACTTTCCAGATTTCTAATAAATCAGAGCAATAAATTTCTCAAGACACATTTTCTGTATTTTTTCCCTTGTGATACTTGTGTATTTATTTGCCTATTGTGAAGTGTCTTGCTAGCCTACAGAGAATTGCAGAAGTGTCCTAAGGATGATGTGTAACAGAGAGAGTCACATAGATCCAAAGATCGGGGAATAATTTAGAGAATGACAGTATGGTCCTAATAATAAATGATTGACTCAGAATTCATTTCATTTCAAGCTATAGCTCTGCCTGTGATTCATACTCTTTATTATCATTCTTTTTCTTCGTAATCTAGAATTTTGGTAGTTTTCAGTGGGATATAGCTGTCAAATAACTGAACTTAATTGATAAGTCCCCTTTAATGGGAGGTGTTTATATACCTGAGAAGATGATAAAAAATACAACGCATACCATTACTATCAGATGATAGAATTTTTGTAAGCTAATTTTGTGCATTTCTAGAACTATGATGTAGTTAGTGACACAGCTAAATGCCTCCAGAAATAAGGCTTATTCTATTAGGGTTTTATTATTTTTCTGTAAGTTAGGTAACACGGACTTGGGAGCCAGTCTGCCAAGATTTCAGTCGGGTTCAGTGACCTTGTCAAATTATTAACTTCTCTACACCTCTTTTTCCCATTTGTAAATTAGGAGATTAATAATAGTGTGGGTCAATTATATAAGTTTTTGTTCTTACATAAATGCTTCTTCTTATTATTACTATCACTCACATGGATAGAGGAATCCCTGGATGGTACAGATGGTTAATGTGCTCTGCTGCTAACCCAGAGGTTGGAGGATTAAGTCTACCGAGAGGTGGCTTGGATGACAGGCCTGGCAAACAAGTTACAAAAAGTCAGCCATTCAGAAACCCTATGGAAAACAAGTTGTACCTTGACACATGTGAGATCACCATGAGTTGGAATTGACTCAGTGGCAACTGGTGTTAGTTTTTAATGTGGATAGAAAAGTTTTGTTTTATTTTATATTTTATTTAACTATACAATGTCAGATTGTTCATTGTTCATCATGGAGACTTTCAAGGAAAAAACAAACCAAAAAACTGAGCACTGCTTAGATTGGATAGTGCTTTAAGTTAGGAACACGGGATTACTTTTTTCAGTGAGGATAATGCCCTCTGGTGGAAGTGTTTCATTTCCTCCTCTTTGTTATCAGTGTCGTTGGCTGCTGTGGAATTGATTCTGACTCACAGCAACCTCATGTCACAAAGTAGAACTGCCCCCAGGACTAGGCAGACTGTCATATCTTTGGAAGCAGAGTGCCACATATTTCTTCCACCTAGTGGCTGGGTGAGTTTGAGCTATCAAGTGAGCAGTTAACCATTGTGACACCAAGGCTCCTCTTGTTATCAGTAGATAATCTTATTTTTTTTCAGTAAATATATTCTTGAAATGTGGCTTGTAAATCAAACCATATTTTAGCTGCAGGAGAAGAGACCCACCACTTAAAGACATTCTGGAATGAGTGCCTTCTTATTCTAATACATTCTTATCTTAAAATAAATGGCTTTGTGAAACAGGGGATTCTCTTGTCAGTTGCATGAGAATCTGGTGAAAAAGCTTCTCTCTGAAGATTGACAGGTTTGTTGTGTATCTTCACTTAGTGAATTTTCAAATGACTGAGTAAAATGAAATAGATTTGGAAGGAAGAAAAGTATATATATATATATTTAAATCCCAACAGCCATCTCCAATTTGGTCTAGTTTTTAACTGAAATTTTAGTTCTTGTATTCACAAAATTGGATTGTCTGTAAGGTTTTCCTTATTTGGTTTTGCCTAAACAGGCTGGTGACCTTTCAGCCTGAGTCCCCAGAGATACCCAGTGAATGGAAGAAGAAAGGAAGACCTTGGAGGACTTTAGAGAGTAAAGGAGACAGATTACCACTTGGTGGAAGCCCTGTCGCTGTCATAACTTGGGGGCTGACAACTTGTTTAGAGTCCTCCAGTACACAGTGAATTACTATGTATTTCATGGTATTATGAAAATAATACTATGGAGAATTACTATGCACATGAAAGTTGGTTTTTTCCCTAACACAAACCAAACAGGATCTCATATCTTATAAGTGTGTTGTTGCTGTTATTAATTCCTGTAAATATTCACTAAATTTTATTTAAAGGAGGAGATAATGAAACAAACAGGAGGAAAAAAAATGACGCTCTCTACAGAGACCCTGTTATGATATATAGAAGAATGAGGTTTGAGAAAATGGAGCGTGATATGGAAGTTGATTGATTGTTAGGGTGGTGGTAGTGAAGTAGACATGGGGTGGATTAGGGAGCCATTTAGTAGAGTGGTTAATAGGAAAAATTTGGAGTCAAAACTAGCTTTCTCTTGGGTTAGACATTTATGAGCTGAGTTAGTTATTTAACCTGGGTCTCATTTTTCTTATCTATAAAATAGTGATAACAGTAGTTTTTTTTTTAAAACAAACAAACAAACAAAAATCCCTCATTGCCATGGGTTTGATTCTGACTAATGGTGACCTCATGTGTTACAGAGAAGAATTGTGCTATAGGGTTTTCTTACTGTAATCTTTACAGAACCAGATCTCTAGGCCTTTCTTTTGTGGTGCCACTGGGTAGGTTCAAACCACCAACTTTTAGGTAAGTAGATGAGTACAAACAAATCATCCACCATAAGGATAATGATAGTATCAACCTGCCTCATGAAGTTGTTTTGAGTATTTAGGTATCCATGGATTGGTACTTGGCACATGGCATAAAAGAACTGAACAGAAGATTTCAAAAGGGAGCTTGAGAAGACAAAATAACTTATTGGAATTAAATGTGCAAAGACCTGGAGTTAGCTAAGCAAAAGGGAAGAACATACTCAGCGTTTCTCAAGCTGAAAGAACTGAAGAAAAAATTCAGGCCTCAAGTTGCAGTATTGAAGGATTCTATGGGCAAAATATTGATGCAGGAAGCATGAAGGGAAGATGGAAGGAATATACAGAGTCACTGTACCAAAAAGGATTAGTTGATGTTCAGCCATTTCAGGAAGTAGCAGATGATTGAGAACCAATGTTATTGAAGGAAGTTCAAGCTGCACTGAAGGAATTGGCAAAAAACAGGGCTCCAGGAATTGATGGAATGAATATTCATTGAGATGTTTCTACAAACATTTGACACTGGCAGTGCTCACTTGCCATAAATGACAAAAATTTGGAAGACAGCTTCCTGGCCAACCAACTAGAAAAGATCTATATCTGGGTCCATTTAAAAGGGGGGTGATCTAACGGAATATGGAAATTATTGAAAAATATCATTAAAATCACATGCAAGTAAAGTTTTGCTGCAGGTAATACAAAAATGGTTGCAGCAGTATGTGACAGGGAACTGCCAGAAATTCAAGCCAGATTCAGAAGAGGACTTGGAATGAGGGATATCAATGCTGGTATCAGATGGATCTTGGCTGAATGTAGAGAATACGAGAAAGATGTTCACCTGTGTTTTATTGACTATACAGAAACATTCTACTATGTGGATAATAACAAATTCTGTATAACATTTCAAAGAATGGGAATTCCAGAATACTTAATTGTGCTCATGAGGGACTTGTACGTAGGCCAAGGGGCAGTTGTTCAGACAGAACAAGTGTATACTTCATGTTTGAAAATCAGGAAAGGTGTGCATCGGGGTTGCATCCTTTCAGTATACTTATTCAATCTGTATGCTGAGGAGATAATCTGAGAAGCTGGACTATATGAAGAAGAACATGGCCTCAGAATTAGAGGAAGACCTATTAACAAACTGCAGTGTGCAGATGACACAGCCTTGCTTGTTGAAAGCAAAGAGGACTTGAAGCACTTATTGATGAAGATCAAAGACTACAGTCTGCAGTATGGATTATACCTCAGCATAAAGGAAACAAAAATCCTAATAGGTGGACCAATAACATTGTGATCAATGGAGAAAAGATTGATGTCAAAGACTGCATTCTACTTGGATCCACAATCAGTGAGCATGAAAGCAGTAGTCACGACATCTTTAAAGTGTTAAAGAGCAAAGATGTCACCTTGAGGACTAAGATAACCCTGACCCATGCCATGGTATTTTCACTTGCCTCATATGCATGTGAAAGTTGAACAATGAATAAAGAAGACTGGGGAATTGATGACTTTGAATTATGGTATTGGTGAAGAGTATTGGCTGTACCATGGACTGCCAGTGGAACCAACAAATATGTCTTGGATGAAGATTTTCAAACATGAAGTATACACTTGTTCTGTCTGAACAACTGCCCTTGGCCTACGTACAGGTCCCTCGTGAGCACAATTAAGAATGCTCCTTTGAAACGAGGATGGCAAGACTTAATTCATGTACTTTGGACATGTTATCAGGAGGGACCAATCCCTGGAGAAGGATGTCATGCTTGGTAAAACAGAGAGTTAGTGAGTTGGATCGACACAGTGGCTGCAACAGTGGTCTCAAGCATAGCAGTGAGTGTGAGGACGGTGCAGGACTGGGCAGTGTTTTGTTCTGTGGTGAATGAGGTAGCTGTGCGTCAGCACCAATGGGACAGCAGCTGACAACAGCAACAACAAAGTACCCAAAGAAGTGTTTCATTACACCTGTTATTATTAGTTGGTAGCCTTGTTTTTCCCACTTTTCTGCTACCCATGTGCTCAGAGGAAGTGCCAGTAATGTGCTCTGTAAGAAAGCCATCCTGAAGGAAAGAGACCTCGGATAAGCAAAGCACTACTGAAAAAGAAAAACAAAGTAGGAGGTCTCACATTGCCGGATCTCAAAACATACTATACAGCCATAGTAGTCAAAACTGCCTGGTATTGATTCAATGACAGATACATAGACCAATGGAATAGAATTGAGAACCCAGATATAGATCCATCGACCTATAGTCAGCTGATCTTTGACAAAGGCCC
>NW_006921653.1:6401104-6417564 GCF_000298275.1 Orycteropus afer afer
AAAAAAAAAAAAAGGAAAGCCATCCTGTTCCTCCTTCAGGAAAACCCAGGGAGGGTTACTGCAGCTTTTATCCTTAGTGCATGTTTGCTTACACATTGTGAAAGAAACTGATGTTGTACCAAAACAAAAGAAAACACAAACTTTATTCCTTGACAGCAGCTGTGAGAAGATGAAGCACAATACTCATTACCTGGCTTGATCACCCTCAGATTATTAACAGAGGGAGTTTGTGAGGAGCAGTCAGTCACAGTTCATGTTCCACGTTAAGAATGTTTTCCCTCTGTAACTGGTGAGTGTTAGGTTGTTACCACACAAATCCTGAAATCATGTGGCCACTTAAAATATCCTCACATTTTAAAATGTTTTTGCCAAGAGAAAGTGACATGTAATTTTGCCTTTTTGGTGATAATCCTACTGATCGTTAACCATAGTGTGCTGGGCTCCAGGCACACATTAATGGAGTTCTTGGATGGAATGCAGCCCTGACCTGGGGTGCCAGTATCCTCCAGACAGTACAGGAAGAATAAAGACTCTATAACAACTTCACCAGACTGCCAGCCCTAGTCAGTTCAGAAGCTTTTGGTAAAGTGTAGCCAAAGTGTATTTTCAATGCTATGTTGTTGTTGTTGTTATTTGCCATCGAGTCGGCCCCGACTCATAGCGACTCCTCCTTGGGTTTCCGAGGCAGTATCACTACGGAAGTAGGAATGCCCAACCTTCCTTAGGAATCTTTAAAAAATTGCACGCACACCACACACACACATACACACTTGTCCCTTTGAAGATGTGCCATCTACTAGCCCAGAGTCTAAGTCCTCCAGGTCTGTGCCTTGATCTGAACTTCAAATTATAAACACATGTGTGGGATTTTTTTTCTTTCTTTTTCTTTTTCAGAGCTTGCTTTTCAAGACAAGATGGAAAATGTTGTTTGTGCTTAGTTAGCTGCATTGGCTTATTCTCCCCTCTAGGAAGTGTTCAAAAGTACTTAAAAACAATTTATCAAAAGTACATAAAATAAATAAGGGATACCATAACCAAGTGTTGCTTCAAACTTGCAGAAAGGTATCCTGAAAGTTCACCAGAAGTCAGATTTATACTTAATATATCTGCTTTTTTCCTTTTTCCATTGCTTTTTTTCTAATGAAATTTATGTGGTGAGTTCATGGCAGATACATCTGGCTACTGTAATTTTTCCAGCTCTGATATTATCACTACTTTTTGAATTTTGTGGTTTATGCAGCATAAATTAGCCAAAAGCACACAAGCATATACACACACAAACCCAAAGGCAAACTGAAAAAACTCACACAGTTTATAGGGGAAGATGGAGGATGGTGGGGCATTGAAGAGATTGCTGTGGTGGAAAGTGTGTTTATGGAAGGAAGAAGGCTGGTGGGCACAGAAAAAATGGAAAGGTTCTGTTCAAAGTTTTTTATTTTTTCTTCTCCCTTGGTTAGAAAAGGAAGGAGGAATTTTATAAACACAGTAGAAAATCAGTATTATTTTCTCCTTAGATTTGAAGGAAGTTGTCTATTGTCAAAATTCACTCTGTTCAATCAACATTATTAAAAGCTTCTCTTTTTGGGAGTTTCCAAAATGAGAGTGATTATAGCTTTTTTCTTTTGATGCTCTTAAAGAATATATGAAGCGGGCCTGAATAAATATTACAAATCAATTAATTCAAATCCTTTTGTGCAATAAAGTGGAACTTAATAGTAAGTAAAGAAATGAAATTTTGTGTTTTCATTTCTCTTAATATGGATGACTTTTTAATTTAAATAAGCATTCATTTACCTTGGTATATTAAGATTAGGTGATGAAGACTTGTATATTTTATTATGTGAGATTTAAGTATAAAATCTGCCTTCTGATAAGAAGTATCCAGAGCCATGATAAATGTTTGACCTATCTCAATCCCAATTTTCCCAAGAAAAACATTCCCCAAGATAAAATTCCTAAGTAGAAGGAGCTCTGGTGGCACAGTGCCTAGGGCATTTGACTGCTAACCAGAATGTTGGAGGTTCAAACCCACCAGCCGCTCCGTGGAAGAAAGATGAAGCAATCTTCTGTAAAGACTTACCACTTGGAAACCCAGTTGAGGAGTAGTGTCCCTGTGAGTTGGAATTGACTAGATGGCAGTGGGTTTTTTGGTTTTTATGGTAGCTGAACCCTTTGAAAAGCTGTATATGCAAAGATGTGTTGTTATAATACCCTCCCCCCCCAAAAAAAGAAAATGAAATGCCAAGATAAATGAATGCTGGTAACCAATAAAATGACTGCATAGATACATGGAAAACTTTCTATTAAACCATTTAAATTTAATAAAACAAAATTATTTATGCTATAATGATAATTTTGCTTTTCTAAAAAGAGTTTTTTAGATTCTCTTTTTCCACATGATTTAGCTTCTGGAGGACCGGGACCTTGCTTTCCATATGTGTATTTCTAGCCCCTAGCACAATACATTATGCACCTTGAGTGCATCATTTTAAAAATAAGTACTTTTAGTAAATCAGTTACATATTTTAAAGTGTTACAAGTCCTTATAGTAAGGCTTTTGGATTGCAGATGATTCCTCCTATTTTCTCTGTAATGTGGTTGTATCACTTTTATAATGGAAAAAAAAAAACAACAGCAACAACAAAGAAAATAACAAGGAGAACAGCTTGGTACTTTGAGCTTTTTATGGTGGGAAAGGAGGATGGGTGTTGGGAAGAAAGCTCTAGGCCCCATGAGTATTATAGGCATAACCACAAATGCTGAAGCTTCTACAGCTTCTAAAGAGAGAATCAGCCTGCCTGTGGCGAACAAATTACTGACCATTCACTAAATCAGTTTCTCCACGTTTGGTCCAGGTCCACTACCAGTTGGATCCCTAAAGGTGTTTGTTAAATATACATCTTCAGAATCCAGTAGTCTGATTGCTCCCAAAGGAACAGTCCTGGGCTGGCTGTTGCTGGGAGGAACGTTGCCTGGGCTCTACTAGACCCTGGAAATTCTGTTTCAGTGGGTCTAGGCTAGGGTCTGGAAATGTGAGCTGTTTTCAAGTGCCTAGATGACTCTGATCATCAGCCAGGTCTAGGAACTGTAGTAGAATTGTGTATTTTAGCACAGTGTTTGGAGAACCCACTCAAACACCTACTCTGTAACTTGAAAGTTGAGTGGACTCGCTACCTTTTTGACTAGGAAATGAACATTTATTGTGGTATTGGCATTTGTCATTTTGGCACTTTTTAGTTGTTACACTCATGTGAACGTTGGGTAAGTGAGCATTCAAGCCACTTCCCAGAGAGTTCTGACCTGAGGCATACCAAAAACTAAAAAAAAACTCACTACCATTGAGTCAATTCTGACTCATAATGACCCCCACTGGGTTTCCAAGGTGGTAAATCTTTACGGAAGTAGATTCCCCATCTTCCTCCCACAGAGTGGCTAGTGGATTTGAACCGCTAGCCTTCTGGTTAGCAGTCATATGCCTTAGGCACTATGCCACAAAAGGCATACCAAGTAAGCCTTACATACTAGGGGAAGAGTTAATTGTTTGGGATGTGGATGAATGAACTGTACTGCCTGAATTCACTGGGTAAATGTATTAGCCCACTTTCAACTTTGTTTGCTGAGAGTGGGCCAGAGAGTCAGAACTCTGCAGGCCAAGACTTCTGAACAGTTTGAGAGGAGTGCCCCACACTCTGGAGAAGAGTGAAGCCTCTTAGAAAGGAGATCAAATGGCTAGGCCAATCTCAGCCCCTTCTTAGTTTGACCCACCTTTACTTATTTACATACCTATTTATTTTTAATGGAGTGTAATCTCTTCACAAAGCTTTAGATCTCTGTTGAAAGTTTTAAAACAATTGTAATGATTTTAGTATTCTTTGCTAACTTTTAATAGTTTGCCATCAGGAACTCCTTTGCTAGGGGAAAATCTTGTCCAGTTTGAGGCCCTATAACAGTGAAGGGATTCTGAGATGGTTTGTCATTCAGCCACTTGTTGCAAATTGATAAGTGCTGAGTGACATTCTGATACTGCTCTTTGATCTCCTCTTGGGTCCCCTGGTGGTGTTGCCCCCTGCCTGTGTGTAATCATTACCTTCCCCGCCCCCGAGTATCAACTGCAAGATTGATTTCTTCTTCCTTTCTGGAAGTCTAAATTTACTCCCTGGGTGTTTTGCAGTTGCTGGTGGTCAGGGACAGCTGTTTTACTATGCTTTTACTCAGAATAATTCTCAGTGATGAAACAGCAAAATAATATTATAAGAGAAGCCAGGAAAACAAACGCCTTGATAGTCTTTCTTCATTAAGTGCGGAAGAGAGGAAGATCAACCTCCTCTCCTTGGTTTTAAAAAAAAAAGGCAGGAAAAAAAAAAAAAAAACAAGATCCCAGACATTTTTGAGGCAGCATAGGATTCAAGAATATTAGTTTTTATATTAATTTTTTCCACACTATATAGTTATTACGTGTTATTGTAGAAAACACAGATCAGCAAAAGTGAGAGAAAAACAAAACAACCCACTGGAATATTACCATTCAAAATTATACTTAACATTTTCTCACCTATTTTTTTCCCCCATTACACACATAAACAAAACAAGTGGAAAATCCTCTATCTCTTTTTTGTGGTCTGCTATTTTACTTAATACATCATGAGCATCTTTTCATATCAATATATATTTTTCTATAATCTTTTTTGATCAGATGTTTTTATTGGAAAAGTAATACAGGTATATGGCAGAAAATTCACAAGGTTCCAAAGAGTTTTTATGAAAAGTTAAGTCTCCTTCCCAACAGGACCCCTAATCATTCTCTCCTTTTCAGAGTAAACCCTAGGAACAGCTTTCTGAGGATTCTAGAGATTCTCTATGTACATGTGCATGCTTGTGTGTATGTGTCTCTTTTAAAGTTAATCTACCCTTAGAGAGCTTTCTAAATTAGTACTTATGTGTGTGTGTATTCATTCTTTGTCAGCGATGCATAATATTCCACTCTCAATATATGTATCCTGGTAGCATAGTGCCTAAGGCACTTGACTGCCAACCAGAAGGCTGGCGTTTCAAACCCACCAGCCACTCCTTGGGAGGAAGGTTGGGCAGTCTACTTCTGTAGTGATACTGCCTCGGAAACCCAAGGAGGGGTTACTATGAGTCGGGTCCGACTCAATGGCACATTACAACAACATATATGTATCCTAATTTATTTAACCAGTCCCCTATGCTGGATATTTAGATTCTTTTCTAATTGTTTCTTACTATAAATAATGCCACAATCTGTTTCCTTGTACATAAATCCTTGTGCCATTGGCTACTTACATATAGGATCATTTTGCAGAGGTGGAACTTCCAGGTCACAAATTATGTGCATTTAATAATGATTATTATTGTTCCATTTTCCTCCAAAAAAGAGCTCTGGTGATGCACTGGTTAAAGTGTTCACCTGCTAACCAAAAGGTTGGTGGTTTGAACCTACCAGCTGCTCCATGGGAGAAAGATAAGGCAATCTGCTTCTGTAAAGATTTACAGTCTTAGAAACCTTATGGGGCAGTTCTACTCTGTCCTGTAGGGTTGCTCTGAGTCGAAATCAACTCAGTGATGATGGCTTCCCTCCAAAAGGGTTATACCAATTTACACTCCTACCGACAAGTGTGGGAGCTCTGGTAGCATAGTGGCTAAGACACTTGCCTGCTAACCAGACGGCTGGCGGTTCAAACCCACCAGCCACTCCTCAGAAGGAAGGTTGGGCAATCCTACTTCCGTAGTGATACTGCCTCGGAAACCCAAGGAGGGGTCGCTATGAGTCAGGGCCGACTCGACGGCAAACAACAACAACAACCGACAAGTGTATCAAAGTGCTTCTTTCCACGTATGTTGGCCAATAATGTCTATGATCAAACTTTTTAGTCTGTAATTCTGATAGGTAGAAACTAGGTTCTCATTGTTTTAATTTGTATTCATTTAGTAATGAGTGAACTTGGATATATTTCATGTATTTGCAAACCATTACAACATATAAATGGCTGCACAGTATTCCATTGTGTGGCTTTACCATAATTTATTTAACCAGTTCTTCTATTGAAACACATACAGGTTGATTGTCTTTTTTTAAGGTCACTGTAAATAAGGTTGCAATAAATATTATTGTACATAAATTGTTATGCCTCCTTTAATTTTTTCATTTTGGAATGTGTATTTGTGAGTAAAGTATAAGATTTCTTTAAGCATATCATTTTGACACATTTTGCTTTTATCAAACCAAATAAGCAATTGTCTAAAGATTCACTGAATATGTTTGGGGTGTTATTATCTCTTTAAAAAATGGTTTAAGTTTGTCACAAAAAAGTGTATTTTAATCAGGCACCTAGCTTTCCCACTAGGTCTGTTTTTCAGCTTTCATATCCATATGTTTTTTACTAAGCCATAAATGGAAGTCTCATTTGAAGTTATTTTGCTTCCCAGTACATGTCATGCATTTCATTCCATATTATTTTTGTCCTTTTCTTTTCCAGTATTTTATATTTCTCAGACACCAGTGAAGAGTGAGTTGTGAGTTCTGAATTTTGCCAAGAAATAAATATTTGCAGAACTAGAAAAAAAGTTTTTAATGTGACTGAGTTAGTCCTGGCTCACAAGAATTTCATAAAGTTATTTCAAAGCTCACACTTCAAATATCAAGCAAATAATTCTTCTATTTCCACGCTTATCAATTGCCATAATGTTTGAAGTAATTAAATGGAACTATCATGTCTCCCCAGATGGAATTGTCCATCCCATCCTAACAAAAGTAAAGCTCTAGCAGCTCCAAAAGGAAGGTTTCTGGACTCCTTCCCTTCATAGTTTGTTGTTGTTCTGTTGCTACTGCCTGGGACCCTGCAGACCAGGGATGGTCCTCTGGAGAATTCACGCTTCAGATTCACAACATGTCTCATTTACTTGTGCTTCTTCTCTTCTCCACTATGTCTCATACGGTTTTAAGTATACGTTCCCCCCATTCCCCTGAGATAGAGGGAATCTCAAGGCCCAAGTTTATTAAAATAGGATGGCTTGGCCTGAGAGATTCCTCACTTCCGTGTGTTCACATTTTTTGGTTCCTTCTCCAGCCTTTTCCCTGCTCGCCTTAGCTTGTTCATATTTCCTCTTAGCAAGAAGGCAGAGTGGAACAGTTTCTTCAGCTCTGACCCTGAGAAGTGAAGGCCTTTTGTGACAGGGCCTCAGACTTTACTGTCAACTTCCTTATGCCCTAGGTTTCTCCCAAGAGAACCCTTTTCCACATGGCTTGTCCTCAGGCACAGCTGTTCTGAGCTGTTTCTTCTGAAAGAGTTTCCCAACCAGTCCCTCAGTGCAAATCTTTGTTCTGCCTTTTCAGCTCACTATTTCATTTATTTTTAATGAGAATTACTTTTAAATAACAGAATCGTGGAACTCTGGTGGCATAATGCCTAAAGCATTTGACTGCTAACCAGAAGACTGGTGGTTCAAACCCACCAGCCATTCCTCAGAAGGAAGATTAGGCAATCTGTAGTGATACGGCCTCAGAAACCCAAGGAGCAGTTGCTATGAGTCAGATCCAACTTGATGGCAGTGAGTTTGGTTTGGTTTAACAGAGTCAGGGGTAAGGTGAGAGGCTGGAATGAGCAGTGGGTATGATGGATCAGAATCATGGAGCCCAAGATGGAACTGGAGTTCCATCCCCTCTAAATGCCAATCACTTACCAAAGTTGTTTTAACAGAGGTTTTTTCCAACATAAATAATGCCACAGAACAATGGTTCATATTCAATGCAGTTTCTCTGGACCCTGCTAAACTGAGAATTCTGTCTTCAGGGAGTTTGAGGTGTATACAGGGAAGTGTTTTTTTGTTGTTGTTTTTAATATTTAACTTTTTATTTTGAAATATTAAACTTACAGGAGAGTTTCAAGCATAGTCCAAGGAACTTCCAGACACCCTCTCCTCAGATTGGCCTTTACCTGTTGTTTTTAATTTGTTGTTTGCACTCTTTCTCTGTGTGTGTCTGTATATAAAACTTTGTTTCCTGAGCCATTTAAAACTACATTGGAGACATACTCTTTACCCTTAAATATTTTAGTCTGTGTTTTTTAAAAGGACACATTCTTACATAAACACAGTACTGATATCAAAATTGGTCAGTTTAACAGTGATACAGTACTATTATCTAATCCACAGTCCATATTTGAAATTTCTTCAGTTGTTCCAATAATGTCCTTTATGGCTATATTTCTTTCCAGGAGCAGAATCTAATGCAAGATCATGCATAGCATTTAGCAGTTATATCTGCTTAATCTCTTTTAACCTAGAATGAGTGCTCAACCTTTGTGTTTCTTGGCCTTGATATTTTTGAAATGTATGGGCCGGTTATTTTGTAGGCTGTTTTAAAATGTGGATTTGTCTGGTGTTTTTAATGATTAGATTTTGGTTTTATGTTTATAGCAGGAATACCACAGACGTGATGTTGTGTTCTTCCCTTTGCATGGTATCAGGAAGTACATGGTGTCATTTTGTCCCAGTATTGGTGATGTTAGGTTTCATTACTTGGTTAAGGTAGTGTTCATGGAAGGTGGGAATGAGTTAGCATTTGCTTGAGTCAACTGGCTGCCCTAATGAGTATGTTCGGTAAAGATTGTGGGATATCATGAAAAGTTTCATGGACTGAAGTTGGGTACCAGTTCAGTTACAGTTTGCAGAACATACTTATTTGACAAATAATATATCTGTGTAGCTATATACACAAATAGAGAGTTTTAAAATAAATTGATGATGCTTCCATTTATTAGTTCCCTACTTTTACCTCTTAGAGAATATATAATTCAAAAGGTTAAAAATAACAATGTAGTTAATTGGGGATAAAGAGAGACTGTATCTGAAAAAATTGTAAAGCTAGGTAGAAAAATGCCTATCATGAAGCCCTGTGTGGTTTCTAGTGGTGCCTGCGGATTTGGCTCTGAGCTTCCTGGGGGTTTGCACAAAGAAGGCCCTATGGGAGTCCAAGCTTTCATGAAGATGACCTGGTGTTGAGGTGAAAAGTAGTTTTTCCAGATATAGAAACAGACCAAACAGGGAGTCTCCTGTGGTTCCTCAGAAACGATCTACACACTTTGATCCCAACCATGAACACTAGGAGTTGCACAGGGAGGTTTTCTATAACCTTCTCAACAGTGATTGCAAGCCCTCAGAGCATCGGCCCATAAATGCAGAAGACCAAAACTAGAGTTCTCCACATACCCACTTGGATTCAAGGGTAAAATTTAGAAAATCTAGAATAATAATTTATTGTTGTATGTTTTTCTTTTTGTTTGTTTGTTTTTCAGAACCCCCTTTGGTATACCTTCCTAAATAACATTTAGAGCTATACGTTTTTGTTTTGTTTGGGACCAAAATTGGCTTTAGTAAGTGTTCAAAATGATGGGGCCGCTCTCGTATCTACTCTCCCACCCCCACCCTAAACTTTATTCCTCCCTTCCCAACCCCTGAACCACCTCACAGGGCTGAGAGACTACCCGAGAGCCATGGATTCAGAGGAGCGGCTCTCTCTTTCACACTGTTTAACTAACTTCACACTGTATCCTCAGAGCTTTCCTATCACTGGATGTTTTCAAAGTTTTTAAAATTTTACTATCAAAACCAAACCAAACTCACTGAAGGGTCTCTGGTGGTACAGTGCCTAAGGCATTTGACTACTAACCAGAAGGTCAGTAGTTCAAACTTACCAGCTGCTCTGTGGAAGGAAGACGGGGGAATCTATTTCTGTAAAGATATCCACCTTGGAAACCCAATGGGGCTTGCTATAAGAGGGAATTGACTTGATGACAGTGGGTTTGGTTTGGTTTGGTTTTGGTAGTGTGTAAAATAATCTGGCAATTTCCCATGTAGTCTCACTGGTGAGCTGAACGAAATTTCTATCACTCTGGAACACAGTCCAGCCAACAGTGGCCACCACAGCCAATAGGCCCAAGGTGGCCTGGTACCTGCCCACCTCTCCTGAACACATCCTCTCCCTCTCAGCCATGCTGGCCTCTGTGTTTTTGCACAAGAACTCCAGGCTCACAAGCAGGACGTGTTCCCATGCTAGGGTCTTTGCACTTAACTGTCTTCGGCCTAGAATGTCCCCCACCCTCATTTCTGCACTTCAGAATTTTTAGATCCCACATCTCCTCAGAGAGGCCTTCTTTAACCTCCCTGCCTAAAATAGCTCCACATTTGTTTATTCAAAGCCCTTATTGCTAAAATTATACCATATATTTGCTGTCGTCTGTCTCCTCACAAGACTATAATATCCTAAAGGGTAGGAACCTTGCCATCTTCCTGCTCACTTTATCTGTAGCATCTGCTTTGTGCTCAGCAGATATTCAGTGAATGAATAGAACACGAGAAAGAAAAAAAATCATCTATAGTCCTACCATTTAAACACTACCATGATTAATATTCTGATACTTTTTCATTTCAAAAGTAATCTCATTTCAAAGTACCCTTTCTAGGGTAGTAGTACCTAAGGCACTTGACTGCTAACCAGAAGGATGGAGGTTCAAACCCCCCAGCCACTCCTCAGAAGGAAGATTAGGCAGTCTACTTCCATAGAAATACTACCTCGGAAACTGCCTTAGGAAACCCCTAAAATCCATAGGGGTCACTATGAGTCTGAATTGACTCGATGGCAGTGAGTTTGGTGGTTTTTTTTTTTTTTTTGTACTATGAAGTCAGTCCCTGAGTCAGAATGACTCCATGCAGAACACTAAAAGGCTTGTCCAGTTCTGCACCATCCCTGTGATCGGTTGAGGATCAGACCATGGTAATCCATAAAGTTTTTACTGGCTGATTTTTGGAAGTAGGTCACCAGGCCTTTCTTCCTAGTTCATCTCAGTCTGGAAGCTCCGCTGAAACCTGTTCAGCATCCTGACAACACACTAGCCTTCAGTGAAGAGGAGTTGTTGCTGTGTGTGAGGTGCGTTGGCCACTCCTACCACTGAAAACACCAATGAACGGTCCTTCTTGAAATACATACATGCAGAAATTCCCAAGTTTTGGCATATAATTTTACCAGATTTTCTTAATCCTGCTATCCCTGGTTAAATTCTTGTTTTATTTTCCTGAGTGGTCCTGGCTTGGTTCAAAATGCCCACACGTCATACTAGTCTTTAGTAATTTGATTGATGAAGACTGGCTGTTACTTTAATTTGCATTTCCATGATTCCTTGTGAAGTTGAAAATATTGCCATGTTTGATTGCTATGTTCTCTTCATAAATTGTTCATGTCCTTTGACTATTTATTTCTTGGATTCTTGGTGTCTTTGTTCTATGAGCTCTTTATGTAATAAAGATGTTTACTAAAATACCACGTTATAAAAAGTGTTATAAAAGCTAGCAGCTTGCCCTGGCAACTTATTCTCTTCTCGTGGAATACAGCTGTAGATTCATTCTCTGTTACTTAGCTTGAGTTGCCACACTTTGTACCTGGCATAGTTTTAAAATCATTCAGGAAAGCTAACCCAAAAAAAGCTACAATAAACTTTCCCTTGACTAATGATGATGAATGCATGAATCAGAGTTTCCATTTCCTGCAGGGATACCTATTGTCTGAAGATAATAAAACAGTTTTGATTATGCTGTTATTGCTGGGCCTTGCAATTAAATTCAGTCACAAAGATAACTTTGTGAAGCGGCAACATGAAGTGCCAGTTTCCTCATTTCTCCAAGTTAGGTCATGGTTTGTTCCCCAAGCAAATAGATGTGCTTCCACCCACTTTTGATAAATCCTGAAATAGCCCCCAAATCAGATGGAATCATAGTAGCACATTCTGGTGCTGCTTTAAGTGGAAGAAACAGGATGCCTTTACAGCAAAAGGATCCAGAAGAAATCAGCATAACAAAAAGTTAATTTGTGTATGTTGATGTGTGTGCATGAGTGTGCATGTGCCTGGTCTGAATAAGGAAGGAATGGCACAAATGATTAAGCCCACAGCTACTAACTGAAAGGTTGGTGATTTGAATCCATTCAGAGGTGTCTTGGTGGTGTAGTGCCTAAGGCACTTGACTGCTAACCCGAAGGCTGGTGGTTCAAACCCACCAGCCACTCCTCGGAAGGAAGGTTGGGCAATCTACTTCCTAGTGATACCACCTCGGAAACCCAAGGAAGGGTCGCTATGAGTCGGGGCCGACTCGATGGCGAAATAACATCAACAGAGGTGCCTTGGAAGAAAGGCCTGGTGATCTGCTGCTGAAAGCTTACACATATTTCAAACCCTATGGAGCACAGTTCTCTGACACACGCGGCACTACAATGAGCCAGAATTGACTTCACAATAACTGGTTTGGTGTTGGTTTGGTCTGGACAAAGAATAATGACAACTAGTGTCTAAATCCTTTGAATGTTAATAAAATAGATATTTTGAGTAATCTATTTAGTAGGAAAACAAAAATCAGTATTATAGGCATTTCAGTCTTTACAACTAAAAGAGCAACTAGGATTGCTTGGATAATTGCACACTGGTTTGTTGGCTGGATTGCTGTTTGGGTGAGCAGATAAGAGAGTAAGTAGAAAAATCATATTCCGGTGCTAAAACTTCAGGCTTTCCTGTGAAGTAGTTGCAGCTTGAGTTACAAGTCTCACATTGGAAGAGCCTGGGGCGCCTGGAGAACCTGTGCCCTACGTCTCAGGCTTTGGAGCACCTGGAAGTAGTTATAAGACTTGGAGGCAGGTGAGTGTGGCTGAATATATGTGTATCCCAGGCCTTTGTGCCTTATCAACTGAGCCAGCTGAGAAATTTCCTTACAGTTATTCTCCCCTAGAATTGGAATAAAAGGCTCAGTGTGAACTTGGGATAGTACAACTTCTTGGTTTAATACTTTACAGATTTTTGGAACCAAATACACCCTGAAGTGAAAAGCTGCTTTTTTTTTTTTTTTTTTTTTGCTGACCTTGTTGGACAGCTAATACTGTTTCTGGGAAATAAGAGAAACAAGCAGCTCATTGTTGGCAGATGCTGAGAGAGACACGAGGAGGCTGAGAGACACGTCTGCAGCCCTTTTCCCCTTCATTGTATCGTGACTGAGTCAAGGCTGGACTGTGACTGGATTTTCTCTCTACCTCTGTAGACACATGTTTCCCATCAGACGGGGCTGCGTGACACCTGACGTTGGCCAGTTCTCATGAGTTTACGCCATGGATGGCCCATAAACGGAGAGGAAAAGACCCACAGCTGCACCCAGACACTCTTGATGCTGAAATATTTTTAAAGCTTGGTGTGGCTGGATCTGCACATATGTCAGAAACAATTTACACCTGTATGTTTTGGCTTCTTGCAGTTGTCCATCGTTACTCCCCGAAAGCTGCTGTGGCCAGAAGGTCTAGTTCAGCTGGATGGCAGTGGCTCTTCTTCCCATTTAAACCTTCCTGCATTATGGGATGTAGCTTTTCAAAATTCATTTGATTTTGTCCATTGGTTTTTTTTTTAAAAGGATTTCTGAACCAAGCCATATATAATTTTCTGTGAAACCACATCACAAAAATAGGGTGTCATGAAACATGTATTCATGTTGATGTCAGCATTTTATAATGGTAAATAAGTTAACTAAATTAGTCTGCATTAAACTTTTTCATGAGATAGTAAGAAACAAAACACTTCTTACCTACTTTAACTCTGCAAGTACTTTTTGATTACTGAGGTTGGGCAGGCCAGGTTCGTGATAGGTGATGGGTGTAGTGAATGCCAATCGTGGCATTTTGTCATGGACTCTGGGCCACTTTGTTCATCACAGTCTGTGGATGTGGTCTGTGCCGACTCCATGTAATCTTTCAAATTTCTTCATCTCTGAAATGTGTGAATTAGTCTAAATCATCAGTTTTAAATTGTGTCCCGAGGTCCCATGGTAGGGTCTCAGGGGAATGTGAGCAGAACTAAACTTGAGTATCTCCAAACACTTTGGCTATTCAACATACTTTAAAATTTTATTTAGTATTTTGGCATGACTTGAGAAATGCCTACAGAAAAGCAGGGTGAAAGCAAGACCATGAGTATTTAGAAAAGATGGTCAAAGGGGGTTCTACTTAAGTGTTCTGTCCCCCCACCACAACCAGTATCAGCATAATCCCTCTTGTTGTTATGTGCCGTCGAATTGGACCTGACTCATAGCGACCCCTCCTTGGGTTTCTAAGGCAGTATCACTATGGAAGAAGATTGCCCAACCTTCCTTCCAGGGAGTGGGTGGTGGGTTTGAACTGCCAGCCTTCTGGTTAGCAGTCAAATGCCTTAGGCACTACGCTACCAGAGCTCCTTAAGCCCTATTAAATGAACCCCTGAAATGAAGGTTGCCTTTGCTTTCTATATTGGGCTCTGGAGAAAGTTGATACTAATAAAGAAGAGTTTGAGAACCAGTGGTCTAAATGGAGTAAGGCCCCTAAGTAGAGTAAATACATATCCTCCAGCTGTAATGAATGTAGTGGGGAAAGTGATGGCTTTCTAAACCACTGATTATAAAACAGAGCAAAAGGAAATGGGTGCTAAATGGGGTACTGTATTTGTGAAGTGAAGAGGATGTTGCAACCAAAATTGAGTACTCGTTAAATATTCACTTATAAAATTGTGAGCCTGGTGGTAATGGTTAAAAATGCATCAAGAGAAAGAGTTAGTGTGTGCCTGTGTGCAGGGAGTTGCAATTTTTCCGATTTTTTCTTTTATTGTTTGTATTTAAAAATGTCTGTGGTGATCATCTTGCTGTAAATGAAACTGATAATATTTCGTTATCAATTTCTGACCCATATCTCTGAAGTTTACTTCTGAGAGAATGTATTTAGTCCCTACTGTATGTATTAGTTAGAGTCTGTGGTACAAATGGTTAATGTTCCCAGCTGCTGACTGAAAATTTGGGAATTCAAATCCACACAGAGGCACCTTGGAAAAAAGGCCTGGCGATCTACTTCAGAGAAATCAACGTTTGGAAACCCTGTGGGGCACTATTGTACTCTGCCACATCAGCACCTGATCCTGGCCATGTCATCAGTTAGTCTGATTTGAAATGTACTAAAATTATTTTTCTGTTGTTATAAGGAAGATCCGTGTTATTGTGGTTGGTTCTGAGGAACAAAGGAGATTTGGTTCTTTCCCAGAACTTGTTTATAAAGGGCATAAATGCAGCCCAGGGGAAGATGAGAGTTAGTTCAAATCACAGGAAGAGAATAATTCAGTGTTTCTTGTACGAGCTTCACTTCAGTGTGTTTGGCTCAACCCAAAGGAAAGATTTCTTGACTTTCAGGTGTCATAAATAGTACATGACTTCTTTAGAAAGTTACAGAGTAAGTGGATATGTAATATTCCTTCTGTGATTATCAAGTAATTTGGGAATGAAAGGAGGACAAGCACCTAGTTGTAACTGGGGAGACTAGGCCCTGTATCTAGTTAATTTTCTAAGGGAAGAAATTAGGATGTAAATACGAGGCTTGAGTGCTGCCGTCATGAGTTAGCTCTGTGGTTGTGGGAAGTCACAACCACAGGCCAAGAGGGACCAACCATCTCGTTTGCTCAGGACTTTGCTGCTTTAGCACTGAACAACACCCTGCATGCTGAGAAACCCTTAGTCCCAGGCAAATTAGGACATTTGGTCACCCTCCATAACAGTGTCATTTTCAGTGTTTGTAGGGAGGGGACAGAGAATTAGGTGATGGTAAAGCTTTCACGTCTAACAGTCCCATGTGGGTGCTCCTGCATTCTCCTCTCATGGTGTGTTTAGATTCCTTGAAGGGGTTTCTAATGCAATGTATATGGACTTATTATTCCAAACTTCAAACTGAATTACACACCTGTTCCAAGGAGGAAGTTTCCCAGATCCCAAATCAAGTGCAGTGCTCAATATGTGTATTTCAATGTTGCAAAGTCCTCTATTTTAAGGAAATTGCACTCTGGTTTTCAAAACAATGTCAGCCCTTTGTTTTTCCTACCCCACAGGATGATGTTACAGGGTTATTTGGAACGGTTAATGTTCTTTAAAGGAGCCATGGTGGCACAAAGGCTAAAGCATTCCACTGCTAACCAATATGTTGGCAGTTCAAACCTACCAGCTACTTCACAGGAAAAAAGACCTGGCGATCTGCTCCCATAAAGACTGTTGTTGTTGTTGTTGTTAGGTGCCCTTGAATCAGCTCTGACTCATGACGATCCTGTGTACAAAAGAACAAAACACTGTCTGGTCCTGTGCGAGCCTCACAATCCTTGCTATGCCTGAGCCCGCCATTGCAACCACTGTGTCAATCCATCTCACTGAGGGTCTTCCCCTTTTCTGCTGACCCTCCACCTTATCAAGCGTGATATTAGTCTCTTCTGACAGTATGACCAAAGTAAGTGAGACAAAGTCTGGCCATTTTCACTAGTTCTTCTGGCGGTTCATGGTACTTTCAGTATTCCTAGCCAACACCACAACTCAAAAGCATCAACTTTTCTTTGGTCTTCCTTATTCATTGTCCAGCT
>NW_006921653.1:6418239-6483111 GCF_000298275.1 Orycteropus afer afer
CCAGTCGCTAGGACTAATTGTTTCCATGAATTTTTGGTTTTCTTCATTCTTCTTTGCTCTGGATGAGGAGAGACCCATCATTGCATCTAGATGGCAGCTTACTAGCTTTTAAGATCCCAGTTGCTACTCGCCAAAGTAGAAGGTGGAACAATGTTTTGAGTAGTATGTTATGCCAGTTGAGCTTGATGTCCCATGTGGATATCTGATTTCTTGACTGCTGCTTCCACTGGTGTTGATGGTGGAACCAAGTAACATGAAATCTTTGACAACTTAAATCTTTTCTCCATTTATCATGAAGCTGCTTATTGGTTCAGTTGTGAGGATTTTTGTTTCCTTTATGTGAGGAAAGAGCTCTGGTGGCATAGTGCCTAAGGCATTTGACTGCTAACCAGAAGGCTGATGGTTCAGATAGACCTACCAGCCACTCCATGGAAGGAACACTGGGCAATCTACTTCCGTAAAGATTTACCACCTTGGAAACTCAAAGGGAGTCACTATGAGTTGTAATCAACTCAATGGCAGTGAGTTTGGTTTTGGATTTGGTTTTATGTTGAGGTGTAATCCATACAGCAGACTGCAGTCCTTAATGTTCATTAGTAAGTGCTTCAAACTATCTTCACTTTCAGCAAGCAAGGTTGTGTTGTCTGCATATCACAGGTTGTTAATGAGTCTTTCTCTAATCCTAATGCTGTGTTCTTCTTTGTATAGTCCAGCTTCTTGGATTATTTGCTCAGCATACAGACTGAATAAGCATGGTGAAAGGATACAACCCTGATACACTCCCTTGTTGATTTTAAACCAAACAGTATCCTCTTGTTCTGTTCAAACAACAGGCTCTGGGTCTACGTACAGGTTCCTCATGAGCACAAGTAAGTGTTCTGGAATTCACATTCTTCTCAATGTTATCCATAATTTGTTGTGATCCACACGTCCGAATGCTTTTGCTTGGTCAATAAAACACAAGTAAACATCTTTCAGGTATTCTTTGCTTTCAGCCAAGATCCATCTGACATCAGCATTGATTGCATTGCATTCTGGAATGTCTGGAATGTCTGGAATTCCCTGTCAATATACTGCTGCAATTGTTTTTGAATTTATCTTCAGCAATATTTTACTTGCGAATGATATTGGTCAATAATTTCCACATTCTGTGGGATCACCTTTCTTTGGGATGGGTACAGATAGGGATCTCTTCCAGTGAGTTGGCCACATAGCTGTCTTCCAAGTTTCTTGGCATAGACTAGTAAGTGCTTTCAGGGTGGCATCCATTTGTTGAAACATCTCAATGGCTATTCCATCAATTTCTGGAGCCTTGTTTTTCACCGGTTCCTTCAGGGCAGCTTCAACTTCTTCCTTCAGTACAATCTGTTCCTTCAGTACCATCTGTTCCTCAAATAGATGAACATCGACCAATTCTTTTTGATACAGCTCTGTGTATTCCTTCCATCTTCTTTTGATGTTCATGCACCATTCAATATTTTGCCCATAGACTCTTTCAGTATTGCAACTCGGGGATTGAATTTTTTCTTCAATCCTTTCAGCTCTTGAGAAATGCCAAGCATGTTCTTCCCTTTTTGTTTTCTAATTCTAGGTCTTTGCACATTTCATTATAATAATTGACTTTGTCTTCTCAAGCTGCTCTTTGAAATCTTCTTTTCAGCTCTTATATCTTGTCATTTCTTCCATTTGCTTTGGCTAATCTCCATTCAAGAGCAAGTTTCAAAGTCTCTTCTGGCATCTATTTTGTCTTTTCTTCCTTTCCTGTCTTTCTAATGACCTTTTGCTTTCTTTATGTATGATGTTCTTGATGGTATCCCACAGTTTGTCTGGTTTTGGTCATTGGTGTTCAGTGTATCAAACCTGTTCTTTAGATGGTCTCTAAATTCAGGTGGGATATAATTGAAGTCATATTTTGGCTCTTCTGGACTTGTTTTAAGTGTCTTCAGCTTCAACTCGAACTTGGATATGAGCAGTTGATGGTCTCTTCTACAATCAACTCCTGGCCTTGTTTTGGCTAAAATTATTGAGCTCCTTCTCCATTGCTTCTTTTGACAGACATAGTCAGTCTGATTTCTGTGTATTCCATCTGGTGAATGTGTATAGTTGCCATTTATGTTGTTGAAAAATGATATTTACAATGAATAAGTCATTGGTGTTGCACAATTCTATCATGCGATCTCCAGTGTCATTTCTATCACCAAGGCCATATTTTCCAACTACTGGTGATTCTTCTTTGTTGCCAATTTTTGCATTCCAATCACCAGTAATAATCAACACATCTTGATTGTATGTTTTGTCAATTTCCTTGACTGCTAACTTAGAAAGCTAGTGGTTCAAACCCACCAGCCACTCCTTGGAAGGAGGGTTGAGCAATCTACTTCTGTAGTGATACTGCCATGGAAACCCAAGGAGAGGTCACTATGAGTTGGGGATCTGACTCCACAGCACTGGTTGCATTGTTTTGCATTGGCTTTGGTGGTTGGTGTGTAAATTTGAATAATAGTATTAAGTGGTTTTCCCCTATAAGCATATGGATATTATCCTATCACTGACAGTATTGTACTTCAGGATAGGTCTTGAAATATTCTTCGTGATGATGAATGTCATGCCATTCCTCTTCAATTTATTATTCCTGACGTACTAGATCATATGGTTATCTGATTGTAAATGGCCAAAATCAGTCCATTGCAGCTCACTAATGCCTAAGAAATCGATCTTTATGTGTTCCATATCATTTTTGACAACTTTCAATTTTTCTAGATTCATAGCATACATTCCGTGTTCTGATTATTAATGGATGTTTGTAGTTGTTTCTTCCTATTTTGAGTTATGCCACATCAGCAAATGGAGATCCTGAAAGCTTTGCTTCATCCACACCATTAAAGTCAACTCTAGTTTGAGCAGGTAGCTCTTCTCCAGTCATATTTTGAGGGCCTTCCTACTTGAGGGTCTCATCTTCTGGCACTGTATTGGACAGTGTTTCAGGGCTATTCATAAAGTATCCCAGTAATATATCAGACAGTGTTTCACTGCTATTCATAAGGTTTTCACTGGCCAATTCTTTGGGAAGTGGATGACACCTTCCTTCTGACGTCAAGTCAGATCCGACTCGTAGCGACCCCTCCTTGGGTTTCCGAGGTGGTATCTCTGTAAGTAGATTGCCCAATCTTCCTTCCGAGGAGTGGCTGGTGGATTTGAACTGCCAGCCTTCTGATTAGCAGTCAAATGCCTTAGAAACTGTGCTATCAGAGCTCCTAATAAAGATCACAACCTAGGAAATTCGGTGGGGGTGTTTATACTTTGTCACATGGGGTTGCTATGAGGTGGAATCTACTGTCAGTTAATAACAACAATGTTACTTTAATCATAGAAGCAATTTTTTTTTTTAAAAGAGATTACTTTGAATATACAGAACTGAACTTAAAACTGAAAGACACAACACTTAAAAAATTTTCTTGTTAAATCAACATTTGCTTGTGGAGAATTTCAGCAGATATTCTGACAGTCTTTTGTAACCCTTGATTTTCCTATTATTTTGTTTTGCTTTGTTATATTATGTCTTGATCAGGGGGAAGGGGAACAAAGCCAAACCCACTGCCATCACATCGATTTCAATTCATAGCAACCCTATAGGATAGAGTATAACTGCTCCATAGGGTTATGGACTGCTCCATCTTTATGGAAGCACACTGCCTCATCTTTCTCTTGCAGAGCAGCTAATGGGTTCAAACTGCCAACCTTTTAGTTAGCAGCTAAATGCTTTAACCACTGTGCTAGCAGAACACCTTTGTGTCTTGAACAGCAGTCAATTCTAGGTACACAGAACCACTTTGTTCGGCATCCACTGGCTGCTATTTTCACTTCCTGGCTCTGTGACTTGGGCAGATGTTTAGTTGACATCAAAGAGTGGAGCACATATTAGGAACTTAATAAATACTAATTCTATTGAATCAGTACTCATCCAAGACATATGCTGAAGTTGCAGTGGACCAGCATTTCCCAGTATTCCTACTCTGAACACTGGTCTTGCAAGTTTAGGAAGTGCTACCTCTTACACCTCCCTCTTAGAAAATCTTAATGCCCGTTATTGTATTAAAGGCTGTGAGAAATCCTGCATTAAAATAAATTCTTTTAACTTTGTTTGGCCCAGCATTTCCAGGTCTTACTTTCCCATAGAACACTTCTAGGAGCACCTTTAAAAAAAAAAAAAAAAAAGCTTAATATGTATTTAATACATACATATTTAACAGCAGTGAGTTTGGTTTTTGTTTTTTAATACATATTTACTCCCATGGAACACACTGTAGACTCTATTTCCTTTTGAATTAGTATTATATCATTTCTTTTGTCCTCTCAATAAATGAATTCATAGTGAATATTGAAGGCACAGTGCCCAGCACATTGGGAACAACTAAATATATATATACGTATGTGGATATATGTTGTTGTTGTTATGTGCCCTCGAGTCGGACCCAACTCATAGCAACCTGTCCTTGGGTTCCTGAGGTGGTGGTGTTGTTGTTGTTAAGTGCCGTTGAGTATTTTTCCGACTCAGAGTGACCCCACGCACAGCAGAACGAAACACTGCCCGATCCCGTGCCAGCCCCACAATCCCTGCTATACTTGAGCCCATCATCGCAGCCACTGTGTCAGTCCATCTCGTTGAAGGCCTCCCCCTCTTTCGTCGACCCTCCACCCTACCAAGCATGACATCCTTCTCCAGGGAATGGTCCCTTCTGACAACATGACCAAAATAGGTGAGACGAAGTCTGGCCATTCTTGCTTCCAAGGAGCATTCTGGCTGCACTTCCTCCAGGACAGATCTGTTAGTTCTTTTAGCAGTCCATGGTACTTTCAGCATTCTTTGCCAGCACCACAACTCAAAAGCATCAACTCTTCTTCGGTCTTCCTTATTCATTGTCCAGCTCTCACATGCATGCGAGGCGATTGGAAATATTATGGCTTGTGTCAGGCGCACCTTAGTCCTCAAGGAGATATCCTTGCTCCTCAGCACTTGATACAGTTCCTGAGGCGGTATCCCTACAGAATTAGATTGCCCCATCTTCCTTCCTAGGAGCGGCTGGTGGGTTTGCACTGCTAGCCTTCTGGTTAGCAGTCAAGTGCCTTAGGCACTATGCTATCAGAGCTCCTATATAGATACACACATATACACATACACACACACACGTATACATACACTCTCTCTCTTACTATATTTTTTAGAGTTTTTTTAGAAAAATGTAGAAGATAATAAGGACTTGCCATGATCCCATATTCTTCCCTACCCAGTTTCCCTCATTATTAACATCTTACATTAATTGTTATGATACATTTGTTACAGTTAATGAACCAATATTGATATATGGTTATTAATTAAAATATATACTTTATTTAGATTCTCTTCATTTTTGCTTAATTTTTTTTTTTTTTTCTCTCTTCTGGGATCCCATCAGGACCCCACATTACATTTAATTGTCATGTCTCCTTTGGCTCTTCTTGGCTGTATCAGTTTCTCAGACTTTCTTTGTTCTTGATGATCATGACATTTTTGAGGAGTACTGGTCAGATGTTTTGAGAATGTTCCTGAAATAGAATTTGTCTGATGTTTTTCTCATGAGTAGAATGAAGTTATGGGTTTTGGGGAAGAAGACCACAGTGATCAAGTATCATTTTCATCTCATCATTTCAGTGATACCTACTATCAACATGATTTTATATTGTTGATAGTGACCTTGATCATCAGGCTAAGGTACTGTTTGTCAGGTTTCTCCACTGCAAAGGTGGCTTTTACTTACCCGTTTCCGTACTGCACTCTTTGGAAAGAAGTCACGGTGCATAGCCCATACACAAGGAGTGGGGGATTATGCTTCCTCTGCTGAAGACTGTGTATCTATATGAACTATTTGGAATTCTTCTGCATGGGAGATGTTTCTCTTGTCCTTACTTATTTATTTATCCATTTAATTATTTATTTTCCTGAGTGTGGTCTTGTAGATATTATATTTTTATAAAACTAATGAACCATAGTCGACCATGTGAAACTGTCTTCATTACTGGTAGAACAGTTTGAGAAAATGGCCAATGAGAAGTGAAAAAAATCAGAGTGCCTGGGGAGGCCTTAATCGTCAGCTTAAATAGAATTGTGTCTCTTACATTTTGACAAAAGCACATATTGTTTAAACTTCAGCTGACAGTACCTGGAATAGAGATACCTCAGCTGAGAAGCTTATTGTCAGAAGGGTGCAGAGGCAACTAAGAATGGGCTGAGAAATGCATGACCAACTACAAGTATTCCTCTTTACACTCCCCAGACTCATATGTGCATTGGGAAAGAATATTTGCAAAGAATAGAGTAATTGGTGTCTTCATAGGGCTTAGGGATCATTTTAGCCATTGCAGCACTGCTTGTCCTTTCCAAAATCCACTCAGAGCCAGTCCTATGCGATCAGTGACAGTTTCTGTATTTGAGTCTAACCTTACGGTTTTGTTTTTTCACTTGATACTGTGTGTGTGTGTGTGTGTGTGTGTGTGTGTGATTAACCAAAGCCTATTTTAAAAGTGAGGGAAGCAAGCTTAGGTCACAGAAAAGCAAGCCACTGAACTTCTCTAAAGCCAAAAAAGACATTTGTCAAACAGTCCAGGAGGTATGCTGGGCAGCCTCTGATTCCCTGGCCTCCCTCATCGTCTGCAGCTCCTGGCAGGCAGAAATTGCCAAAGCACTTTCTCTATGAGTGGTTGTTCTCTTTTCCTGGTGCTGCAAAAGGCAAAAGTTCAAGAGTGAAGTCCCTGCCTTTTCCATGTTTACTTCTTATATGGCAAATGACATGCAGGCCTAAGAACTGAGTGAGAGGGCCCTCATTGGCCTTGCACTTATTCTTGGGGCTTTGTAGAAGATGTAACCAGCTACATTTGCTGGGATAGGTCATAGGGTGCATCAGTGTACACTGTCCTGGTAGCATTAACCAGAGGGATTAACCAACATGAATAACTCTCACCCCTCCCCATTCCCATGCTTACTGTTTCACCAGAGAGTCACAAAGGACACAGCTATTGAATCAAAAGGGTGTTCATATCTCAAATGTTGTAGAGTTGGTTTTTCTTGGTGTTTTATTTTATACCAAATACTACCAATAAAATCTTTCTGGTCTCTTATCTGCAGAGCATGGTATATCTATTTCCAAAGACACAAGACAAAGCCATTTGCACCCTTACCACCCCCACCCCCACCCCAAAAAAAAGATGAAAAAAGAAAAAGATAAATTATGGAGATTTAAATTCTGACTCTTTTTAGGGGAAAAAAAAATAGATGTTCCTGCTTTGGTTTTGATGCATTCCTGTTTCGATGGAGAAATCTTCTGTTTGGGTTATTCCTTTTTGTGGGGACTGGCAAAGGTTTAGAGCCAACGAGGTCTTTCACCTTTTTGAGGCTATTCATGGCAGTCTGCCCTCAATCTGGTTTGGCTTAATACTGTGTTTTGGATGCTCGTCTTTTTTTTTGTTTTTAAGTGGAACTGTTGTTCTCTCCCTAAAATGTGCTCGGATATTATCCCCAAGGAGTATTTTGTTCATTGAAATTTAGATGCCTTACCTTATCCTGCTTTCCTGAGTACTCATCTCTTCCCTTAGCTTCCTCATTGTCTCTCTGAACAGCTAACAAAAACAGTGTGTTCTCTTTGTATAATTTGAATTAATTTATTTTTATTGTTGAGAACATACACAGCAAAATACAGCAATTCAAGTTTCAACACATACAGTTCAGTGACACTGAATATACTCTCTTCCAGTTGTGAAGCCATTCTCACCCTCCTTTTCTGAGTTGTTCTTCCCCTTTTTAGATAAGTTCACTGCCCCTGTCTAATCTGTTGAGTTGCTGTTGTCAATTTAATCCCATAGATAGCCCTTAAAAAAGTGTAATGCTCAAGGCAGACATTCCTTACTAGTTAAGCTGAACTATTGTCTGGTTTTAAGAACACTTCAGGAGATTTTTTTTTTTTAACTTTTTATTGTGACTTGCATGAAAGTTTACAGAGCAAATTAATTTTCCATTCAACAGTTACACACATTTTGTTTTGTGACATTGATTGCAATCTCTACAATGTAACAGCACTCGTCCCACTTCCTCCCTGTGTTTCCTGTTTCCATTTGTCCTTCTTTCCTATACTATCCTGCCTTCTGAGCTTGATCCCTGGGCAAACATTGTCCTTTTGATGTCATATGGTTGATTGTTCTAAGGTGTGTGTACCTCCCTGGTGTTGTTATTCACCTTATAGAACTATCTACTATTTGGCCCAAAGTTGAGCCACAAAGGTGAGTTCATTTCCTAGTTTGAAGGTTGACTAAGGGCCATAGTGTCAGCGGTTCTACCAGTTTCTAGCAGATCAGTAAGCCTGATCTTTTTTCATGATTTTGAGTTTTGTTCCACATTTTTCTCCTGCTGTATCCAGAACCTTCCACTATGATCTCTTTCAGAACAATCAGTAGTGGTAGTTGGGCACAGTCTACTTCTGGTCTCTGGGTCATGGAGACTGAAGTTTGCATGGTCCATTAGCCCTTTGGACTAATTCTTTTCATAAGTCTTTGATTTTCTTCACTCTTCTTTACTTTGCACAGGGATAGACTGATAGTTGTACCTTAGATGGCTGCTTACAAACTTTTAAGATCTTCAGGAAATTTCTGGTTTGAGGGTTAAAGATTATCTTATGGCAATAGTTTCAGTGGTTCCTCAAGCCTCCATGGCTCTAGAAAGTCTGGAGTCTATGAGAATTTGAAATTCTGTACTGCATTTTCTCCCTTTTGATCAGGAGCCTTCTATATTATCTTTAACCAAAATGTTCACTAATGGTAGCTGGGAAGAACCTCAGCCATCAGTGAAGCTCATAAGCTTCCATCTCAGAGAAGACTGAAAGATGATTTGAATTAAAGAGCTGCAGGGAGCAGCAGTTTAGTCATAGATTGAATTGTAGGCACTGCGTCAGGACATCTGTTTTCTAGGCCACTGACCAGTTTTATGACCTTGACCAAATTCACTCTTACTCTGGGTATTGGTTTCCTCATCTGTACAGTGAGGGAATTTCACCGATGGGCTCTTAGCTTTGATGACCTTGATTATATCTAAGCCTTATTAGTTGTTTTCTCAAATCATTTTGGGGTTACTTCCTTTCACTGCACCAAGAAAATGTTGAGTTTGATGCATATATTGGCATGTTATCCCTGTATATTTTTTACTTTCCAATTTTCATTTGCATTTTTTATAAGCAATAATGAATGCACGTGGGAAAACTTCAAACAATACAGCAGAGGAAAAGAAAGATCTCCTTCCATCCCAGACACCCAGTTTCCTCTCCAGAGGCACCCACTGCTGCCAGTTTCTTGTATATCCTTCTAGAGAGATTTAATGCGTATATATAACCACCAGATAGTAGCATATCCATGCGTACAGTTATGCCCTTGGGTGTTTCCCTCTAAACAATGTCTCTTAGAGATTGTTCTGTGTAAGTACCTATAGAGCTACATAGAATTCCTCTGAATGGATGGTCCATAATTTCCCACTGATGGGCATTAAAATTGTTTCTAGTGTTTTGCTATTATAAATAATACTGCAGTGAATATCCTCATATAGACGTCTTTGTTGGTGTGCACTTTACTTTGATAACAAAGCCACTGCCTCAGTTCTACTCATTCCCAGTTTCTACAGTTAATAACCAGCAATATTTAGTCTGAATGGTCAACTCTAAATTAAGGGGGAAAAACCAGCATCTCTACCATTCTTCCTTATGGATGCCTCTATAAGGTCTGGTCTTTTGAAGACTAGCAAAGATGGTTTTGGGAGAGCTCTTCTCCACACTTTAAGGTCCCTCAGATAAGGATTCTGAAATTAATAAAATTTCTAAGCAGTATCTGGTTGCTGTGTAGAGTTGAATAACAGAGTACATTGTGCATAAACCTGGTGCAGCATTTTATAAATCGACAAGGGCAGTCTACTTAAGTCACTGAAGATGGGCCTCCTCCCGTTTATTGTTCATGTCAATGATTTTATCAGACCAAAATCAGGTTTTTAATTTTTTGAAGCATCAGTACAACTTAGCATAGGGTTAATAACTTGTGTGTTCCGAGCCTTCTTTTTCCTTGTCTGGGAATTTCTGATCATGGAAATACTCAGTTTACACATTTTTCTTTCTCTCTCTCTCTCTTTTTCTTTTTTTGAATTTTGCAAGACCAATGACTTAATTATTGAAAATACCTTTTTCTTTTCAAAAAAATTTTTTTATTGTGATTTGGGTGAAAGTGTACAGAGCAGATTCATTTTCCATACAGCAGTTCATACACGTTTTGTTTCAGGAAAGGTGACTAGGGGCCAAAGTCTTGGGAATCTCACCAGGCTTTATCAGACCAGTAATCAGTTTACACATTTCTTTTACAGACACAGCTGACCATCTTTTTTTGTCTGTAGAGATTATATAATAACAATAGGCACATATTTTTTCAGAAGGTTCAAAAATGCCTGTTCCTTGAAATAATCATCATATTCCCATTATGCCTCCCTCTTCTCACCTGAAATGTTCTGTGAATTAAGCCCTTTGGATATCTGGATTTCATCTTATTTGAATGTGTAGTCCCTGACCTCTCTCCACAGTTCTTCAAATAGAAATTATAATTATACTTTTTTTTTCAGTTTTGAAACTAAGTGAATAAGACATATCCACCGGTTTCATTCATTCATCAGATCATTTACCAAGCTCCTCTTGTTTTCCAGAGGTGGTACCAGGAGCTTAGTCATTTGATGGTAGAGTTAATTCTGAAAGGAAAACCTAAACCTTTAGGCAATATACCTTAAGTATTCTTACCTCCCCCGCTAGCATTTGTTATTGAGCAGAGGGTTGCACATTTATCCAAACCCTCCACAAACCCTTCCTATTTGTAACCTGGACAACCTTTGGGCCCTGGTCCTGTACAGATGGTCTGTTGTGTAGTTGCTACCTCTTTGCCATTGAAGGCAAGCTCTATTTACAGGAATGCTCTTGGTTTCAGCAGTTGATCCTGTTCTTCAGTGTGAGGCATGGCAAAGGGTGGTCAAGGCCAGTTGAAAGAACAGGTGGATGACCTGACATAGGGCCTCAATTTTGGTGCTGGTTCTGCCTGACACTATCCAGAATGTGTCCCATTATCTGTCTGGGTGAAAGTTGCTCTTTCATTAAATAAATTAACTGGACTAGACCATCTCTGAAGTCCCTTACACAGCCTAAAGTTCTAGCCTTCCAACAAGCCACAAAAAATCCATCCCTTTACCTCATTCAATGCTATCACCAGCTTTGAGTTTCTGTGAAGGCAGGAGCTGTTTATCCAGCTTCAAGTCCAATGCCTGGCACATGCAATAAATATTTGAGTCAGTATATGAATGAAAAAAAAAGAATATTTCACCCCACCCCCATCCCAGGGAATATATATCTCTATCTATCTATCTGTCTATCTATCTATCTCTCTATATATACACACACATACACACACACTCTGGTAGCATAGTGCCTAAGGCACTTGACTGCTAACCAGAAGGCTGGCAGTTCAAACCCACCAGCCACTCCTTGGAAGGAAGGTTGGGCAATCTATTTCCATAGTGATACTGCCTCAGAAACCCAAGGTTGCTGTGAGTCGGATCCAACTCAACAACAACATACACACACATATATACATTTATTTTTATATGTGTCTATGCCTGAGGGAGCTCTGGGGGCGTAGTGCCTAAGGCATTTGACTGCTAACCAGAAGGCTGGTGGTTCAAACCCACCAGTCACTCCTTGGAAGGAAGATTGGGTGATCTGTTTCTATAGAGGTACCACCTTGGAAATCCAAGGAGGGATCTCTATGAGTCAAGTCCACGTGATGGCAGTGAGTTTGGTTTTTTGGTTTCATGCATATACCTATATGTCTACACATATTTGTTCATTCATACTTACATACATACATATTCCAGAATCTAGCTATGTGATTCTGTCTTCATACAATCTGCTTTTTTGAACTAGCCACAACAACTAGCTCTTGGCCACCAGATCAGTGTTGTTAGCATAGCATTAACTTCAGTGCCATTTGAAATGTGAGATTTACATAGTTGATTGGGCTGCTTGAAAATTTAGTTTTAAAACATATTTCCACATAATGTCTATAGCAAATTAAAGATCTAAGATATTTAACTTTGGGCTTTTCAGTGAAATTTCCAATAATTTTATCCTTCAAAGGTGGTAATACCAAATACAACAAAAATGGAGGCCTTTTTTTCAGAAATGAAATGAGCATATAAAATTGTACCTTGCTGTCTTTGGCTCTGGTCTATGTGCAAATAGACTGAAAAACATGTTTTTTGCTATTGCGGAAGTTAAGTAAATTTGACTGGTAAACTTTTGGAAAAAACTGGTTCTTTTAAAAATCCATTTTGTGTGGGGATGGCAAAGATAGAGTTTTCTGAAGGATTTAAAAATTCTTTTCTAAAGTGAGGATCACCATGCTGATAATGAAAAGTGTTGATAAACACAGATGAAGAATTCTGAAAAGCTTCAACATTTCCAGTGCCTTTTATCGAATCACACACATGGTTAGCATTTTTGTATAATTTCTTTCTCATTAATTTTTCCCTTTGCAAAAAAACTGAAACATTTGTTCCTGAGCTTAGCTCATGGTTCTTTGGGGTGTCATTTTTTAACAAAGCATTAACAGGGTGGTAGTTGCATATAGGTCTTTGATCTACATACTTTGTTTTATATGTTGTTTATCAGTTCATTCATCCATTCCATACATTTAATGTACCCACTATAGCTCTGCCATAGCAAACCAAAAAACCAAACTCACTGATTGTCTCAGAAAGTGTGTACACACCCATATGTTATCGTGAAATGGTAAGTTAGAGTAGCCTCTGTGGAATTTACTTTTGATCACTAAGTTCTGTGTAAGGTTTGCAGTGTACTCTAGTCACAGAAGGTGTGAAATAAGATTTTAAACAGAACACAAAAACAGAGACTAGGTGAGTTAGGAGTGGGGCTAGTATTTGAGCCTCCATGAATTGAATCAAGGTAATAATTACTTAAACAGTAATGATTAACAGCAAAGTACTTTGGAAGGAATCTGAAGAATCTATACTCCAGAGCACAGTGTTCAGATGGACCTGATGTGTAGTGTAGGTCATTAATCTGTATGCTCTTTCCTCCTGTAGTGATAAATCACCAACACCAGCAGCAAATGGCACCCAGTAGCCTGAGCCAGCAGAACCACCCTACGCAGAACCCACCAGCAGGGCTCATGAGCATGCCCAATGCGCTGACTACTCAGCAGCAGCAGCAGCAGAAACTGCGGCTTCAGAGGATCCAGATGGAGAGAGAGAGGATTAGAATGCGCCAGGAGGAGCTCATGAGGCAGGTATGGCCTTCCATGGTGCCTTGTGGAGGTGCCATGGATTTTGGTGCCAAGGCTGAGGGTATGTGTTTGCAATCGGGGTAAACCTTTCTCTAGAAGTACTGAAGGCCTAAAGCCCTACTCCAAACCTCATGGTTAGAATCCAGTTTCTTTTCCCAACGTTCTGTCTGCGCTGTCTTCAGAGCAAAATTTATGACTAAGGTCTAGATGTATATTAGTATGGCTGTCATTGGTTTCCACTGCTAATCTTTAGAAAGAGAGAAAGGGAAAAAAATTGGAGAGAAAAGGGCATGTTTCAATTATCTTGCTACATAACAAATTTTCCCAAAACCTAGTGGCTTAAAACAATAGCCATATTATTAGATCGCACAATTATGTGGGTCAGGAATCTGGGCAGGGCTCAGCTGGGCCCTTCTGCTCCATGCAGTTTTGACTGAGGTCACTTGGTGGTATTTTGTTGGTGGGTGGCAGCCCACCATCTGGAGGGTCCCAGATGGCTTCAGTCAAGTGTGTGGCACCATGGAGAGGATAGCTGGAAGACTAGGCTTAGCTAGGATGAAGCCTAGAGCAACTATGTGTGACATCTCCAGCATGGCTGACTCAGGGTAGTGAGACCTGTTATGTAGCAGCTCAGATCTCCTAGAGACAGTTTTCCAAGAGACAGGAAGTGGAAGCTGCCAGTTTCTAAGGGCCTGGCTCTGGAAACTGTTACAGAGTCACTTTTGCCATATTGTCTTGGTCAAAGCAGTCACAGAGCCTACCTAGATTAGAGCAGATAGTGGGAGGGGACATTACACGGAAGGAAGAACAAAGAATCTGCAGCTATCTTTGATCCAGCACAGTGCATGAGAAAGAGTTGGGGAAATTGAGGGGAGAAGGAAAATGGTTTATATCATGGACTCTGATATAGAGCTCTGCAAAACTGCCTGGATATGGATCGCCTGTGTGCCATACTCTGTTCATTCATTTGTTTGTTTAATCAGTCAACAGAATGTTGCTGTGTGTCTGCTATGGGCCAGGCTCAGTGCTATATTTTAAAAACTGATTGAAAGAGAACCTTGAAGAAACTCACAGTTTTTTCCCTGCTTCTGTGGCTTCTCTCTAGAAGAGCAGAATTCTTTCTTCTGTGTTGCAAAACTAATGTAACTCATATTTGCAGATGTCATAAATTTTGCTGGCTACATTTTAGAGAGAAAAGCTACAGTTTATTGTTCTAATTCTCTGGGCTTTGCTTTATGACTCATATGGAGCAAGATACATGGTTAGCTTCCTGTCTCTGATTTAAGGAAATAAGTAGTTTTAACTGTTCCAGAGAACTTTATTCCAGGGCAGGGGATGTTAGGGTAAACACAATTTTTATTTTTTCAAGTTACATCTGATGTTTTCAGAAATATCCACTGACTTCCATAAATGAATTGTGTATTTCTCATCAAATAAGTTCTAGGGCATATATATTATACTATGTATGATTTAAATATATGATGAATTAATTTCTTAGATATAGAATCTGAAAACAAGGCAGACCAAAAACTAAACTGAGTGCCGTTGAGTCGATGCCAACTCATAGTGACCCCTCCTTGGGTTTCTGAGGTGGTATATCTACAGAAGTAGATTGCCCACTCTTCCTTCTGAGGAGTGGCTGGTGGGTTTGAACTGTCAGCCTTCTGGTTAAGCAGTCAAATGCCTTAAGCCCTACGCCACCGGAGCTCCAACCTGAAAATGAGAGAAATGAATATATATTATGTTTCATTGTCCAACTGAACTTTCCTCCAAATTTGAAGAGTACAAATTTATACTATAACTACAGTTGTACCATATCCTGAGGATTTGTGTCCAAACTTTCATAGTTATTTCAGGACAACTGTTGTTTATACTGTTTTTAGAAATAAATTATCATGTTTCTTGGCAGGAAATAATTGTATTACTCTTTTCTGTCTTTGGATAATCTATTTGGAATAATTTTTCTATTTTATAATATAGAGTAAATTACATGGTACTATAGTAGCATTTATAAATTCCTACTTTTTATTTGAATGAGCCTCAATTAATTCTTTTTTGTGTTAGTTTTTACCCAAAGCTATTGACTGTTGTGCAAAGAATGATTTGTTTCTCGGTTTCTGCCCTTACTCCATGTTTCTCTTTTGCTTGCCCTACCTCCTTCTTTCCCACAGAAAGTATTTCTGAAAAAGGGTGGAGAGAAGTGCCCCAAATTATTTCCTTTATTCGAACTGTAGGTGCCTTTGAAACAGAATGTAATACTCATGGTTCATATTACAGAAATGCCAACCAAGTTCCTTAAATGTGAATCCCTAAAGGCTGTGGAACTTGGAGCATTTTGCTGCATCATAGTGTATAATTACAGTATGGAACAGCAACAGGAAAATGGAATCCAGATTTTGCCAAAGAGAGAGGCTTAATTTTTGAGAGAGAGGTTAAGAGGAGGAGAAGGAATGGGTGGTTCTGATACATCTTTTTAATACAAAGTGTAAGGGAAAGGTCTAACTACACTTTTTAATTGTGTACTTTTTTTCCCCGTTCAGAATCAGCCTGCTCCTTGTTGTCAAAGATACTACTTAAGCCCAAATTGCAAATGGTGCTAGACTGTTCTATAACAATTCTCTGGGCATTTGCCAGGATACCTGATTATTCAAGTGTGAGTTGTATGTATCATCCTGGTGTTTTTTGTTTTGTTTTGTTTTAATTTTTTCTTTTGGTGATTTTTGGCTTCATAATATGTTCCTAGGCCAGGGATGGGGGAAGGAAATGGACAGGAAGTATAAGAGACATCTGGCCCACCTGAATAGTGGTCTGCCAGCATCTGGCAGAAATGTATAGAGATGGGGGAAGTGGTTGGAAGATTATCTGTAGACTTCTGTTTGTTCACTCTCTCATACTCCCATGCCCTGGGTAGTCAATTACTGCCTGAATATCCTTGGCCCACTGGACAGTTTGTAATTAGCCTGTTCCCCTTTGTTGTATAGCCTGTCTTCTCAGTGTTGTTACCCTCCAGGCAGTCCTACACCTATCCTAAGAGGGAATTTCCAGGTGGGTGGCCCTATCCTTTGCTCTATCTACAGTAGAAGTGGAGAAAATGCCACATAAATTGTTATGTGCTACATCAGTCTTCATTCATTTCTCCTTCCTCTTCCTTATGCTGTGCCGTTATTCCTCTAGGGATATACCCCTACGCTTCCCTTCTTAACTATCTCATTTCTGATTTAGCATTTACAACAGTGAAAAAACTACTCTCTGACTATCTTGCATGTTAATGATGTATGTCTGACAGTAACAAACACTGAGCCGTGAGGCAAGGGTGACATTGCCTACAGTAGTTAAGGTTATATGTTTGTTTAGCTGGGCCATGATTCTCAGTGGTTTGGCAGTTATGTAATGATGTAATTTGGCAGTTATACAATGATGTAGTCTTCTTCTGTTGTGTGATCTGATGTGGTCATCCTGTACCTAGGCATAATACTGATTTTCATATAATGACCTAGTCTTCGGAAACTAACCATGTCAATAAGTGAGGAGTGGGTGTAGTCTGGTGATGTTGCTCTGTGGAGAAAAATACTCTCCAACAGTAATTGTTGTTGCACAATCTGAAGTACACCTTAAAATGCTAAGAGCTCATTGGCACTGAAATTGTGGCAGGATATTAACAAAAAGTGGATTTGAGGGAAGTTTGATTACAAATCTAAAGTGAACCTACATTATTTCAGGATGGAAGGTCATATTTTTTTTCATTCCTTCTTTCTTTTATGTCCTCATTTACTCATCAGCCAACATTCGTTTAATTGAAAATAATAGAAAGATAAATGGAACATTGCTGCCCTCAGATATGTGTATTTTAGCAGAGAAGACAAATGATTAAATGTAATCCAAACGAATGGCCAGAAGCATAAATTAAAATCATTTCCCACTTCATGGGTCCAGTAGCTGCCATCTTTGACTTTTATTACTGGAGCTGAGACTAGACATAGCAGAGCACGGACTTCTGGGAAAGGTAACATAAGATGCTTCCCTCAGACCACAAGATAGTTGAACAGCTACAGGATTAGCATCATCAGTCCAGAGAGGTTAGATAGTTCTACTTACTGATGAGGAAATCTTCTGAAGTAGGAGAGTTACCTTAAAAGAGGTCCCTATAACTTAGAATTGGCTGTAATATAATTAATTGTAATATAATTTACAAGTGGCTATGTGGCACAAATAGTTTGCGCTCAGTCCCTGGAGAAGGATATCATGCAGGGTACAGGGTCAGCGAAGAAGGGAAAACCCTCGACAGGTTAGATTGACACAGTGGCTGTGATGATGGGCTCAAGCATGGCAATGACTCTGAGAATGGCAAGGACCGGTTAGTGTTTTGTTGTGTTGTATATAAGGTCACATGAGTCAGATCTGACTCAACAGCAGTGAGGTTTTTTTTTTTTTTTGGTATATAAGGTCACTATCAGTTGAAACCTAACAACCACAACTAACCTGAAGGTTGGCAGTTTGAACCCACTCAGCATTGCTGCCGAAGAAAGCCTGGTGATATGCTTTCAAAAAGATTGTAGCTGAGAAAATTATAAGTTATAGATGGGCTTGCTATGAGATCGAATCAACCCTATGGCAATGGGTTTTGTTTCTGGTTTTGAGGAGTAACAGCAGAGTTCAGCTACCTACACCTGACACCTGATGCATTACCTTGGACTGTGGCACGTTCTCCCTGTACAGCAGTGCTGCAGAGCAGGAGGGGAGCTGAGTCAGGCCTGCAGCACACAGCCTTATTAGGAAATTGGGATCTCTCCTACATCTAACAGGCATTTGTCACAGACTTATGGAGACTGGATTTCCGTGAAAGACATTCTCCATTGCCCACGATAAAGAGAGCTTTGTTTTTATGGAATTTCTCAAAAGTATATGAGGCAGTTTCAGACTCATCAAGAAATGGCAACCCTAGAAAAGAAAGCAATTGAAGTTTGTTTTTTTTCCCTTGGTATCATCATATTTTTTTAAAAAAGAAATTAGAATTTAGTTTTTGGTGATGGTTTTTGGTTTGATCTTCACAGAAACATACAGCTTTTTTGTTTAAATATACATATAATTTACTAAGATTTTTCCTCTAAGATAAAAGAAAGCATTTTGCTAACTGAAAGAACCCAGGCTCAAAAACTATGTGTTTTAGGATTCTGTTTATATGACATTCTGGAAAAGGCAGAACTATAGAGATTGAGAAAAGATAAATGATTGCCAGAAGTTGAGGAGTGTGGGTGAGGGGGGTTGACTACAAAAGGGAAGCACCAACCACTCCATGGAAGAAAGATGAGGCAGTCTGCTCTGTAAAGATTTACAGCCTTGGAAACCCAACAGGGGTCGCTATGAGTCAGAATTGAGTCTATGGCAGTGAGTTTTGGTTTTGGTTTTTGAGTGAATCTTGGGATTAATGGCACAGTGCTGTCTTGATTGTGATGGTTGTTTCACAGCTCTATGCATTTGTCAAAACTCAGAGCTGTCCCACCACAAAGAGTGAAGTTTACTGTTACTAAAACCAAACCAACTACCATCAAGTGATTTCTGACTCATAGTGAGCTGCATTGAGTTTCTGAGGTAGTAAATCTTTTCAGAAGTAGATTGCCTGGTTTTCTTTCCACAGAACGGCTGTTGGGTTTGAACCACGAGCCTTCTGGTTAGCAGTCAAATGCCTTAGGCACTATGCCACCAGAGCTAAATTTAAAGAAAAAAAATTACCATGCAAAAACCCAAAACCTATATTCAATGTAGAAAACATATAAACTACTCAAAAATGAAGAAGAAATTAACAATTGCTCCAACTTTTACTTAGAGAGAGCTGCCATGAAGATGTTGGTGATTTCTTTCTAGGGTGTTTTTTTTTTTTTTTTGTCTTTATCTGTATATGTACCTTTTTTAAACAAAACTGGCAGCATTTTATAATACTATTTTGTAACCTCTACATTCTTAATATACTGGAGGTCATTTGCTTAGTCTGTTTCAGTCATAGAAATTGTGTGGTGACTTTGAGTGGGAATAGACTCAACAGCTGGTAGTGGTGGTAGATCTTAAGTTACTGGGCTGCCTGAAATCCTTTGTGTATCAGGATTGAACACACAATAAGAACCACACATGTCCAAGTGGACTAGAATATTTTTGCTATTACAACATAAAATTCAACACAGTATTTGCTCAATATCATAAAGGACATGACTGCAACTGTACCAAATAAAATGGAAAGTTTTATTAACTAGTAAGATCTGAAAAAAGATTGACGTCAGGGATTGCATTTTATTTGGATCCACACTCAACACTCATGGAAGCAGCAGTCAGGAAGGCAGACATTGTATTGCATTGGGAAAATCTGCTGCAAAAGATTTCTTTAAAGTGTTGAAGAGCAAAGATGTCACTTTGAAGACTAAGGTGCACTTAACCCAAGCCATGGTATTTTCAATAGCCTCATACTCATGTGAAAGCTAGACAATGAATAAGGAAGACCAAAGAAGAGTTGATGCCTTTGAATTGTCGTGTTGACATAAAATACTGAAAATACCACGGCCTGCCAGAAGAACAAACAAATCTGTCCTGGAAGAAGTGCAGCCAGAATGCTCCTTAGAGAGAAGAATGGCCAGACTTCATCTCACCTACTTTGGTCATGTTGTGAGAAGGGACCGATCCCTGGAGAAAGATACCATGCATGGTAAAGCAGAGGGTCAGTGAAGAAGAAGACCATCAATGAAATGGATTGACACAGTGGCTGCAGCAATAGGCTCAAGTATAGCAAGGACTGTGAAGATGGCACATGGGTTGGGCAGTATTTTGTTCTGTTGTATCGTTTACTTGAGAATGTACTAATACTAATACTGACTAGATTGCAAACTGGGAGTAACATAAATTTACTGAGAATTAGAGGGTTTTTTTTTTTTCATAAATTTACATACCCATAGAACCTAGTGCGGGAGCTCTGGTAGCATAGTGCATAAGGCACTTGACTGCTAACTAGAAGGCTGGTGGTTCAAACCCACCAGCCACTCCTCGGAAGGAAGGTTGGGCAATCCTACTTCCGTAGTGATACTGCCTGGGAAACCCAAGGAGGGCACGTAACAACAACAACAACATGAGTCAGAGCCGACTCAGTGGCACCTAAGGACAATAGTTGAGACTCAGGCTTCTCCTTCCTTATTTGCATCTAAAAGAACAATTCCTTGACATGAAAACAGACTTGTCGCTTTATCTGAAGAAAATATTTCTTCCTAAGCGTATATTCATTTAAATGAGAAGATGTGGGACCTTCTGCCTCCATTTTAACCCAAGGCCTTTCTATCAACTCCCAGAGCATGGAAGGCTTTAAGTGAAGAAGTCTTTGCTCTGCCTTGACCCTTCTCCAGGGGTGGCATTGTTGAGAAACTGGTATTATTTCCAAACAAATTCAGCCGTGTTTTTTACCTCCATCTTTTCCTTAATTGGGGGTTGGTGGAGAGGAGAATGCAGCTTGTCAAACAAAAGTGCTGACTAAGCCTGGCCTCTGGTTGCCAGAGCGACAGGGACGAGGAAAGGGGGTTTGGGCGGGAGGCCGCAGAATTCTTTTGGCAGCTCTCACAGATTTGTCTTCGGCTTCACAGACACTGCCAAGTCCAACTGGCCAGCTGGCCCCTCTCACAGCCATTCCTGACCAAGGGCTCCTTGGAGGGACACACCCGGCTGTGAACAGAGCTGGTCTGGGGAAGCTTATAAGGTCTGTTTTTTGTTATGTGAAGAATAGCTCTTCAGAGAGGTTAAAAAGTGTCATATCATAGAAGATCATGAAACATAAATGGTGACTATTTTATAGTCTTTGCTTCAGAACATGGGTCTACATTTTAACTATTAGGAAAAAATACTATACACATAAAATTATGTTTCAGAGTTGACAGGGACATCAGAAGTCATTTCATCCAACACTTAGAGAATATTTAAGTCCTTCTAAAGGAGCTCTGGTAGCATAGTGCCTAAGGCACTTGACTGCTAACCAGAAGGCTGGCGGTTCAAACCCACCAGCCACTTCTCGGAAGGAAGGTTGGGCAATCCTACTTCCGTAGTGATGCTGCCTCGGAAACCCAAGGAGGGGTCGCTATGAGTCGGGAGCGACTCAACGGCACATAACAACAACAACAACAAATAGGAACTTGAAAGAGCCTGGATGGTGCAGTGCTTCCATCAAGATTACAGCCAATGTAGTGTCACAAAACAAAATGCGTATGAATCACTGAATAGAAAACCAATTTGCGCAGTTAACTTTCACCCAAATCATAATTTAAAAAAAAAAAAAAGATTATAGCCAAGAAAATCCTATGGCGTAGTTCTACTCTCTAATGCATGGGGTCACAGTGAGTCAGCTGACTCCATGGCAGCTAAAAGCAACATGTTGTTGTTGTTATGTGCCGTCGAGTCAAACCCGACTCATAGCGACCCCTCCTTGGGCTTCTGAGGCAGTATCACTACAGAAGTAGGATTGCCCAACCTTCCTTCCGAGGAGTGGCTGGTGGGTTTGAACCACCAGCCATCTGGTTAGCAGGCAAGTGTCTTAGCCACTATGCTACCATAGGAGCTTGATTATTGACGTTCATCCCTTTATCTGTTCAACAAATGCTCAAGACATTGAATGGAAGCAGTGAGCAGACCTGGTCACTACTGTCAAAGAACTTCCATTCTAGCTTTCACAAATGTTTTATTTGCTGTAAGTTTTAGAAGCAGATTGCCACATCTTTCTCCCACAGAGCAGCTGGTGGGTGCAAACCTCCAACCTTTTAGTTAGCAGTCACGCTTTTGACCACAGAGCTCTTTCCACCAAGTCCAGCCCTATTAAAAAAACTCCTTTGAAAAAATGTTATAAAAATGTTTTCAAAATGGAGGTTCACCAAGTTTGCATAAAAGAAAAGCAACCTCTTTTCTCTGATCTTAGTAAGATCACCAAAGTATGAAGAAATTCTGCATTTCAAAATCCATTCAGCTTTTTTTCTGTAAGTGAAGAGAGAAAAAGATCTAAACTATAATGTTTTCTTTAATGTGATCTATGGGATAACAGAACCAGATTGTGGAACAGTACATGATTGATAAATATATCCTGAATTAAAAGAAAAGCAAACATACCATGGATAATAATTATGGACTTAACAAATGTCTTCCCCAAAGTGTTCATGTTTCAACTCTTCTTTTATAGAGACAGCCTGGCAGCTGAGCATGTGTGATGAGGTATTCCAAATAGGGAGGCTCCAGGAAATGTGACTATGAATTTCTAGAATCCTTTGGCACAGAGATAAAAAGTGATTTATATCAGGACCCTTCCCCCCCACCCCAGGAAGGTAAATAATTCAACATTCTTCCTCTGAAGTCCCTAAGGGTTTTGGCAGCCAGAGCAACTTTTCTACACCAGAAAAAACCAAACCCATTGCCATCAAGTGGATTCCGACTCATAGCGACCCTATAGGACAGAGTAGAACTGCCAAATTGGGTTTTCAGTGGTTTACAAGGCTGTAAATCTTTATGGAAGCAGACATGCCACATCTTTCTCCTCGTGGGTTTGAACTGCTAACCTTTTGGTTAGCAGCCAATTGCTTAACCACTGTACCACCAGGGTTCTTTTTCTGCACCAGAGTAACTGATGTTCGGATTTCAAAATATTGTCTTTATTTATTTTACATTTGTTTCTACTCACCCCACCCTCTATAATTAAAACAATCCAGTCTCCCATTTTTGTAAAATCCTTTCCTTCACCACACACACTTAAATCAAGCAGAGCACCCTCAGAAGGGGTTACTGTCATTTGTTTCCCTTTGAAGTACATTCCAGGGAGGGCAGGAGCTGGCTGGCTGGGAGGTGCTCACTCAGCCAAGGACAGGCAGGGCTGCAGGATGCTTTCAGCTGCTGTTTACTTTCTCACCTCCTCTTTTGATTCACTCCACTGGCATGCTACAGGCTAGTGGGGGGTGGGAGGGAAAGGAGGTTTGAGGTTTGCATCCAGAGACACTTTCAACCTATTAATCAGCATTTGTCTTTGACGTCCTTCACTCCTCCAGCCAGTTTACATACCACCCCTTCCTCCGCTGCTAGGAGAGGGTGCTTTTGAGCCCACATACAATTATTCCTCCCAGAGACCAAGATGGATGGGACCACAAACTCTGAAAGAAATTTTCAACCAAGCCTTTGTTTTTCAACAGTCTTTAAACCCCTAGCTTGGATGTAGAGGTGAAATATAAAGTTGTGGTTGGTAGAGGAGAGTAAGGGTGGGGTTATCAGGGCAGTGTTCCAGAGTTTTCTGAAACTGGCCTTTAAAATACGAACTTATAACTTTGCTCCATGTGTTGTGAATTCCCGGGACACTAGCTCCACCCATATACATTGAAAATGAGAATAGAATGTGTCCAATTCAATGTCTCTTTCTTAATTCAGGAAGTAAAACTGTATTCAGGATGGTTAAACAGGCCATTGCATTAAATCCTCCCCTAACTGTCTGAGGTAAAGGTGTTGGTATTCCCATTTTATAGCTGAGAAAACAGGCTCAGAGAAACAAAGTAACTTGCCAGAGTCCACAACAAGTAGGTGAAAGAGCTGAAAATTTGAAGTCTGCCAACCTCAATACTTAGCTTTCCTCTCCCTGCTGCACTGTCATTGTGTGGTAGCTCTAAGAACAGCCTGAACTTACTTTTTGGCTCCACCACCTATTAGCCATGGGATCCTGGGCAAGTTGCTTAACCTCTCTATATACCTCTGTGTCCACGTCTGTAAAATGGAGATAAGGAGCCCTGGAGGAACAGTGGTTAAGCACTCAGCTAACCCAAAGGTTGGCGGTTTGAACCCACCCATCTGCTCCATGGGAGAAAGGCCTGGTGATCTGCTTCCCTAAAAATTACAGCCTAGAAAATCCTATGGCGCAGTTCTTCTCTGCCACACGGGGTCAGTGTAAGTTGGAAATCAACTCAACAGCACCTAACAGCAACAACAACAAAATGGAGATAGATTAAATAAGATAGTATGTGTGTGGCACTTAGAACAATGCTGAACACATAGTAAACAATAAGCAAGTATTAGCTATTCTATCACCTTTGTTTCATAAAACATTTAATAGCTTCCATAGCTCATTGGATTGGCTGCCTCACTGTGCCAGAATCTTTATATCCTTGCTAACTTTTATTACAAAGGAACTTTGGTGGTGCTCTGGTTAAAGCATTGGGCTGCTAACCTAAAGGTCAGTGGTTTGAACCCACCAGCCACTCTGCTTCTGTAAAGATTTATAGCATTAGAAACCCAATGGGGCAGTTCTACTGTCTTATAGGGTTGCTGAATCAAAATCATCTCAATGGCAGTGAGTTTGGTTTTGGTTAATACAGCTTAGCAAGATATTTTTATAAGTCATCTTTTTTGAGATGAATAAATTGTCAGGAAAAGTTGAGAATTTAATCCAAGATGTCACAGCTAAGGAGTAGATGAGCTTGGATTTGAATTCGAGTCTTTCTGATTCCAAAGACAGTCTTTCCCCTGTGTGATGTTTTCTTTCCTGTGCCAAGCCCTGAACATGTCCAATATCATTTAAACCTCAACTACTACTTGAAAATTCGAGTGGCCAAATGCCCAGTGAATTGAGATGCACCCAATTCCATCACTGAACAGACAACTAATTAGAAAGTCCTCCATCATATCTGCCTCAAACCTGGGATAAAAGATATCTTCTTTCTTCAATGTGATGTTGTTGTTGTTGTTACTTGCCATCGAGTCGGACTGACTCATAACAACCCCTCCTTGGGTTTCCGAGGCAGTATCACTATGGAAGCCGATTGCCCAACCTTGACCATTAATAGCTTGAGAGCCATAGTGTGTGTGCCTCAAGTCTCTTCTTCTGGATAAACAGTCCTGAGTTCTTCACAAAACTTGACCCCCTGACCCTTCTCCAACCGGATTTTCCTCTTGGGATAGCTCTTTCTAAAATCTGCATTAAAATGTTGAACAGAGACCTAGATGTAGCCTTGCACGTGGAGGTTGACTGAAGATCAGGAGGTCACTTAGAATATCTAGAGAAGCAATGATGACCTGCTTGCTACTTGAGATGGAGAGGAGGTTTGGAACATACAAGATACTGGGGAGTTGGAAACCCCAAGATTTGGTCCTGGTACACCATTAGCTGTCTCCATTTCTAGAATATTCCATGAAGGCAGAAACCCTTTCTGTCTTGTTCCTTGCTATATCTCTGCTGCCTAGAATAGTATCTCGTACCTGATAGTGCTCAATAGTACTTTTTTTAAATAAATACAGGTATAAACACGTGAAATTGTTATGGGAGCTCTTGAAGACATAGTTGACTTGGAGTTTGAACTTGGATAGGTGGTAATGGCGTTAAGAGAAAGCCTGCACTTAGGAATAAGTCGAGCCATTTGGGGGCCAGATGAGGAGTGCAGTGTGAGACATGTTGGATTTTAGACACCAGCTGGACATATTTCTTTAGGAGTTCAGGGCTAGGAGAGGAAGAAGATATGTGACATACTGTGGCTGTAGTTGTCGGGGAAGGCATCCTGGAAGAGTGGTTTAACAGAACCACTAAAGATGGGTAGGATATGACTAGATGAAGAGGGACCTGAAGTCCAAAGGGGTCTGGGAAACTGAAGACTTCTTTGGGAGGATGGGGGGAGTGGCTGCCGAGAGAGGCCTTAGAAGAGATCTGTGAATAGACCTCTTTAACTAGAGTGGAGTTGGGAGATGATAGACAAACCCAGGGGCTTCGGTGTTCTAGTAAGCTTACCGTTTGTTATCCTGCCTGGATAGGAGAAAACTGAGGACCAAGAGTGGGGTTACGGCTGCCATGCTGCCAGCTCTCTGAGAGTCAGGAGGCCTGAGTCATGCCCTCCATCTACCTCGGCCAATTTCATCCCTCTCTCTACTGCTTCAGGTCAAACTAAAGTCAGGTGTGTCTTTAATTTATGCCTGTGCAAGGGCAGTAGGAGTCCGTGTGGCCATCGTAATCACACTAGGTCTTAGGTTTAATATTATCCCAAAATCTAGTTTAAAACAAACAAACACTCCTTTTTTTGGATGGAGATGTGTTAGTGAAATTAGTCCTTTATGTTAAAACCATGGGTTCTGCTTTTTTCTTCCTTAATTCACGAACAGAAACAAAAATATTTTCATTCAATGAAACATTAGAATTTTCAAAGTGATATAATTAAATAAAAGGAAACTTCTCACCCTTCTCAATTGACGTTAAAAATTAATTTTATATTATACAAAGAGACAAGCCTCTCCTTGTTTGAAAAACAAAACAAAACAATGTGTTCTTAGTCTTATCAACTCATCGTGATGAATTTCACAGTTTGGTTTCATCCTTCTGAGGTGAAAGTTTACCAGGGAGAAGTGTCTCCCTTTCTAAAATAGATCAATTCCACTCTATGATGTGACTTTTAAAATTGTTATTTTTGTTTTTCTGTTTTATTTTTTGAGAATGGAATGCAGAACTTGAGATGATCATGATTAGTTAAACCAAACAAACTCACTGCCGTTGATTCAGATCCGACTCATAGTGACCCCTCCTTGGTTTTCCGAGGCAGTATCTCTATAGAAGTATATTGCCCAATCTTCCTTCCAAGGAGTGGCTGGTGGGTTTGAACTGCCTACCTTCTGGTTAGCAGTCAAATGTCTTCCGCACTATGTCACCAGAGCTCCTCATGATTAGCAGTTGTTAAATGATCTCTTGTGCCAGACACTGTTCTAAGCACCTTATGTGTATTACTTCACTTAACTGTTGTGCCAGCAAGACTCCTTCACTCAGACTAACCTAATTCATATCTCAAGGTTATTATTCAACACACTTTCTACATCATAGCTTATTCTTTAGTCATTTGAAGGGGCAAAATGACACTGTGAGCCCTCTATAGACAGAAATTTCCTATCATGATGACATGGTGGCCACGTTTTCAGAAAACTCTGAGGCTGAGGAATGGTATCTTAGCTTATCTTTGATTTAAAATAGAGGGGACCGATGTAAAATGTCACAGTGAAATATTTTCTGCAATATAAGTTCTTTCAGCTTTGGTTATTATAAATAGTCCTTTTGAGTTTTGTTTATATTTTTAATTATCCACAAGCATTATTCTCTGGTAGTGTAGTGCCTAAGGCACTTGACTGCTAACCAGAAGGCTGGCAGTTCAAACCCACCAGCCACTCCTCAGAAGGAAGGTTGGGCAATCTACTTCTGTAGTGATACTGCCTTGGAAACCCAAGGAGGGGTTGCGATGAGTCGGGTCCGACTCAGCAGCACATAACAACAACAACATATTATATCTCCTTGATACATGCTAAATAAATAAAAAAGGAAAGTTTAGAACTATACATTGCATATCTAGTTTTTGAAATTCTTATAATTGCAATTTTTATTTTCATATTGTATAACATTACAGATGAAAAGTAATTCATTTACATTAGTCACATATATTTATTTACCCCACAAAGTTATGGGATGATTTTTTATCATCTTTAAACTCTGACTATCTGGAAATTGGGTGCTCTGGTAGTATAGTGCCTAAGGCACTTGACTGCTAACCAGAAGACTGGTGGTTCAAACCTACCAGCCACTCCTTGGAAGGAAGGTTGGGCAATCTACTTCCATAGTGATACCACCTTGGCAACCCAAGGAGGGGTCGCTATGAGTCAGGGCCGACTCAACAGCATATAACAACAACAACAACAACCTGGAAATTGCAAATTCATCGATATTTCTAAGACATATAGTGATACAGTTGTATCACATATAAAGAAATACAGCCATTCCATCAACATGTATCTTTAAAGGGGTATTTGTTTAGGGGATTTATTTCAAATGGTTAGAGTGATTAATATAGGTATATAGATACAGATATGATGTACTTCATATGTATATATGTGTGTGTGTGTGTGTGTGTGTATTGCCAAAGAGGCAGGGAGGTCACATCTTCTGACCTCCTCTAACCCCACAAGAAGAAGACAGAATCACCATCAGCAGCCCAAAGTCTATTCCTGTGAGGCCAGATATGGTGCCTCCCCCCAGCCCTTTCACCAACCCTGACACCAATCATTCCTTTTGCAGCACCTACCACCTCTCTACTGGGTTCGATAATTCGCTGCAGTGGCCATGCATAATTCACAGATTATGGGGTTTATTAGGGCAGCAACAGGCTACAATTCAAGTTCAGGAACACAGGCTCTCTCAGTCTCTCTTCCAGCAGTACATGTCTCTCAGTATCTCTCTCAGCAATGCATGTCTCTCACATCTCTCTCTCAGCAAATGCATGTCTCTCAGGAGCATGTTTCTCTTGGCAACACATCTTTCTCAGTCAGCAGTCAGAGAGACTCCTTCTGCCTGTAGGAGGGCTCCTTTTGAGCCTGGCAGAGTGGCCAAACTAACCAATTCCAACATCAGAATTCTATGCACCTGAGAGAGAGAACTTCCCAGAAGATTGCTTCATGCCACTGTCAACAGAAATGGCCCAGGTGGATAACTTTAACAATCAGGAGCTACTCAGTTACTCATGGCAAATTCCACCATGGAGTTTACAAAGACTTATGGCTAGAAAAGACATACCAGGTAATTTACTACACTGCATATATATATAATGGTGGCATCCAAATATTCCATGCATTTACATGCTTTACACAGAACTGTAAGTTGTACCAAAAATGCGATGTTTTCAAGCTGTGGTTTGGGGTATGTGAGTGTCCCTGAGGGACTGGCACTGGTGGGCTCCAGTCTCTTCATGACAGCTTCAATCAGACACTTTCCATTATTTTTCCAAATAAGGCTTCCAGGAAAGTTTTCTTTGAAAATAAGTTTTCTCCCACTATGTAAAAACAATTATTAGAAGATAATTGATTTTCTAGATTTATTCAGAAAATAATATTTAGATTATGTACTAAAGACATCTTTTAAAGATATCTCCATTATTTGTTTTCTTTAATGAATTAATGAATAAAATTGACATTAGTTAAGTATCTGATTGTCTGCAATATGAATGAGGCCCTTTCTAGTCAGGGTACTTATTTCAGTATAGGTTTTTATCAAACGAGTCTCTCACGATTGTGTAAGAGTCATGCTGCCATCACTCCTAGTAACACTACAATGAACTCTAGTGACCAAAAGTTTTTATAGGCAATGACTTCACTAGGGCTTGTCTAGACAGCAGTTACTCTCTAAAATCAAAGCATGTTGGGGCTGGCTGGAAGAGATTTAACAGAGATTCTGTTACTTAGATGGCCCAAATGTTCTGTTTGCCATTGTATCCATGGTTTTGGGGTTTGAGGGATGGTGAGACCAATGACTTCAGCTTGGAAAGTGGAAAACTGATAGGCATAAATATGGGGAAGGGCTTAACTGTGGTTTTGGATGCAAGTATAAACATACAAAGTGTTCTTGTTTGGAAACAGCAGCAAATTTAAAACAAATTTGATGTTTGATCATTTCTACCAAAAGGAAGAAGCTGTACCCAGAGAAAGCAGTTTTAGTCAATAAATTTGCAACTTTTTAGATAGACTCTTCTCAGCAAAGTAATACTAGTTTTGTACCAAAATAATGCTAGTGTTTTATTTCTTGCTAATGAACTCTATATGCTATCAAATAGTTAATTGTGAATGGAATTTGGATTGTATCTACATGGTTCTCCAACCTGCAGTCATTTTAGTCAAGACAACAAAAATAGTCAAAAGAAAAACTGATTGACTTCAACTGTTTTAATTGGTTGTTTTATTCTCCTAGCTATTGACATAAAACTACCAGAACTCTGTATTCCCACAGTTTTACCAGCCAGAGAACGGCAAAGACCGCTATGTACACGAGGTAGTCCAAAGGAATCCAGTGGCTTTGAATCAGTTGATTTAGGTTTGGTCTAAGTGCCTTGGGTGAAAATAGCCTTGTCTAAGAGAAAGTGCCTTGAGAAGACTTTATGTGACTGGGTGTTCAAACAACTGGAGGTTGGGACAGTTGGTCCCTGAGTGCCCTGAGGTCAAATATTAGCTGAGCTTCTCATTAACTTAGTAAAAGTGAGAAAATGACTTTTGTCTATGAGACTTTCTCTAAAAAAAAGTACTAGTAATTTCCTGATTTTGACTTACTGAAAATAAATATAAAATGCTTTGTAGTTGTATGGTGAAAAGTTGTGTTGTGAAGTATACTTTGCTTTATTTAATCCTTGTGAATAAATTCTTCTCTCTCCTTGTGACTGCCATATTTCTGCAGGAAGCTGCCCTCTGCAGACAGCTCCCCATGGAAGCCGAGACTCTGGCCACGATTCAGGCTGCTGTCAACCCGCCTGCCATGACCCCAGACATGAGATCCATCACTAATAATGGCTCAGATCCTTTCCTCAATGGGTGAGTTAACATTTGGGGGCCATTAATTTTTGGTGGCTTTATTATGTGATCGAGAATGTCACAGGTCTTTGTTTACGTAAGGAAAATGTGAGGAGCTTGGGGGGTGGAGTGAGGATAAAAGGAAGTGAGGGGAGGTAGCAGGAAAAAATGAAAAGAAAAGCAGAGAAAGTCATCTCCATTTCTTAAAATCTTAACTTCAAAACGAGTTAGTTATATGTCATAGAGTAAACCCTGAGTTAGAAATTTGTATATGGAGATAAACTTATAATTTTAACAGGATGGTGTTGTATAGTAATTACTTGGAAGAATTTTGCACTTTTATGTAGTCAGCAGGGGACAAAAGCATGCCATACGGCAAACAGAGAACAAAACATTTAAGAGATAATGTTTATGGTGAAATCTGAATAAAGTCTATAATTTAGCCAATACCAAAAAAAAAAAAAAACCCACCAAACTTAACTGCCATTGAGTCGGATCCAACTCATAGCGACTCCTCCTTGGGTTTGTGAGGTGGTATCACTGTGGGAGTAGATTGCCCAACCTTCCTTCTGAGGAGTGGTGGTGGGTTTGAACCATCAGCCTTCCGGTTAGCAGCCTTAGGCACTATGCCACCAGAGCTCCTGGTTTAGCCAATAGTATTATACAATGTCTGCTTCCTGGTTTTGATAAATTGTACTCTGTTTATGTAAGATGTTATCATTGGGGGAAACTGGGTGAAGAATACACAGGAATTCTCTGTATTCTTTTGCAACTTCATTGTGAGTCTAAAATTATTTCATAGTAGAACATTTAATTTAAAAAAATTAAAAATGAAACATGTGAACAGATGGAAAAGGAAAGTTAGCCAGAAATATACTCATGAGTATAAGCAGTCAACCTTAAATATAGTCTTTTAAACCCTATTTCATTTCCTGTGCCTTTTGTACCCTTGGAGAAGCTTCTGGAAAGCAAACAATACAATTATGAGAGCTATTAAAGATAAAGAGATCCTTGATAGAGAGGGAGAACAATGTGGAACAAAACTCAAAACCATTGGAGGAAAAAAAGGGGGGGGACCAGGTTTGCTGGTCCGATAGAGCCGGATGGAACCACTGAGACTATGGCCCCTAGCTGCCCTTCAGATCTGGAATAGAACCCACACCTGTGGTTTCCAGCCAAACAAAAGACAGGCATATGAGTTGAACATTTACCTCAAGTAGATACACTCCTTGGAGAGAACAATCATGGGAGAAAGAAGGGCTGCTTATGCACAGGGAGACAGCTCAGGGGGCAGGAGCCCATGGAGGGATGGACACTGGGAAGAGGTAACTGTGGGGAGGTGGTGGGAGGGGAGCTATTGCATTGTGGTAAACTGTGGTCAATGTCATGAGACAAAGTGTATGTGAACTGCTGTATGGAAGATAAATTTGCTCTGTAAATCTTCACGAAAATCACAATTAAAAAAAAAAAAAGATAAAGAGAGGAAAATTGAGTAAAACAAAGATTAAAACAAACTAACCAAGAAAAAGGGAATACATTCTTAAATTACTGCTTTTAAAGTACTTTAAATGTATGAAAAATTATAAAGAATAATGTAAGAGTTATCCATATACCCACCACCCAGATTCTTCTTCTTTCTGATTTTTTTTTAAATACAATGTTACAAATAACATTTTAACCCCATACCCACCACCAGTGAATTCCATCTCCTTCCCTTCTTCCTTCCTCTGTGGTAGCCACTATCCTGAAATTGGTGTGTGCTCATCACAAATATTTTATACTTTTTCTGCTTATTTATATGTGTATCCAATATCCAATACAGTTTTCTAATTAGAAATGTGCTTTTATATAAATAGTATCATACTCTATATGTAGAATGCATTTCAGTTGCTATTTTAAGAGAAAAGGAAATCAATGCCAGTTTACTGTGAGTGGCCAGTTTTATTTTTTTTTCATTGACATTGGGATTTATATTTCAAGTGGAAAGGAAATGCAGCATCTGCTTCCCCTTCATGACCTGAAAAGATGGGCAGAAAGGACCACACTAGTTTAGGGTTTTCATGACTGTATTTTAATTTTGCAATTCATTTAGTGGGCTCACTTTGAAGTTGCTCTGTCTTTTGCTCTTCAGAGGGCCCTATCATTCGAGGGAACAGAGCACTGACAGTGGCCTGGGCCTGGGATGCTACAGTGTCCCGACCACTCCAGAAGACTTCCTTAGCAACGTGGACGAGATGGACACAGGTAGGACCAGAGGCTGTGAGTGCTTGCAGCGTGCTTGTCATTTTTAAATGATCTCTCTGTCATCTCAATTCTAAATTCCAATAATTAACTGTCAACATAAAATAACAACGAAAAGCCACCTGACCCCCAGCCACTATTAATAAACTCTAGCCACCACCTGCCTGTTGTCTATACAAATATAATTTCACATAAGGACACAGGATTTGAAGTTCATTTTTTCTTTTTTTGCTTATCTTTACTTCCTATAGCCCCTTCCTTACAGTTTCATTAAGATAACCACTGTCTGCTTTACCCTTCTTCCCAATGGGATATTTGTGCTGTTTTTAGTTGTAATGTATAGGCTACTTTTTCTCTTGAGATACTGCACTGCTTTATAGTTCTATATGCTTTTACTAGCATGCAAATTTTCCTGTGACATTGACTACGTTTAGGAAGCAGTTGACAGTGGATATTTGGAAAGTGAAGCAACTCAGAAGATTCTAAGTTGTGATCTCCAGCTTCTAATATGGCAGCAGTATACTCCCTCAGCAATCAGAAAGAGGGGAGTCAGGGTGACTTTTACCTAGTCCACAGCCTGTACGGCCTTCAAGCCAGCCTCCAGCAGGCTTCTCAGGTTCTTCTTGTCCCCGTTTTTCAGGAGTGAGACCTCCAATTGGAAAAACCAAATGAGTGTTATTAGTCTAGATTTCATTGGGAGCAGTGGTGGTTTAGTGGTAGAATTCTCCCCTTCCATGTGGGAGACCTGGGTCTAATTCCTGGCCGGTTCACCTCGTGGCCAGCCACCACCCATCTGTCAGCGGAGGTGTTGTTAATGATATGCTGAACAGGTTTCAGCAGAGCCTCCAGACAGAGAGGGACTAGGAATAAGGCCTGACAATCTACTTCTGCAAATCAGCCACTGAAAACCCACCCTTTGGGAAAAAACAGTCTGATCTGCAACCTTTCATGGAGATGGTGCACGCCTGGGAGTGTTTTATTCTCTTGTGCATGGGGTTACCACGAATGGGCACTGACTTGCCAGCAGCCAACAAAAACAGAGTTCGTTAGTTATGAAAGTTATAAACTCCCAGAAGATATTCTAAAGCCAAAAATAAATGGCAGCTGAGGTATCTATTATTTACAGTTACTCATGCAAGTATCTCTTCCACCATCACTGAGGGTAGAAAATTTTTCTGTGATGAAAATAAACAGTTGCACTTACCCATATTGTGTGTGTTACTCTCTGCTCCTAGATGACTTCTCTTCTCACTCTGCATCCAAATTGTTGGTGACACCAAAAGTCACATGGTTAGCCAGGTGTCACATAAGTATAGTGACAGGGGGAACAGCTGCTCTCAAGTCTTATTGTGGGCTGTCACCTGTGCACTTAGAAGACAGCCAGTTTGCCCTGTGGGGAGTCACCCAGGAATGATTTGCAATGTTTGTTGTGCTATTCTTCAGTCTATTACTTCAGTTTCACCCTCCTGCCCTCCTGCTCTCTCTTTCTTCTTCTCTCTCTGTATGTTTTGGTTAAGATTTGTTTTGGCTTCTGGAGAACAGCATTATGAAGTGACTCCTTCCTACGTTTAGTAATTGTTTACTTTCATCTTTCAAACACTGAAAAGCTAATAAGAATGAAAACAAAGTTAAGAAAGGAAAAACTTAGGAGATCAAAATCTAAGCTTGACATTAAGAAAAAGAAAGATGGATTCTATTATATAGGAAGTGTTTTGAAGACATAATGTGAAATTTAGTGCTGTTCTGAACAGAAAATAATATTTGAAGACAAACTCGGGCTTGCATCCTTGCTCCTCCACTTGTTGGCTGTGCCTTTGGGTTGTAACCTCTTTCCCACTTGTAAAACCAAAAATCCCACTGCATCGAGTCAATTCTGACTCATAGTGGCCCCATAAGACAGAGTAGAACTGTCCCATAGGGTTTCCAAGGCTGTAAATCTTTATGCAAGCAGAGTACCTCATCTTTCTCCTACAGAGAAGCTCTGATGGGTTTGAACTGCCAACCTTTTGGTTAGCAGTCCAGTGCTTTAACCACAGTGCCACCAGATCTCTTCTCAGTGGGAGAAATATCCTACTTCATAGAGTAGTGAGGAGCCTTGAGATTACAGAGCTCTTCATAGAGTTTGCCTTCTAAGAAGACTAAAGTGATGTACAATATGATCTGGATAAATGCTTAGGCTCTAACTTAACCTAATTAGATGGGTGGCCTCATTGAGTTTAGTCCCTATAGGAAATGGGCTTAAACCACCTGAAGTGGAGGAATATAATTGTACAGTAACAAGATGAGGGAAAACCAGGGAGTTGGCAGGACACAGTGTGGGTAGAAAGGAACTTTTAGACCTGCTGACCACATGCTGACCATAGGTTGCGTGTTAAGGAGCCAGCTGAGCACGCCTGTGCAAAGCACATGTGCGAACAACCACTGGACCTGCTTGGTACAAGGACAGAGTAAAAGAGTAGACGAGTGAAGGTTGGGGAGCATCCAGCCTTCCAGAATATTCTGTACCAGTCCTACTCTTGTCAGAGTTGCCTTGTTTTTGTCCCTCCTGCTTTTTAAGCAATGTGGATAAAACTTCAAAAATCAAAAAGAGTACTAGGATTTTGCAAGTTTTTCCCAAAAGAGTTGTTTGTTTGGATAAAAATTACACTATTGAGTTACTGACTAAAATGGAAAATCAGTAGAGAAGGAGATGAAGAAAAAAGACATTCAGCACTTTTAGATCATATAATTTTTTACAACAGATAATTTTTAAAACCTTCATGTCTACCTTTTATACTCAAGTGAGGAGAAAAAAAATCAGTTTGGCTTTTCTTTTCTATTTTGGTGTTATTTTCACAATCTGAAACAGTATATTTTGGTGAGGTTATTAACACTATGTTGATGTTATATTGTTGAACTTGACTTATTTTTTTCAGATTACTGTTTAGCATTGCCTTTTGCAATGAAAACCCTGTAATATATTGTCCAGGAAACATCAATAATTTATGAAGCCATTAAGCTTTGTTATCACCCAAATACAAGTTTGATTGTTTCTCTCATCACTTGGAAAAATATATTTTTTCTTCTCGGAAAACATGTACAATTTACATGAATTTTCTGTAGTGTTTCTCAGAATATTGAAATTTCCATGCACCCCTTTCAGGAAGTCTGCTGCACTTTAAAATGCAAAAGCCAATTTAACAAGTTCCTTAAAAATGATGCCATGGTGGAAGTTGGACTTAGTTATCAGCACTTCTCAATCTTTCAGATAGATTTTATCACTTCAGAAAAAAATGTTTGTGGCTGTTTGAATTAACCTGTTATATAATTAACAGTGATTGAGTTCCTGAGCTTTTTCTTTTTCTCAGAACATCTGATCAACACATTTATTTTATTTTTTTATGTGTGTCTGTTTGTATGCATGAAAGATGCTAGAGCCATGAATATGTGTCAGACAGCATATGGCACTGTACTCAAACTCATGAAGAAGGTACCAATACACCATTTTACAGATGAGAAAACTGAGGGTCAGATAAGTATGTCTAATATCACACAGATAAAAAGCTCAGTTGACTGGCACCAAAGTTAATTTTCTCCCTTTCTTTCTCCCTCTAGTGCACCATTTTCTAAACTATGTCCTGCAGAACTCTAGTTCATTAGGATATTAATAAATTTATCCAAAATAGAATTGGGTGATTAAATGGATTTAGCAAATACTGGCTCAAACAAAATAAAACAGGTTTATTTACTGCAAGACATCTCTGAACCTTAGTATGCTCATGTGCATTGTGGCCCTCTGAGGATAGATAGTTTTGAGGGGTAGTTGTGTGTAAAGGGGAGGGGGAAGGTCTACCCAAACCCAAACCTACTACCATCAAGTTGTTCAGACTCATAGTGGACCCCCATAGGGTTTCCAAGGCATAAATCTGTACAAAAGCAGATAGCCTCCATGAGAGAATAGAAGGGCTGAGTATATACAGGGACATAGCTCAGGGGGCAGGAGTGCATGGCGGGAAGGACACAGGAAAGAGGTAACTATCGAGAGGAAGTAGGAGAGGAGCTGTTGCATTGTAGTAAATTATAGTCATTGTCATGAGACAGTGTATGTGAACTGCTGTATGGAAAGTGAATTTGCTCTGTAAACTTTCACCCATATCACAATTTAAAAAAAAAAAAAGAAAAAACCAGAGAGCCTCGTCTTTCTTCAACAGAGCAGCTGGTGGGTTCAAACAACCATCCTTTTGGTTAGCAACCCAATACCTTAACCACAGCACCACCAGAACTCTGGGGAAGATCTACAGAACTCACTTTATAAAATACTTTGACAATGATGCTGTGGTGGTTATGTTTTTCTGTCAACTTGGCTGGGCCTGGTTGAGTGGCTGGGCAGCTGGATGTAGTATTCCCCATGATGAGACTGGTAATCAACTCCATGGTGGAATCTACTGGGAGCAGCTGAGTAGCTGCCTTTGGCTATGTGGTCTGCTTCCCGTATATAAACAGCAGCTTTGGGGATGGCCTCTAGCCTTTGGCATGCTTGGACCCTGCATGTAGCCATGTCGTTGTTCAGCAGCCTGCCTTACTCTGCCAACCTTGGGACCCAAAATGGATTTAAGTTAATGGCCTGCCGTGTGGTTTGGTAACATAGGGATTGTGCCATTTTATTTGTCAACCTTGGGCTTCTCAGCCTCAGCAGCCAGCAGCTGTCTGAGTGAAGAAACTCCTCTAGCTTTAGTGGGCCGGGAGCTGGAGGCAGAGCTGGACCTCAAGGTTGAGGGGCTTTCATCCAGCACCTAGAGCCTGGCACTTTGACCTTGGACTTAAAACCTCCAAATTGTAAGAATAAACTACTGTTTGTTAAGGCCATCCCATTTGTGGTATATTTCTTGTCAGAGCAGTACTAGGTAACCAGAACAGATGCCTAGAGCTATCAATGAAGCAGTTTTTAATAACATTGTTAAAAGAAACTCCTGCGCTATTGTCTTTGAACATAAAGAAGGATGTTTGGTTAAATCCTTAGATTGTTGTTGTTGCTATGTGCCCTCGAGTCGGCCCCGACTCATAGCGACCCCTCCTTGGGTTTCCGAGGCAGTATCACTATGGAAGTAGGATTGCCCAACCTTCCTTCCGAGGAGTGGCTCGTGGGTTTGAACCGCCAGCCGTCTGGTTAGCAGGCAAGTGTCTTAACCACTATGCTACCAGAGCTCCCAATCCTTAGATTATAGCACCGTATTATAGCACTGTAATAAGGTCTTTATTATTTGCCAGCTCTCTCTATCACAAAACAGCTCTTCTGTCAGGGGAGAGCTCAGACCACAGGTCAGATCCACAGTACTTTTGGCATGCTCCTTTCTTATGTCCCTGGACTGTCCATTCTGGACCACATGTGCGGAGACACACAAGAGATTCACCTACCATCTATGAGTGTGGGTCACCCAAATTACAATTAAAAAAAAATATTCAACTTGAGCTTTAAAAATCATTGTATGGATAGTAAAATTTTGCTCTATGGAATACAATATCATTTTGAATCCATGCTGGCTCTGATGGCTCTATGATTGTATTTACAAAGGCACACACAGTCCTACTGTAGAAATTCACCAAAGAGGTGAAATTTTTTAGACCTGCGGCATATCTAATCTTCTGTTTAAATGTAGGCACAGTGGAAATAAAAATAAGAGTTATATTAACATTTGAACTTTTCCTTTTTTAAGAGCTTAAAAAAGAGAGGGGGGTAAAAAAAAAAGCAAAAACCCTAAAATTGCTTTCTTTCATTTTCTTACAGCAGAAAATGCAGGGCAGACGCCCATGAACATCAATAACCAGCAGACCCGCTTCCCTGATTTTCTTGACTGTCTTCCGGGAACAAACGTTGATCTAGGAACTTTGGAATCTGAAGATCTGATCCCCCTTTTCAATGATGTAGAATCTGCTCTAAACAAAAGTGAGCCCTTTTTAACCTGGCTGTAATCAGTACCATTGTAACTTGGATGCAGCTGTAACCTGACATTTCCTGGGCCTCTTGGAAAAAACGACGGGTGAGAGCGAGTCTGCAGGTGCACCACTTTCGGCCTCCAAGACTCTTGCTCTCTACTTTCCATGTGGCCACTTTAATCATTGCCTGCATTTGATTGACAGTAACAAGTTAAACTCATAAATACTCTGTTTTCATTTTCTATAAGCCTGCATTCCTGTGATAGATTATGCAGAATTATTTCTCCTTTTTTCTCTCTAGTGCCCCACAACTAAGCTGTATGTGTGGTGGTTGAAATTCATAGATCAATTGATTTGAAACCATAAAAACCTGACCACAGGCAGTGACTTTTGATGGGCTGCTTGGTCCAGGAAATGTGCACAAAATTAGACCCAATTTTCAGTTTCAAAAACTGTATTGATGGCAATAGTATCAAATGCTTTAAAAAATATTCAACTTGAGCTTTAAAAATCATTGTATGGATAGTAAAATTTTGCTCTATGGAATACAATATCATTTTGAATCCATGCTGGCTCCGATGGCTCTATGACACTGTATTTACAAAGACACACACAGTCCTACTGTAGTCTAGCCATCATCATTTTACTGCAGAGCATCTAGGCAACTAATCCTCCCAGTGGGAGAGTAGCAGCAGCATTAGTCGCAGTTCTCACACTGCAGATCTTGTGAAAGACACCAGTTTGGTACTAATTATGAGCATTTACTAAACAAGACATTTTAAAATTGCAACTTGGGTTTGTTTTTTTTTTTTTTTTTCTAATTGCAGCTTAGAATTTGATGTGGATGTTATAAAACACTGTAATTTTGTAGCCGATGACAAAAGATAGCCAAATATTTTTGATAAATCAGTGGCAAATGTCTTTTTGCCTTTTGAAACTCTTCTCAAAACATCAGGGCAATGGAGCTTTCAGCCTGATGGTACACGCAATAAGCAGTTGCTTTTTAAATTCTGAAGCTTTGACAGTTTTGCTTTTTGAGACTTCAGGTGTTTGAGATGATCTTATCTATGAAACTGAAGGATGAAGCAGATATCTGACTGATATGTCAGAAATGCCCTCTGAGGGCATAAGATGGAGACATAGGTTTCTGAATTCAGTAAAAATGGATCCCTTAGTATATCATCCTAACCTTGTTTTCTACAGTTGGTATAAAAAGACATAAAATATGTACTCAATACCTCTTACATAACCAGGAACATTGTTTGATTAGCTTTTAAGGACTGAGAGAGAGCATCAGACTCACCTGGCTTGCAGTCTGCCTGCCATGCCAATGAAGTCCTCAACTGCTTAATCCTTCCAACTGACATTATTTATAACCTATGAATTTCATCTCTTTAAAAATGCATTGTTTTTGGAAGACATTAATAATTCAGGTCTCTGAAAGGAACCTTTCAAATCCCAAGGGGGCTTATTTGTGGGGGATCTTAAATGGGATCCTCTTTGATACACCAGAATATAGACATGCAGAATACATTTTATCTTGTTGGGAAGAAGGCAAGTGAAAAGGTCAGAGATGAAGTAGCAAAGTTAAGGAAAATAGTGGAAAGGATACTAGTTGTGAAATGGAATTAGATAAGTAATGGTTCCCTAAAAGCAAGACAAGCAGGAGGTGTGAGAGGTGCCCAAAAAGAACAAAGCAACAATTTCCTACTACAACCTTTATACCAAGAGACTCTGTTGTAGAAGAAAAGAAGGCTTTGGTGCACTTTATGTGGAAGGAGGAAGGGCAGGGCTGGTATTGTCCTGCCCACATGATTGCTGAGCGTGTAGTGGGCGAGAGCGTAAACCTGCTGTGGCTTCCAATGCAATGATTTCTTTCTCTTAAAGGACCCGTGGTTTATGTTCCCCTGATTCCTTTCCCTCTCTCTGAGCACTCTGAGGGAGATGGGGTAGATAGATAGATGTCTATGTTGCTACTATTTGAAGGGAGCACTATTTCTTTTTCTTGTTCGTTAGCAATAATTACAAAGAGATTTGTACATTCGTTCTAAGAGAAAAAGAAAAACAAGGGACCTAACAAAACTGAGCAGTGTTACTGTATTTTTTAAAAAATATTTTTATAGACTCATTTTCAGGTTATTAAATGTAAGAAACAGACACCCCTCTTTTTTTTTAAGTAGTTAAAACATTGATGATTTTTGCATTACTCATTTTTAGAAGTAATTCTCTAAGAGGCTTGTGGCATTAGAAATACTAGAAGATTTTTTTTTTAGTGAAATTAGTTGGAACATTTATTAACAAATATCATAAATATTTTTCCAAAATGAAACATAGACCTTGACTATATGTTTACTAATAGACGAAGCAATATGTAATTTTTTGTCTGTGTTTTAAGGCTGTGAGTTTGGCCTTTATTAAAGAACACTAAAGCTAGAAATCCTAAAGTAAGGACAACTTTTTATTGGATATTTCCTAGCAGTGTAAGTATAAAATTCCCTAAAGAATTCATGATAAGGTGCTATTTATACTACATTTCTTATAATAAAGCAACTGCCAGGATATCCAGTCTTCTTGTTCCTAAATGAATCAAAACCTCACCATTTCACCCAATAATTTTGCCATAGAAAAGGCATATTAGAAAGTGAAATTGAAAAATATCTTCAGAGATCTTTCTTTGAAAATTTCTTTTCCCTGATAAAAACTATATTGTCTTGAAATAAATACAATATCAAAATCTATGTGTAGTTTTATTAAATCTAAGTAATTGTTAGATGGTGTTTCACCATAGTATTTAGGATATGAATACCATTTCTTTCACTGATTATGCCATATATGGGAAACACGTGAAACAGTAAAAGTTTAGTGTGCTGGGGGTGCTATTGACCACACATTGGTAGAGGAATTCTCTGTAGGAGAAGGTGATCTGGAGTGAGAAAAGTATCGCTAATTACAACTTGTGTTCTCATGATGTAATTAGAAAGTAACTTCTGGAAGTTCAACTTTTATGTACAAATTGTGAAATTAAAAAAAAAAGAAATTGTAGATTAATTTAATTGGGAAAATGGGTGATTGACAGAGACCGTTTCCTTAACACACTACATCATTTATGTGCTAGTACTTTAACTTTTTAAAAAATTTACTTCTATATTTTGTAATATGACATATGTGTGTTTATTTTTAATTTAGAATGTTATGCATACAGAATGTATGCCACCAAATCAATCAGATCAAACCATTTTACTGGAGTTTGGTACTGGTTTTTACTTCTCTGATTCTGTATAAGAAAAAATAAATATAATTGAATTTCCACTTGGAGTCTTTGCCTTTTCATTATTTCTGTGTCCTTTTATTGAGAATTTTGGGTGATACTGAAGAGAGGCTGATGTAACCTTCCTGGCAGACAATGAAGGAAGTAAAATTCTGTAGGCAACCTTTTTTTTTTTTTTTTTTCTTAAATGCTTGGTCTTCAGCATTGTTAATAGCCACAAAATTCTAGTTTCTGCTTTCTTTGAAGTAGCCCAGAGAGATTTTTAAAGGGATATATATTTTAAAAGTAAGGAGGACTTGAAGCACTTACTGATGAAGATCAAAGCCTACAGCCTTCAGTATGGATTCTACCTCAACATATAGAAAACAGATATCCTTACAACTGGACCAATAAGCAACATCATGATATATGGAAAAAAGGCTGAAGTTGTCAAGGATTTCATTTTACTTGGTTTCACAATCAACACCCATGGAAGCAACAGTCAAGAAATCAAATGATGTTATTGCATTGGGCAAATCTGCTGCAAAAGACCTCTTTAAAGTATTAAAAAAAAAAACATGGTGTTTTCAGTCACCTCATATGCATGTGAAAGCTGGATAATGAATATGGAAGACCCAAGAAGAATTGATGCCTATGAATTGTGATGTTGGCAAAGAATACTGAATATACCGTGGATTGCCAGAAGAAGGAACATATCTGCCTTGGAAGAAGTACAGCCAGAATGCTCCTTAGCAGTCAGCATGGGGACACTTCCTCTTATAAGCGAAAAAGAGAGAGACCCTCAATGAGATGAATTGCACGGTGGCTGCAACCGTGGTCTCAAGCACAGCAATGATTGTGAGGATAGCATGCAGGACTAGGCAGTGTTTTGTTTTGTCGTATGTGGGATCACTGTGAGTCAGAACTGCCTCAGCGGCACCCAACAACAACATATTTTTTAAAAATTATGCTTTCTAACACCCTCATAGAAATGTCTTTGTTAAAGAAAACCCTTCGTATTGACTGCGATATCAGAACTATAGGATTCTCAATCTTTGTTCTGTTATTAACAATAGGGTGTGGCTTATTTTTGTTGTTAAAATTAAAACCAAAACAGCAGCATTGTTCCCTCTTTGTGTGATGGTGTGAAGGCATATTTTCTGGTCTGTGGAGTTCCTTGGCTCTCACTGTCATGATACCGTTGTCCACTCAGCAAAAACATTAAATGAGAGTCCTCTGAGCAGAAGCATTCAGATAAACACCAGAAGAGGTGCTGGTGGAAACAACTTGCCAACATTCCAGAGTCTAAGCTTCATTCATCTTTTTAGAAAACATAAGTCATTATCATTTTTAAGGTAATATGTGCTCATTGCTGAAAATACCAACTTGTAAGCATAAAGGAAAAAGTGGGCATTCTCTGTCCCCCAAATCTCAAAATTTTTAAGAAGTATATATAAGATTGTTTTCCTTATAGCATAAGTTTGATTTTTGTTTTTCAACAACAGCAAAAAAAAATTATGCATACCGGTTTGGAACTTTGATTTTTTTTTTTTTTTTTTCCTCTTAGCAATAACAATTATAAAAACAAAAACCAAACTCACTGCTGTTGAGTCAGATTCGACTCATAGTGACTCTTCCTTGGGTTTCTGAGGAGGTATCACTACAGGAGTAGATTGCCCAACCATCCTTCCGAGGAGTGGTTGGTGGGCTTGAACCACTAGCTTTCTGGTTAGCAGTCAAATGCATTAGGCACTATGCCACCAGAGCTCCCCAATAACAATTATATTACTGTTAATTACTGAGCATTTGCTATGTGATAGTTATACCACGCTAAACTTGATAATACATAATTTGATATGCACAATGACCCTATTACTTCAACAATATTATCCTCACTTTATGGACGAAGAAACTGAGGTTCAATAACTTGTACAGGCTTACACAGGCAGCAGCAATTATATCCACTGTCTCATGACAGTATGTCTAGTTGATATGTCATTATTTAACAGTGAATAATACTCTTCCATATGGTGTTCTTCATTGGTAGCCATTTGGTTGCTTTCAGTTTTTGCCTTTGTAAACAATGCTGCAATAAACAGCCTGTGCCAGTATAAATATCACTAGAGGAAAATCCCTAGGAAAGAAAAAACTGCATAAAAAGTTATGTGATTTTAAATTTTGGTAGATATGCCAAATGTTCTTCCCAAAAAGATCATACTAATTTATACTCCCAGCAACAGTGTATGCAAAGGCCGATTTCACCACTGCCAACCTAGAGCTTGGTATTAAAAAACATAAAAGGAGTTGCCATCTATTCGATTCTGACCTAAGTCAATCCCCTGTGTGTCTGAGTGGAACTCTGTACTCCAAAGGCTCTTCAAGGGCTGATATTTCAGAAGCAGATCACCAAACCTTTTTAGCAAAGCACCCGTAGGCAGACTTGCACCAATAACCATTCAGTTAACACAAAGTGCTTTAACTGTTGGTATCACCCAGGAATCAAGAGCTGGTATCACCTAACTCTTAAATGATTGCAAATATGATAGGTGAAGATTAGTTTACTGTGCAATTCAAATTTCTTTAATAAATAAATTGAATTATCTTTTCATAATATTATTGCCTTTAGTGGGCAATGTCTCTTTTCTACCAGATCGCCTTAGATAACTTTTTCTGTTTTTGTACACCCCTCCTCTCATCCTAGTGTGTTTTTTGCTTCCAATAACAAATACCCATGGCTCTTCTTTGAAAGATGGCTATAGTCACTTTGCCAATACAGGCAGAGAGTCAGAAATGCTTAGGGATCTACATCCTCCCAGCATGCCCTTCACCAATGACAGGTGGATGTGTAATTTATACTCCAGAGTCCTCCCATGGGTTCAGGCAGAGACCCCCTTCTGTGAGATTTTGTCTGAGAGCACATCCTTGCTTTATTTCCTCCCCTGCTTCCACTCTTACCAACTTCCCCTGTAAATATTCCCTTCCTTAATCATGTTCTTGTTAACTAATCTTTCTTTAATAAATTATTTGTACATGAGTTATCACAGAATCTGCTTCTGGGAATCAAACCTAAACCAGTATCCAGAATACACAATAAACTCCAGTATATAAGAAAAAGAAAACAACCCAATCAAAATGTGGGCCAAAGATACAAATAGAAAATTCATGGAAAATAAAACTGGGCAGTAGTAAATAATCTGTCAGCCTCGTTACTAATCGGGAAAATGGAAATTAGATAATGATATACCATTTCACTTTTATCAAGCTGGCAAAATTAAAATGACTGATAACAACAAGTGTGGGCAAGGATGTGGGGAAATGGGGATACCGTGCCAGTGGCAGGGTAATTTGATACAGCCACTTTATAAACTCCGTAAGACTAACATCTTGGCATGTTTTTCTGCCCACTGTTATACCCAGTCCCTGGGGCAAAGCCCAGCACACAGTAGATGCACAGCAAATATTTGTTGAAAGGATTAATTTCTTTTCTTTTTTTTTCTTTCTTTCTTTCTTTTTTTTTTTTTTTTGCACACTGTATTCTCCAAGGAGCAAGTACTTTCAGAAGGGTCACACAAAGCAGTAAGGTTCCTAGCCCAGTTAATTGATTAAGCAAATTTGTCTCCAATCAGGGCAGTGACTGATGATATTGCAGCCAAACCAGTTCAGAGCTGAGACTTGTCCATTTGTAGGATATTCGAGTTAACTTTTTAAGAAAACAATAATCCATTGAAAGTTCACTTTTTGGCATTTTGCATTAAAAAAAATTGTTGTTCAATGGGTCTCTCCTCGTCCAGAGCAAAGAAGAATGAAGAAAACCAAAATTCATGGAAACAATTAGTCCTAGTGACCAGTACACCATCCGATCTGCAGCCTATATGACTATGAGACCAGAAGAACTAGATGGTGCCCGGCTACCACTGTCATCCACTTGAAACGGGATCTTTGTAGGAGATCCTTGATAGAGAGGGAGAACAATGTGGAACAAAACTCAAAATCATTTGGAGAAAAAAAAAAGGGGGGGTGGGAGGAGATCAGGTTTGCTGGTCTGATAGAGCCTAGTGGAACCACTGAGACTATGGCCCCTAACTGCCCTTCAGGTCTGGAATTGAACCCACACCCGTGGTTTCCAGCCAAACAAAAGACAGGCATATGAGCTGAACATTTACCTCAAGTAGATACCCTCCTTGGAGAGAACAATCATGGGAGAAAGAAGGGCTGCTTATGCACAGGGAGACAGCTCAGGGGGCAGGAGTGCATGGAGGGATGGACACAGGGAAGAGGTAACTATGGGGAGGAAGTGGGAGGGGAGCTGTTGCATTGTGGTAAACTGTGGTCAATGTCATGAGACAAAGTATGTGAACTGCTGTATGGAAAGTGAATTTGCTCTGTAAATCTTCACCCAAATCACAATAAAAAAAAAAAAAAAAAATTGTTTTGTTGTTAGGTGCCATTGAGTCAGTTCTAACTTCTAGCAACCCTATGTACAAAAGAACGAAACACTGCCTGGTCCTGCACTTTCCTCACAATTGTTGCTGTGCTTGAGCCCATTGTTGCAGCCACTGTGTCAATCCATCTCATTGAGGATCTTCCCCTTTTCCGCTGACCCTCCACTTTACCAAGCATGACATCCTTCTCCAGGGACTGGTCCCTTCTGACAACATGACCAAAGTAGGTGGACATTCTTTCTTCTCAGGAGCATTCCGGCTGCACCTCTTCAAGGACAGATTTGTTTGTTCTTCTGGCTGGCCATGGTATTTTCCATTTTCTTCGCCAACATGGCAATTCAAAGGCATTAACTCTCTTTAGTATTCCTTATTCACTGTCCATCTTTCACATACATAAGAGGTGATTGAAAATACCATGGCTTGGATAGGGTGCCCCTTAGTCTTCAAAGTGACATCTTTGTTGCTTAACACTTAAAAGAGCTCTTTTGCAGCAGGTTTGCCCAGTGCAGTATGATGTCTGATTTCTTGACTGCTGCTTCCATGGGTATTGGTTGTATATCTAAGTAAAATGAGATCCCTGATGACGACAATCTTTTCTCCATTTATTGTGATGTTGCTTATTGGTCCAGTCGTGAGGATTTTTGTTTTCTTTATGTTGAGGTGTAGTCCATACTGAACACTGTAGTCTTTGATCTTCATCAGTAAGTGCTTTAAGTCATCTTCACTTTCAAGCAAGGTTGTATCATCTGCATATTGCAACTTGTTAATGAGTCTTCTTCCAATCCTGTGGCACGTTCTTCTTCACGTAGTTCAGTTTTTCAGATTATTTACTCAGCATACAGATTGAATAAGTATGGTGAAAGGATACAATCCTGATGCACACCCTTCCTGATTTTAAACCATGTAGCAATCCTTTGTTCTGTTCAAATGACAGGGTCTTGGTCTATGTACAGGTTCCCCATGAGCACATTTAGTTGCTCTGGAATTCCCATTCTTCAAACTGTTATCTAAAATTTGTTATGATCCACAGTGTTGAATGCCTTTGCATAGTCATTAAAACACAGGTAAACATCTTTATGGTGTTCTTTGCTTTCATCCAAGATCCATCGGACACATCAGCAATGATATCCCTCATTCTACGTCCTCTTCTGAATCCATTTTGGTCTTCCTTTCCTGTCTTTTTAATGACCTTTTGTTTTCTGCATGTGTGATGTTCTTGATGTCATCTCACAACTCATCTGGTCTTTGGTCATTGGTGTTCAATGCATCAAATCTGTTCTTCAGATGGTTTGCAAACTCAAGTGGGATATAATCAAGGTCATAGTTTGGCTTTCCCGGACTTTTTCAAATTTTTCTTCAGTTTCAAGTTGAACTTGCATATGAGCAATTGACAATCTGTTTCACAGTCAGCTCCTTCCTGGCCTTATTTTGATAAATGATATTGAGCTTCTCTGTTGCCTCATTCCACAGAAGTAGTCAGTCTGACTCCTAGGTATTCCATCTGGTGAGATCCACATGTATAGCTGCCATTTATATTGTTGCAATGAATAAATTGTTGGTCTTGCAAAATTCTATCATTTGATCTCTAGTGTCTTTTCTATCACCAAGGCCATGTTTTCTAACTACCAATGATTCTTCTTTGTTTCCAATTTTTGCATTCCAATCACCAGTAATAATCAATATATTTTGATTGCATGTTTAATCAGTTTCAGACTGCAGAAGTTGGTAAAAATCTTCAATTTCTTCATCTTTGGCTTTAGTGGTTGGTGCATAAAATAGTGGTATTACTATTATTAGGTGTATGAATCTTATCCTATCACTGGCAGCTTGTACTTCAAGATGGATCTTGAAATGTTCTTTTTGATGATGCATACACCACCTTTCCTCTTTAATTTGCCATTTCCAGCACAGTAAATCATATGTTTGTCTGATTCAAAATGGCTAATACCAGTCTATTTCAGCTCACTAATGGACAACTTGTAATTTTCCTAGAATTCACACTTTGTACATTCCACTTTCTGATTATAAGTGAATATTTGCAGCTGTTTCTTCCCATTTTGAGTCATATCCCATTAGCAAATGAAAGTCCTGAAAGCCTTACTCTATCCATGTCATTAAGGTAGACTCTACTTTGAGGAGGTAGCTCTTCCCCAGTGGTATTTGAGTGTCTTCCAACCTGAAGGGCTGTCTTCCTGCAATCAGACAATCTTTCACTACTATTTATATAATTTTCCAGTAATAGATAGTGTTTCACTGCTATTTATAAGGTTTTCAGTGGCCAATTTTTTTAGAAGTGGATGATGCCTGCCTTCTTATGAGTCTGTCTTAATCTGGAAACTCTGCTGAAATTTGTCCACCATGGATGATCCTGCTTGTACTTCAAATACTGGTGATATAGCCTCCAGCCTCACAGCAACATGCCAGCCACCACAGCATGACAAACTGATAGACAAGTAGTCATTGAAAAATCATAAATGCTATTTTTTTAGGTCTTTCCTTGTGGAAGTTATGATTTAATGTTGCATGGACAGTTAAGGTCTTAGAAATATACTTGATTTTTATTGGAAATTTTGTAGGTAAGGTGTTAGGTTAAATTGTGGAGAAGCTATGACATCTACCTTGCTACCCAGAATAGGTAAATATATGTAACACATTAAAATGAATACAGACTCAAGATTAGATACATTACGTTATGTCACTGGAGTGAGATATGTGCATGAATTCAGGCCCTAAAGTAGAATGGATTTATTCCAGGAATGAATGCCCCAGAAGGTCTGGTAATTCAGGTCCTCAAGGCTGAAGTTATAATGTAAGACACCTAGATCTTTCTCTGGAATGCTCCCAAAATTCAAGATTCACCAAATCGATTAACCAACACATTTTGCTTTTTAAGGTCTCTTAAGGCTTTGAGAAATTGAGAAAAGATTTAGATGTGGTTTGCTGTAAGATGCTCACACATTTGACATTTTACATTGAATTCCAGGTGGCTCATAGCCTCACAAGGAGTACTGGTGGAGCACTGGTTAAGCGCTTAGCTGCTAACCAGAACTTCAGTGGTTCAAACCCACCAGTCACTCTGAAAGAAGTGTCACTCTGCTTTTATAAAGATTACAGTCTTAGAAACCTTTTGGGCTAGTTCTACTCTGTCCTGTAGGGTCCCTATGAGTTGGAATTAGGTTTTTCATAGCCTCACTAAAGCCCTTCCATTGACCTTACACTCTACAAACCCTTCCAACAGATTGTCCTTTGAAATAGATGCTGGTAACTTAAAAATGTTAGTTGATACAGCCTTGAAATGTAGCTAGCAAATATGTATTTGTTTTTAAAATATTAACATGCAGAGGTCACAGACTTTTTATGCTCTGAATGGTCTTTTCTACTTGTCAACAAAGTGACACATGTCTCACATGTTTCCAGTTCGGAGGACCAGAAGTAGGGCAGCCAACTGTCTTAATTTCCCTGAGACTGAGGAGTTTCCTGAGAAGTGAGACTTCCAATGTTGAAAATGAGAAAGTCCCAGCAAACAAGGAATAATTGAGAATCACATATCTTGTACTTATTGATGGGACCAATGTCATAATTTGCAGGATTCAGTGCAAAATGAGGATGTAGGTTCCATTGCTCAAATTGATTAAGAATTTCAGGATGGTGGCAGTAGAGCATTAAACCAAGTGTAGGGCCCTGAGCAACTGGGACATACGACCATGACGTCAGCCTGGCACCCTGGTCATTGGTTTCTATTAATGGTGCGTATGTGGGAGCTCTGATAGTGTAGTGCCTAAGGCACTTGACTGCTAACCAGAAGGCTGGTGGTTCAAACCCACCAGCCACTTCCTCGGAAGGAAGGTTGGGCAATCTATTTCCATAGTGATACCGCCTCGGAAACCCAAGGAGGGGTCACTATGAGTGGGGGCTGACTCCACGGCACATAACAACAACAACAACATGCTCTCTTGCAAATCAGGGATTTTGAATGTTAGGGTATCACTTGGGAAAAATATGAAAGATGGGACTGACATAAAAGGGCTTTATAAAAAAGAAATAGTTACTATAATTAATCCTGGAAATTACTGACCTTTTCTCCTAAAATAACCTCTCACCAAAATTTGTAGGTAGCCAGCTGAGCACTGGACCAGAGCTGTAGGGAAATTTCCACCCCAGTGTTTCTGGTAGTTGAAGAGAGTTAGGTGAATCTGAGGCCACTGGTACTAAACCAGATTTGTTTTCTCCTGAGAATGCCTCAGAATTACTGACTGCCACATTATCCCCAGCCCAAACCCACCCTCTGCAAAGAATATAGAACTCTTAGGATCTTCATTGACAGTCCCCAACAGTCTCATTGTCACTGATATCTATCAACCAGCAACAAGTACATACTTTTTTAAAAAATTCTTATAGGACTCTTATAGGAGCTCTGGTAGCGTAGTGCCTAGGCATTTGACTGCTAACCAGAAGACTGGCGGTTCCAATCCACCAGCCACTCCGAGGAAGGATGGTCAGGCAATTTATTTCCCTAGTGATATGGCCTCGGAAACCCAAGGAGGGGTCGCTATGAGTCGGTCTGACTCAACGGCACTGAGTTGTTTTTTTAGGACTCTTGAGAGTCTGATAGCTGTAACAGATTGGGGGATGACAGATGGCTATTTTAATCATGACTCTAATCCTTATAAATTATATGATTTCAGCAAAACAACTTGCAAAGTATGCCCATAAGCAGGGGGGCCTGACTACACTGTTAGGATTAGGGAACTGTTTCTAGAAAAATTCCATTCAAAAAACTTTTCCTGGATAACAATGACATGAGTAATTGTGCTATAACAAAACAAAACAAAGCAAAACAAGAGTTGATTCAGACTCACCGTGACTCCAACCACTACAGAATAGAACTGCTCTTTTGGGTTTTCTTGGGATAATCTTTAGAGAAGCAGATCACCAGGCTTTTTTTTTTCCCATATGCCTTCGAGTGAGTTTGAATCACCAACCTTTAGTTTAGCAGCTGACTGCAAACATATTTGGGCTATACAAAAATGGAGGAAATTAATTTAGAGATTAATAGTCACTAACACCTTGCACCTTAGAGAGAGAATCCATTTATGGGATTGTTGTTGTTGTTGTTGTTGTTATGTGCCGTCATAGCGACCCCTCCTTGGGTTTCCGAGGCAGTATCATTACGGAAGTAGATTGCCCAACCTTCCTTCTGAGGGGCTGGTGGGTTAATTAACACTATAGCCTCAGCCAAGTTTCTTAAAGTCTTGAACCTTTATTTCTTTACATGTAAAACTGGCATAATAAAATTGCAGGGGTGGGGGTGCTTACGATGAGAGAGTGGTGAAGGTTAAGAGAGGTAATTTATTGACAAGTATCTGGTCAATAGATATTCATTCCCTTCTTTTTTGTGAGCATTTCCTCTCTTCTTCCCAAGCCTTAACATTTCTCCACAGCATTTACCACCATCTGACAATAGAAGGCAATTGACTTCTCCATTGTCTTCCTTCATTAGAATATCGACTCCCTGAGAGCAGGGGATTTTGTTTGTTTTGTACCCAGCTTCTTGAACAATGCGTAGCACACTGTTCAAAGATAATATTTTTTAAAAGCTTTGTTAAATGAATGTTCATATTTGTGAGAATAATGTGCTTCATATGGAAACCCTTCATTTGGATCAGGCCGTCTTTTATTGACTTGTTAACCCACACTTTCATGTCTTGCATTAATGAAGCTTTTAGAAAATATTTGGGAAGATGAAAAACCAAACTCACTGCTGCGGAATCGGATCCGACTCATAGGGTCCCCTCCTTAGGTTTCTGAGGCCATATCATTACGGAAGTACATTGCCCAACTACGGACCCACCGGCCACTCCTTGGAAGGAAGGTTGGGCAATGTACTTCCGTAGTGATACCGCCTCGGAAACCCAAGGAGGGGTCGCTATGAGTCGGATCTGACTTGACAGCACATAACAACAACATCAGTACGGATTTGAACCGCCAGCCTTCTGGTTAGCAGTCAAATACCTTAGGCACTATACCAATGGGAAGGTATCTGAGAATAATTGGATTCTTTAGAAAGATAGCCAAACCTTCCCACTGGGAAATAGCTGCTGAGCGACCTGCTGAGGCCAGTCGCCGTTAGAGGGCAGCAGATGGCTTTGCAGTGGTGGTGTAATCTGCCCTGTTCTTGACCCCACTCTGGGGAGCTATGGGCTGAGACTGGGTGAAGGGTGGAGCATCAAGGAAGCGGGAAACAGCTCCTTCTTTGTGCTCATTAATATATCCTCAGTGAAGAGATCTATAGCTTGTGAGAATAAATAAAATTACTTTTAACTAAAGATTTTTTAAAAAAGGAAAATATTCTCAGAGTAGGGTACATAGTGATGCCATTGGATCACCTGCTTCAGAATATCCTAGGAGTCAGTTTAAAATGTGAATTTCTCAGACTTCTTGAATTAAAATGGGGTTGGGAATGGGAAATTGCTATTCTAGCAAGCTTCCAGAGTTTCTGGTACACTCTCATGTCTGAGGACCACCACACCTGATAAGTAGTTTCCAAATGTTTTGATCATGGAGGCCAAGTGTATGTATGTTTACTTGTTTACTTTTTTAATTTATAAATTATGTACATATGTGATTATTCTAATGTATTGTGAAAAGGAGCCCTGGTGGTGCAGTGGTTAAGCACTCAGCTGCTAACCAAAAAGTCAGAAGTTCAAGCTCACTAGCCACTCAGTGGGAGAAAGATGTTGACAGTCTGCGTCTATAAAGATCACAACCTTGGAAATCCTATGGGGCAGTTCTACTCCATCCTATAGGGTTATGATGAGTTGGAATTGACTTGACGGCAATTGGTAATGTATTGTGTACATTATAAAGCATTCACAAAAAATGAAAATTACAAACAAGATGAAAAAGCATTTAAATTAGAGTTCTGGGTCAGTGCAACTCATATGCAGCCACCACCCATCTGTCAGTGGAGGCTTTCATATTGCCATGATGTTGAACAGGTTTCAACAGAATTTCCAGACTAAGAAAGACAAGGAGGAAAGGCCTGGTGATCTGCTTTTGAAAATCAGCCAATGAAAACCATAAGCATTGTCCCATTTGCAACCAATCATGGGGATGATATCGGACCAGGCATTGATTTGTTCCGTTTTACACGGGTTGCCACTGGTCAGGACCAACTTGAGAGCAGCTAACAAGAGTTTATATATGAACTTCTCATGCCACATTTTAGATGAAGGAATGAAGATAATTGAAGTCTATTAAATGTTATTTAACTGATCGTCAGGGTGATTATGATGGCACAATACTCATTTTCCCAAGTTTATGGCCCCAACATCAATGGGCATTATAAGACAGCATGATTACCTATAGAGGTTTTATTTCTGTTTCAACAGCTCTAGCTTCTATTCTCCTTTCCTCTCTCTCTCTCTCTCCCTCTCTCTCTCCCCCCCTCCCATCCCTACTTTTCTCCCTCTCTCCTTCTCTACCTCCCTATAGAGTTCATATTTGGGGTTGAGAAAGATCATCATGTTTACTGCTTTTCTCAATCTGATACCTTAAGTGTAACTTCTGGATCAGAAATCTTGGAATGTGGATTGGCAAGTATGTTGCCATTGTTATTTGCCATCGAGTCAGCCCCAACTTCTAGCAACCCCTCCTTGGGGGGTTTCTGAGGCAGTTACCACTACGGAAATAGGATTGCCCAACCTTCCTTCCGAGGAGTGGCTGGTGGGTTTGAACCGCCAGCCTCCTGGTTAGCAGTCAAGTGCCTTAGGCACTATGCTACCAGAGCTCCTTAACTGTTCTGCCCTCAAACTGCTGCTTTTCTTGCCATTAGGGCCCAGCAATGCCCAAGTGCTTAAATAAGAAGACACACACACACACACACAGCCCTAGGACTGCTACAAGACTAAACCAGTTACAACATTGTCTACTATGAATCCCTGTCTAGAAAACGCTTTAAATGCTTAAGTAGACTTTAATCTGACTCTTAACCATTCTAAGGTCATGGGATCTCTTTGAGAAACAAATGAAATCTACAAACGTTCTACTCAGATTAAAAATTAAAAATGCATGTACTATCATACTCTCTAACCATACAGAGACCATTTCAGATCGTGTGAAAACTACTGGAGTTCTCAGAGGTGGACTCTGGATCAGCAGCATCTGATCTGGGAACTCTGGAAATGCCCCATTTCCAAACCTACTAAATCAGAAAATTTGAGGTGAGAACCATCAATCCGTGTTTCAGCAAGATCTAAGAAGGAGATAAAGGTGTAGGAGTCATAAGCATACTCTTTAAACTACTGAGTCAAGATCATCCAAGAGGGCATTTATACCAAGAAAAGCAGCAGTTTGAGGGCAGAACAGTGTTGGATATATCACATTGACTTTTTAAATTTATGTATGTAATTTTGATAGTAAGTAAATATCTATGTACAATTAGTTATGTGTTAATTATGTGTGCAATTAGGAGCTCTGGTGATGCAGTGGTTAAAGCATTTAGCTCTACACCAAAAGGTTGGAGTTTGGAACCCACCAGCTGTTCCTCAGGAGAAAGATGAGGCAGTCTGCTTCTGTAAAGAGTTACAGCCTTGGAAACCCTGTGGGACAGTTCAACTCTATCCTATAGGATCTCTATGAATTGGAATCAATTTGATGGCAATGGGTTTTGGTGTGCAATTAACCAATAATTACTTATCACTTTTGATGTACAAAACACTGTTAGTTTTTTGGATGGAGAATTAATGGTTCCTGCCTCAAGATCTAGACGAGATCCAGACCTTTGGTTCTCAACCATGGAGAATTTGCCACCAGAGGACACTTGTCAGTTCCAGGAGACACTTTTGGTCATCACAACTAGGTTAGAGGGGTTACCACTAGTATCTAGTGGGTTGAGGTCAAGGATGCTGTTAAACACACTGCCATGCACAGGACAGGACCCTTATCACTCCACAACAAAGAATTATCAGACCCAAAATGCCAATAGTACTGAGAATGAGAAATTTTGAGCTGGACTAAGAGACAATACAAACACACACACAAACACACACACATTCCCTTCTCCAAATCAGGTATGGTGGTTTTGTATGGTAAACGTGGTTAGTCCAAACTACATTTCTCAGAATGCCTAAGGCATTTGAGTGCTAACCAGAAGGCTGGCAGTTCAAACCCACCATCCACTCCTCGGGAGGAAGATTGAGCGGTCTATGTCCAAAGAGATACTGCTTCGGAAACCCAAAGAGGGGTCGCTATGAGTTGGGATCGACACAGTGGCAGTGAGGTTTTTTTTTAATGCTTCCTATTAGGGTGCATCACTACAGATTTTTGAGATATGGAGGGTGTTGTGTTGTTGCCTATCTAGGAGATCTAGGAGCTCTGGTGGTGTAGTACCTAAGGCATTTGACTGCTAACCAGAAGAGTGGCGGTTCAAACCCACCAGCTACTCCTCAGAAAGAAGGTTGGGCAATCTACTCCAGTAGTGATACCCAAGGAAGGGTGGCTATGGGTCGGATCCGACTCGATGGCAGTGAGTTTGGTTTGGCTTGGTTCTCTATCTGCTGAATTACATCATTGACATAAGGCAGAAGTTGGGTCTGTAACTGCTCACTTCCTCTAGATTGTCCTTCAACTTCTAGGACTCCTGAGCCAGGTAGTGAATGTTTAGCTTCCATGACAAGGCACCTTGGCTTTGCCAGGTCTATGTATCATCAAATTCAGAGAAAACAAGAACTGACATGGATTTCAATCTGTCCTCATGGTCTCCAGCTCATGCGTGTGTGTTACAACTTGTTTTTGCTCCCCTAGACTTTTACATTCCTCTTCCTTCCCTGACAGCCTGTAGACTTTAGGCTCCAGCATCAAACAGAAGACAACAGTCTTATAGAAAGTGCTTAACTCTACAGTCACCTAAGGTAAAATCCCCATAGCGAATAAACGCACACACACACACACACATTGAATCTCTGATTGAACATCAATTGATAAATTAGGTTAAAGACAACATTAGTTTATAGGGTTTCTAACACAGGATGAAGTAACTTTGTAGAAAGTCATGGTTTCATCCCTTCCTGGAGCCAATCTTAATGATCTCTCCTAGGAATTTTTCTAAACTACGGGCCTATTCTTTTCTTTCTTATTTTGTTTTTTTCCTGTCTCACCTTTTGGATGAATGTGCTCTATGGATTAGCACCCGTAGATTAAGGTTAGTCCTAGAATTTTCTCTCTTGCTTTCCAGGGCTGTGTGCCAAGAGTTGTTCCATGGCTTGTTGACTAAAATTAGGTGACCTTTATGTGTTCTTCTCATATGATTGATGTAAGCAGGTTCAAACCCACCAACTACTCCTCGGAAGGAAGATGGGACCATCTACTTCCGTAGTGATACTGCCCCGGAAACCCAAGGAGGGGTCTCTATGAGTTGGGTCCGACTTGACGGCATTTAACAACAACAACAACAACATCCTGCTGTTACTGGGTCTTTCCAGACTGAAGGATTTTAATATCTACTTGAGGCATTCTATCTGACTCTTTGTTTTTTGCCCCTGTATGGAGATCTTCCAAAGCCCTTGTGTCCTCCTTAAGCTATTAATATTAGAGCTATCTTCAGTTCCTGGGGCAGTCATCCACCAGGGTTTAGCTGTTGTAGGAGAAGCTAGATGTCATTTATACTTTATTTCCGACACTGTTCAGCACCTAGTTAGTTTCAGTGCCTATCTACAGTACGTCTGGCTGGTGTGTTTGGGTATAACCCACAAAGTAACATCATTAACAGCCTAGATCCATTAGCATATTATATGTATATAGCTGCATAACATTTTGAGATAATAATTGAGGTTTTATTTTTTCTTCCTAGCATTTCCCCTTTGTCATTCTCTCATTCAAGCAGCCCTTTGGTTCTTCCTCATGGGTCTGGTGGAATGATGAAGCAGGGTGGAAAATTTCATGAATGACCCAAGTTAAGGCCTGGTGTAGTGGTACTCAGAGTCAGAAACCAAATGCAATTACAGAAAAAAAAAAAAAAATCAAACTGACTGCTGTCGAGTCGATTTGATTCAGAGCGACCCATTGTTGGGTTTTCGAGGTGGTATCTCTATGGAAGTAGATTGCCCAATTTTCCTTCCTAGATGTGGTTGGTGGGTTTGAACCACCAGCCTTCTGGTTAGCAGTCAGATGCCTTAGGCATTAAGCCACCAGAGCTCCCTAAATGCAGAAAACAGTTTTAATTTTATACTCATGGATATGTGCTCATATCATTTCAACTGCATGTCTAATTTGTAATACAGATGCTCTCCTCCTACTTTCATTACCTACTCATTTTTGAAATCTCCCTGCAGCTTATTTCAAGGCCAGAGACACTACTTCACTCAGTCAGAGGGCACAGGAGAAAGAAAAGCAGGTGCTCTGGCACCTCCATTAACACAACCCATTTATTGCCTATTCTGTACAAATCCGTCCTGGAAGAAATGCAGCAAGAATGCTCCTGAGATGTGAGAATGGCCAGACTTCACCTCACCTACTTTGGTCATGTTGTCACAAGAGACCAGTCACTGGAGAAGGATTTGACTGTTAACCAGAAGGGTGGAGGTTCAAACCCACCAGCCACTACCTTGGAAGGAAGACTGGGCAATCTATTTCTGTAGAGATATGACCTTGGAAACCCAAGGAGGAGTCACTGTGAGTCAGAACCGACTCAGCAACAGTGAGTTTGGTTTAGTTTTTTTTTGTTTTTTAAGTAGAGGGTTAGCTTAAAAGGAGAAGACACTCAATGAGTTGGATTGACACAGTGGCTGCAATGAGGGGCTCAAACATACAAACATATCCAGGATTGTGAGGATGGCATAGGACCAGGCAATGTTTTATTCTGTTGTACATAGGGTCACCATGAGTTGGAACCAACTCGATGGTGCCTAACAACAACAACAGCATGTGCTAGACCCTGGTAGTGTAGACTTGGATTTGACAATGCCCTTCCCTCAAGGAAATTATAGTCCAAAGTACAGGGAAATAATTCACTCAATAAGCAATACAAAGTTGGCAACTCCCATAAGAGAATTTTCTGGGCAGCATTAAGACCAACTTTGTTGAGGGAGGAGGAAGAATATCCCCAGTGAGGGGCCCATTCATCTTTACTCTTTTTTTTTGCCTGTCCTCTTACCCATGGTAAACTGTTTTCTCTATTTTTATGGTGGCTGGATTTGGGAAATTGCCTTTTGTATGAAAAAGTGTTAGACTTGTTTCTGTTCCTCATCTGTAAAATTATAAGACCAGATTTGATAATTAGTATAATTTCTTCATTTTTTAAATTCTGAATTGATGTAAATCCCTAACTAAGCAATTGAGGCTTCTTAGCTTTGCTCATATTTCCTCATGGAAGAACTCAGGTAGGCGAACAGGCCTAATAGCCTGACCTCTCTGAACTCCTGGACATCATTATCTGTGTGCCCCTTTAGTGCTTAGCATGGATTACCTTGTATTATATTAATCAGTAGAGTGTGAGCTCCTGATTGGCAATTAAGGGGTCTGGTTAATCTTTCTCCTTGGTGCCTGCCATTCCATGGTCTAAGTCAATGTTGCTCAAAATGGCTGGCTTCAGTATCACCTGGTGAGCTTTAAAACCTAAGTAACTGTGCAATAAACAAATAAAACAGACTTTAAGACCTTGTACCCAGGTTTTCAGATTCAGGAGGTCTGGACTGGGTGACGCAAATGATTAACCAGAACTTTGGCTGTTTGAACGTACCCACAGATCCTCTGGTAGTGGACCCTCTGGTAGAGGAGCTCTGGTAGTGCAGTACCTAAGGCATTTGACTGCTAACCAGAAGGTTGGTGGTTCAAATCCACCAGCTTGTCCGGGGAAGGAATTGACTCGATGGCACTGGGTTTGTTTTTTGTTTAGAGATCCTCAGAAGACAAATTTGGTGATCTTTTTCTGAAAGGTCACAGCCTGGAAAAGCATACGGAGTAGTTCTACTCTGCACACATGGGGTTGCCTTGAATCAAAATTGACTCAACAGCAACTAACAACAACAGGCTGGGGGCAAGCAATCTATAAGTAAAAAAATATATTTCCTGGGAGATTCTGATGATCAGGTAAGTTTGGTCTCAACTGAATTGAAACACTATGTATGTATGCGCATGTGTGTGTGTGTTTATATTTAGTCTTCTCACCGAGATTGTAAGTGCCTATCTGACTGCCTTTCTTCATTTTGCCTATTAAGTTCCAGATGCCAGATGAGAACTCTGATGTCACAGAGTTCACACTGCAGTGAGGGCAAAATCATAGAATATAACTCTTTGTCTCTTCAATGCCTAGTCCCTTATCTTCCCACTCCCGCTGTATGCTCCTCTCTGTAGCCAGTACACAGTAGGTGCTTGGTAATTGCTTTACTGATCATGACTGAGAAACTCAGCTTTCAGTGTGTCTAACATATATTGCAGCCTACCAGCTTGGCTGATATAGAAGTAAGACTGGCTCATAATCCTCTCTGTGGTCCTCTTTATTATGTGCCAGTCTTGCTGACAATTCCACAGGCCTTCCTGTTACACCTTGAGTGACTTCAGTATTTTCTGGATGATTGATTGTCTTTCAGCAGTACTTTCATAGCTGAGGAAATGGACTTAGAAAGTAACTTTCCCATTATTACCAAGCTGTAGTGGTAGAGTCACCATGAGTCAAAATCAACTCATTTGACAGCAAAGCGTTTTTGTTTTTTGGCTTAGTGGTACAGTTGTGATTTGATCTCAAGTCCATAAAATGGATTTGACTCCTTATTAATATCTGACTCATAAACCAAAGTTAATGTCTTAAAATAATCCATAGAATTAATAATATCTATTACCACAATAATAGGAACCAGATAGGCTGAATAAATTATTGCCCAAATTAACTTTTTCAAAGTAATTTTTTTTGTTGTTGTTGGATCAAAGGAAGCATTTGTAGAAAAAATAGAAAGAGGATATTATTCATTTAATCTTTTTGCTCCTCCCTCCCAAAACACACACAATTTTTATTATATCATCTTGGAACTCTGATTTTAATTTAACATACATAAAGAAATCATGGCAAGCGAAGGCAGGCTCAAAAGACTAGTTGTAAGTAACTCAAACAAATCAGCAATACACATCTAATAAAAATTAATTATGATACAAAAATAATTCTCTTCCCATAAATCTTGAAAACAAGAATTGGTCTTAGTTTCACACTTCTAATGTTCTGTCTCCTTTGAATTACGTGAACTTCCAAAAGATATAAACATCTCTATGTACAAAGAAGCAGCATGGCAGTGTGAGTGACTATACACCTTTCACAATTTTAACGAGAAATTGTGAAAAATTTACTTTGAATCTGCTTTTAAGTCCTCAAGAGAAGGTAATTTGAAAGATTTATGAATCTAAGTGTTCAAACAATTTTTTATTCAAAAACAATTTAAAATTCTAAAGTGAGCAAAGCCAGTTGAGAAAGACAAGGAATAACCCTGTCCTCCCTCAGCTATGTAAGTTGGGAAGATGGCAGGAATTGGCAGCTCCCAGCAGAGAAGGAGTTTAGTGTTGGCCCACATGCTATAGAGTTAGAGCAGGTAGTCACAGAGGTTTAAACTGGTCCATCTCCCTAGAGGTGAGGGAAAAAAAATGAATTCTGATGTCATTCCCATTGTTTTCGTTTTGTTTTGCTCTCTTCTCCCCCTTTTTTCCCCTCCCCATGGTAATGTTTACCTCTTCACCCCCCGCCCCTTATTTGTTACCTTCCGAATGTTTTCTCTATTTTCTTAACTTTATTTCAGAGGTTACCTTTGCTTATGTTAAAGGAATTGAAGCTTCATTTTATTTTGCATCATTTATTATTAAAAATAATTTTGAGAAGAGGCACAGAGATACTAAGTGATGCATCTAAGGTCATAGCTAGTAAGTAAGTGAAGGGGCCAAGATTTGAATTCAAAAAGGTTGATCTCAGAGATTGTACTCCTTTCCTTGAAGCTATGCTGCCTCAATGATCTTCACACTCAGTAAATAATCAACTGCACCATTCACTGAGCCTTCTAATAGTTGAAATGGATGCTCATTTATCACTTTTTGTCAGGCACTTAGTGAGAAACTTTAGGAGTTAGGTATTACTAACCACATTTTAGATAAAGAAGTAGCTGAAGGCAAATGACTTGGCCAAGACCACAATGAGTTTCATATCTTGTATTTCAAAGCACGTTCTCATTTATTACCTCATTAAACACTTTGCCAGGCTCAAGGAAGCTCACAGTAAATATTTGTTGCCTGAATGAATGAATGCTGATTTGCACGTTCTCTGTGGGAGTTAGGCAAGAGGCAGTTGGGGTAATTGAAACTCTAAGAAGTTGGACAAATTGTTGTGGTCACTCAGCTAGTAAGTTGTGGAACTAGGCTGAGAGCCCAAGTCTCTCCACACGTCCTACTGGGTGAGGAATGCTGCCTGTCTGTATGAGAGGCAAGAAAGGAATCCTTATTAGATTGATTTTTAAAAAATGCAGCTCTCACACACACTGAAGTATTTTAGGAGTGAAATTTTGTGATGCCTGCAAAGTACCTTCCAATAGCTCACTGGGAACAGTAGGGGAGCAAAATATTAATGTTATGTGGATCTAGGTTAGAGTATACAGGTCCTCGTTGGACTGTTATTTCAAATTTTATGTAGGCTTGAAGTCTCCAAAATAAAATGTTGGGGAAGAAAACAAGGAAAAGAGAACGGAAAAGAAGGAGGGAGGGGAAGGGAGGAAGGAAGAGAGAAAGAAAGGCAGGGAGAGAGGGAAGGAGATTTACCCTCTGAGAGTTTCCAATCATCTCACACTGGCAACTGTGCAATCCATCTACTGTCTTTTAACTATCAAGTGACTCGGCAATTAAGATCACCAAAACATGGTGTTTTAATAAATGACACTCCTGAAAAGAGTCAAAGTCCTGGCCCCTATGGTATGTATTTAAATGGACAGATAATCCTCGGATTCAGTAAACTACTATCATCTGTTCAAAGAGTAGTCACATTTTCAATAAATCTTGCAAACATCATACACCACCCAGATAAAATCTATGACTCTCCCTTCCATGGCACACACACAAAGAAATAATAGCAGTGTCTGAAATGGCATAGCTTATTTTGCAAACATGAATTCATTTTGTAAGAATGACAAGATATAAATGCTCAATATTCTTAATGCCTATTATAAAAATAATATTGGCAGATGAGCTTTATTTCCCCCCCAATTGTGTTTAAATGCTAAAAAAAAAAAAAAAAAATAATCCTTGAGCATTATAGATTAAGAACTGTCTGTATGGGATCACATTCACAATAAAAAAAAAAAATAATAGAACACAATGAAATTGAAAGCTTGTTGTTGTTAGGTGCCGTCAAGTTGGCTCCAACTCATCGCCACCCTACGTATATCAGAACAAAACTCTGTCTGGTCCTGTGCCAGCTTCACAATCCTTGCTATACTTGAGCCCATCATTGCAGCCACTGCATCAATCAATCCATCTCATTCTGGGTTTTCCCTTTCTTCACTGACCCTCCACTTTACAAGCATGATATCTTTCTCCAGGGAATGACCCCTTCTGACAACATGACCAAAGTGGGTGAGATGAAAGCTGGCCATTATCACTTCCAAGTAGCATTCTGGCTGTAATTCTTCCAGGACAGATTTATTAGTTCTTCTGGCAGTCCATGTTACTTTCAGTACTCTTTGCCAACACCACAACTCAAAAGCATCAACTCTTTTTTGGTCTTCCTTATTCATTGTCCAGCTTTCACATGCATATGAGGCGATTGAAAATACCGTGGCTTGGGTCAAAGAGGCATCTTTGCTCTTCAACACTTTAAAGAGGTCTTTTGCATCAGGCCTGCCCAGTGCAATACGTTATTTAATTTCTTGGCTGCTGCTTCCATTGGTGTTGATTGTGGAAACAAGCAATATGAAATCCTTGACAACTTCAATCTTTACTCCATTTATCATGATGTTGCTTATTGGTCCAGTTGTGAGGATTTTCATTTCTTTATATCAAACAAACAAACAAACAAAAACTCAAATTCACAGTCGTTGAGTTGATTTGACTCATAGTGACTCCTCCTTGGGTTTCTGAGGCAGTATCTCTATGGAAGTAGATTGCCCAATCTTTCTTCTGAGGAGTGGCTGGTCGGTTTGAACCTCCAGGCTTCTGGTTAGCAGTCAAATGCCTTAGGCACTACGCTACCAGAGCTCTGGTTTCTTTATGTTGAGGTGTAATTCATACTGCAGACTGTACTCGTTAATCTTCATCAGTAAGTGCTTCAAATCATCTTGACTTTCAGCAAGGAAAGTTGTGTCATCTGCATATCACAGGTTGTTAAGGAGTCTTTATCCAATTCTGATTCTGTGTTATTCTTCATATGGTCCAAATTCTCAGATTATTTGCTTAGCATACAGATTGAATAAATATGGTGAAATGATACGACCCTCAGGCACTCCCTGCCTGATTTTAAACCATGCAGTGTCCCCTTGTTCTGTTTGAATGATAGCCTCCTGGTCTATGTACAGATTCCTCATGAGCTCAATTGAATGTGCTGGAATTACCATTTTTCTCAATGTTATCCATAATTTGTTATGACCCACACAGTCGAATGCTTTTGCATAGTCAATAAAACACAAGTAAACATCTTTCTAGTATTCTTTGCTTTCAGCCAAGATCCATCTTGACATCAGCAATAATATCCCTTATTCTGTGTCCTCTTATGAATCCAGCTTGCACTTCTGGAAGTTCTCTGTCAATATACAGCTGCAACTTCAAAATTTTTGCAATTATCTTCAGGAAGATTTTACTTGCGTGTGATATTAATGACATTGTTCAATAATTTTCGCATTCTGTGGGATCACCTTTCTTTGGAATGGGTACAAATATGGATCTCTTCCAGTCAGTTGGCCAGGCTATCTTCCAAATATCTTGGCATAGATCAGTGAGTGCCTCCAGTGTGGCATATGTTTGTTGAAACATCTCAATGGCTATTCTGTCAATTCCTGGAGATTTGTTTTTCACCAATTCCTTCAGTGCAACTTTGACTGCTTCCTTCAATACCATTGCTTCTTGATGATATGCCATCTCCTGAAATAAATGAACATCGAACAATTCTTTTTCAGACAATGACTCTGTATGTTCCTTCCATCTTCTTTTGAGGTTTCCGCATCATTCCATATTTTGCCCATTGTTGTTGTTGTTGTTGTTTGCCATCGAGTCGGCCCCGACTCATAGCGACCCCTCCTTGGGTTTCCGAGGCAGTATCACTACGGAAGTAGGATTGCCCAACCTTCC
>NW_006921653.1:6484086-6506189 GCF_000298275.1 Orycteropus afer afer
ATTGTTTCCATTAATTTTGGTTTTCTTCATTCTTCTTTGCTCTGGACAAGGAGAGACCCATCGTTGCATCTAGATGGCAGCTTGCTAGCTTTTAAGATCCTAGTCGCTACTTGCCAAAGTAGGAGGTGGAACAATGTTTTGTATCTTTCCTGTCTTTTTAATGACCTTTTGCTTTCTTCATGGATGATGCTCTTGATGTCATCCCAGAATTCATCTGGTTTTCAGTCATTGGTGTGCAATGAATAAAATCTATTCTTCAGATGGTCTCTAAATTCAGGTGGGATATAATCAAGGTCATATGTTGGCTCTTGTGAACTTGTTTTAATTGTCTTCAGCTTGAATTTAAACTTACATATAAGCAGTTGATGGTCTGTTCCACAGTCAGCTCCTGGCCTTGTTTTGGCTGAAGATATTGAGCTTCTCCACTGAAAGCTTATAGAACAAAAACTCAACAGCCAGTGAATTTCTTTTTTTTATTTGTGATAAATGCATTTTACAGTTGATCTTCTTGGGGTTTTTCATTTATATATTTTAAAAGTAACATATGATGATTAATTTTTCAATAATGTGGGTTAGAAGAAAGAGAAAATATAGAAGTCCCTTTGCTCAGAAATAACTATCATGTAACATTTTGGTTTGATTTTCTTTAGATCCTTTTTCTATTAACTGTATTTTTTTTTCTTATTTATATAATTGTATGTAGGAGCTCTGGTGGTACAGTCCCTAAGACATTTGACTGCTAACCAAAAGGTTGGCAGTTCAAACCCACCAGCCAGTTCTCAGAAGGAAGGTTGGGCAATCTACTTCCATAGTGATACTGCCTTGGAAACCCAAGGAGGGGTCGCTATGAGTTGGATCTGACTTGATGGCAGTGAGTTTGGTTTTGCTTTTTTCTATACAACTCAACAGCAATGAACTACCACCACAACATATTATATATAAAATTTTTGTATCCTACTCTTTTCAAATAATACTATCTCATAACCATTTTCAATATTATTATCGTCTTAAAAAAACTTTCATTTTAGATGGAGGAAATAAAAATAATAAAGTCTTGTTATACACATATACATATTTAATTTTTGAGCTATATAAATATAATTTTATATATGTTGTTGTTGTTGTTGTTATGTGCCATCAAGTCAGCCCTGACTCATAGTGACCCCTCCGACATTTATATTTTTATTATATTATAGAAATATAATAATTATATAAAAATAATGAGGAGTTCTGGTTGTGCAGTGGCTAAAGCATTTGGCTGGTCTATAGTTCAAACTTACCAGCCATTCTGCAGGAGGAGGATGAGATAATCTGCTTCTAAAAAGATTTATAGTCTTGGAAACTCTATGGGGTTGCTATGAGTCAGAATCAACTCAATGCAGTGGGTTTGGTTGTTTTAATAAATATTATGCTTATTAGAAATTTAAAAAAATGGTTTGAATCATTTAAAATTTTGGCATATTACATTAAGTACATAGACCCTTATTTACATCTGCTTACACAATTTACCAGTTAAAGAACTTCTAGTTTAGTTTGACTTTTTTTCTCCCATACATCAATCTGTGCCTTTTAACAACTTGGTTTGTGTACATGAATAATTGCCTGACCTGACCTGATTTGGTCACTAGTTGAAATAATCAGACTTTTATTGCCCATGAGTTTATTTTTATTTTTTTTTAATATTGTTATTGTTGATATTTTAGAGAGCTCTGGTGATGTAGTGCCTAAGGCACTTGACTGCTAACCAGAAGGCTGGCAGTTCAAACCCACCAGACACTCCTTGGAAGGAAGATTGGGCAATCTACTTCCGTAGAAATACTGCCTTGGAAACCCAAGGAGGTGTCTCTATGAGTTGGATCCGACTCGATGGCAGTGAATTTTGTTTTGATTGGTTGAATTTTACAATCATATTTGGAAACTACATCCTCAGTGATTTTTTCCCCCGACATAAGAACCAATTTTCTCTTCTATATCAGAAATCTCACCAAAATACTGGTTTTAGGTATAGGTGTGTTTTGTTCACTTGAGGAAATTTTCCATGGAAAAGAAAATATCCTGAAGTGTGTTCCTTATGTTACTTGTTTCAGTTCAATTTTGGAAACAGAGCATTTCAGACCTTAATGCATTATTGCTGACAATATGTCCATATGGCAAATGCTCCCCTTCTATGGATTGTCATGCAAGCATCACTGTAAATTTCTAATGTATATAGAGTCCTTTGTTTTCCATGGCAGTGAGTTTGGTTTGTTTTTTTATGGCTAACTGGATGCGAGGCTGATAGTTTTGGTTAACTTTGGTCAACTTCAACATGATAACATGCACAAAGAGTAGAGGTGATGGGTTCCAGCAACGTAATACTGCTTTTCCATGAGTTGGTGGAGTGGGCTACCTGGATGTCTGGCCTGTGCCTGGTTTCTCTGCAGGTAACTGCACGCTCAGCCCCTCACTGCTGATGGCCAGACTTGGCCTCCTACATGCCGAGAATTACCACTGAGGACCTCAACTTACCCCACAGCAGCCGCAACACTGGCAGTCACCACAGAGCGTCCCCAGGAGGCCATTGACCACTTGGATGGCACAGAGGACCATCTGGATTGCCCCGACCACCAGCAGGATGGAGAAGAGGGTCAGATGCCAGGGTACTACATCGGCAGGTCCCACGCACTTTTTCCATAAGTCCTGGTCACTGAGGTAATCCCTGTCAGTGACATAAGGGCAAAAGGGAACATTTGTAGAAAAAAAAAAAAAAAAAATCACATTCTAGATTAGATAGTCATCATGCATCATGACAGTTTTTCTTGTGTAATACTTTCCATCCAGAATATGAACCCCATGGAAAAATAACCAGTCACCAGTTGCTGGGGAGCTAGTTCGGACTCACAGTGACCTCATGTGTGTCAGAGTAGAACTGTGCTTCCTCATAAGATTTTCTTTCAGTGGGTAATTTTTCAGAAGTAGGTCACCAGCCCTTTCTTCTTAGGTGTCTCTGAGTAGACTCGAATCTCCAGCTTTTCAGTTAGGAGTTGAGTTCATTAACCATTTGCATCACCCAGAGACTGCTCATGAGAAAATATACCCTGTACAAAGAATTTTAAAAGTAATACCTAATATTTTTATTGAGTACATTCTATGTGCCAGACCTTGTTCTGAACACTTTACACATATTAGCTAATTTGTTCCTCATAGAAACCTTATGGCTCTTTACTGACATTTCACAAATGAGGAAATTGAGGCACAGAGAGAATACGTGACTTACTCCAGACCGCACAGCTGGTAGTGGCAGGACAGTGTTTGTGATCTGAGAGAGATGGATAAATTCACAATCTATGGTGGGGTAAGCAGAAGAATCTCACAACCGTTCACTGTCTCTAGTCCAGCTATTGTCATTAAAGGCCATTTTGACTTTAGACAAATTCCTTGTCAAGTCTAGCAGCCATCTGAAGCCATGGCAAGTACAATCATGCCATGTAGTTAAGGCCTAATTTTAGCCAAATTGTGAATTTGACTCAACTGTATTTTTGTTCATATGTAGGGATTCCACCTGCAAAACTATTGTATTAATTAACTTTAAAAGAAAGAAATGTACCTTATAACAGATAAGGAAAAACATCTGTCTACTGCTATATAAAGGGCATTGTGCCCTGAAGGAGAAATGAGAAGCATGTTATCTTTGAGGAAAAAAACAAGAGCAAAGTGAGTACTATCCTATAGATTAACAAAATTCCTTCTCACATTCTTAGACCTACACACCGGCCTTTCCCTCTTTCTTCCTTTATGCTTCCTCCATCCTTTCAGGCTTTGTTGGGAAACTCTCATCTGGTTACCGAATTAGCACCTATCTTATTATTTTTAGATCTCGGTGATGACCTCTGAGCATCTGATTTCTGATAAATTCTTCATGCATCAGTACATATTTACTTAATTAAATACAGTCTATACTAAGATTTTGAACATTCTCTGAAATGATGGGAGATGCTCTGGGGTTTAACAGAGCATGAAGAATAAAGAAAGGACTGAGCATCTCGCTCTTGAGTTAAAACTAAAGCATTGTTTATTCACCTCTCAATAAGGGAACAGATTCTGGAGCCAGACTAGATCCAAGCCCAGCTCAGCTGTGTGGCCTTGTGGAAAGACACTGCATCCTAACCTATAAAGTGGGAATAATACTATTTGCCTATGTCAAGGGTTATTGTGAGAATTAAGTTAGTTAATAAGAGTAAAATACTTAGTGTCTAGCATATAGTAAGTCCTCAATAAGTGCTAATATTATTATTATTTTACTTAACCTGAACAGTGTACTCTAACCATTAAAGAGTGTACTCAGTTAGAGAGCCTGGTATTTTGGATTCAGATGAACCTGGGTTTGAATCCAAGCACTACTCTTGTTATTAGGTGCCACAGAGTTGGTTCTGACTCATAGTGATCTTATTTACAACAATATGAAACACTGCCCAGCTCACCATCAAACAATGGGCTATGTTTGAGCCCATTGTTGCAGCTACTATATCAATCCAACTCACTGAGGGTCTTCCCCTTTTTTGCTGATCCTCAACCAAGCATGATGTCCTTTTTCAGGGACTGGTTCCTCCTGATAACATGTTCAATGTATGTGAGATGAAGTCTCACCACTCTCCCTTCTAAGGAGCATTCGGGCTGTATTCCTTCCATCACAAGTGTGTTTGTTCTGGAAGTCCATATACATTAAATATTCTTTACCAACACCATAATTCAGAGACACCAGTTCTTCAACCTTCCTTATTCATTGTCTAGCTTTCACATGCATATGAGGAGATTGAAAGTACTATGGCTTGGGTCAGGTGCACCTTAGTCCTCTAGCTGACATCTTTACTTTTAACACTTTGAAGAGGTCTTTTGCAGCAGATTCGTGAATGCAATACATCATTTGATTCCTTGACTGCTGCTTCCCAGGGCATTGATTGTGGATCCAAGTAAAATGAAAGCCTTGACAACTTTTTTCTTTTCTCTGTTTGTCATGATGTTGATTTATTGGTTCAGTTGTATGAAATCCTGTTAGTAGCTGTGTGCTCCTAATACACACTACTGAATCTTCCTTACTATCTGTTTCTTCATCTATAAAATTACCTAAGAGAGTGCCACTTCACTATTGTGAGAGTTTACTGAGATAGTGCACCTTATGCATTACTGCAGGAAAACAGTTGTGATCAAATCAACTAAGATGCCTGGCAACCCATGAATGTCAGAGGTAAACTGTGTTCCACAGGAATCTAATTAGTCAAGGACTAATTTTTCAGAAGTAGATAGCCAGGCCTTTCTTCCTAGGTGCCTCTGGATAGATTTGAATCTCCAAACTTTTGATTAGCTGCTGAGCAAGTTAATCATTGCACTACTTAGAGACTCCGTTATTGCATCAATCTTCTTTTCAGTACTTTTTTTTTTTTTTCAACAGTAAACCAAAAAACCAGACTCACTGCCATGGAGTGCTTTCTGACTCATGGCGACCCCTCCTTGGGTTTCCTGAGACAGTATCTCTACAGTAGTAAATTGCCCAATCTTCCTTCCTAGGAGTGGCTGGTAGGTTTGAACCACCAGGCTTCTGGTTAGCAGTCATATCCCTTAGGCATTATGCCACCAGAACTCCTTAAGAAAGGAATACCAAGAACCAAACTCACTGCCCTGGAGTCAGTTCTGACTCATAGAGACCCCTCCCTGGGTTTCTGCAGTATCTCTACTGAAGTATATTGCCCAATCTTCCATCAGGGGAGTGGCAGGTGGGTTTGAACCACCAGCCCTCTGGTTAGTAGTCAAATGCCTTAGGCACTATGACACAGGAGCTCTCACATTAAGCACCCCATTTTTCTATTCTGCATTTTCCCATGTAGTCCTTTGGATCTTTACAACTTACAAACTAGCTTTTTATAAGAGGATATACAAAGATACAGTTTTTCTCCAAAACCAAACCAAACTCACTGCCATCGTGTTGATTCAGACTCGGTGACCCCCACGGTTTCCAAGGCTGTAAACCTTTAAGCAAGCAGACTGTCTCATCTTTCCTCCGCATAGCAGCTGGTGGGTTGAACTGCTGACCCTCTGGGTAGCAATCAAATGATTAAACCACTACACTCCAGGGCTCCTTTTACAATATTTTCTACGCATACTTTATAAATGAGTCTTCAGATGAAGCAATTGGCTCTCCTGAGTTCTTTCCCTCTTCTGGGGAGTTTGCATACTGGAACAACACCACCACCTGGTGGTGAAGTTGATGAAACACTCACAGGGCAATTTACAGGCAGTGGTAGCATAGTGCCTAAGGCACTTGACTGCTCACCAGAAGGCTGGCGGTTCAAACCCACCAGCCACTCCTCTGAAGGAAGGTTGGGCAATCTACTTCCGTAGTGATACTGCCTCGGAAACCCAAGGAGGGGTCGCTATGAGTCAGGGCTGACTCGACAGCACATAACAACAACAACAACAACAACTCGGGTTAGTGAGGAGATAATGTTCAGTACTGTTGTCTTTAAGAATTTGTTGGTAAGTCAGATCAGGTGCATATGGTTCTTATTTAGCCTTACTTTAATTCAGGAAAAGGAGCTTTGGTGGCGCTGTGGGTAGGGCATTGGCCTGCTAATCAAAAGGTTGGTGGTTCTAATCCACCACCTTCTCTGCAGGAGAAAGATGAAGCAATCGACCTCCGTAGAGGTTTACAGCCTGGAAACCCCGTGGGGATCTCTGAACTGAATCTACTAGATTGTTTTTATGTGCCATAGAGTCGTACCCGACTCATAGTGACCCCTCCTTGGGTTTCAGAGACAGTATCACTACGGAAGTAGATTGCCCAACCTGCCTTCCGAGGAGTGGCTGGTGGGTTTGAACAGCCAGCCTTCTGGTTAGCAGTCAAATGCCTTAGGCACTATGCTACCAGAGCTCCTTGAATCTACTAGATGACAGTGGGTTTTTAGGGCAGGAAAAGGCTCGAATCCTTTTCAATGATTAAAAAGCTGCACATGCAGCAAATGAAGGTGATTGCAATGAAGAATTTGTTGTAAGTAGGGTTGGTTCCATCATTTCAAAGTGAGGGAAAATTTATATAACATTGAAGGGCAAGTAGGAATTGCCTCTAAGTCAGATGCTCACGTAACTGGGGACTGACTGTCTGGTGGTGTAGTGCCTAAGGCATTTGACTGCTAACCGGAAGGCTGGCGGTTAGTGGGGCAATCTACTTCCATAGCGATACCGCCCCCAAGCCCAAGGGGAGGTCGCTGTAAGTCAGATGCTCGAGGGCAGTAAGTTTGTTTTTTTGTGTGTGCCTGGGGAGTATCTTCTCTGGGCCACTCCTCATGCTGCCTCACCCTCACAAAGCACCCCAGATAGCCATTTCCAGGTCCCTCTTCTCTCTCCCTAAACTTTCAGGGGAAGGCATCAGTTCTGAGAGTCTCAGAGATTCCAGCAAAGAAAGGTTGTATTGACCATGCAGTAAGTTGCTGTGTTGAATATGCCAATCCTGAGTTGAGAGGGAGCCATAATTTTTATGGACCTGTTAGCTAATCATAATTCCAGTTTTTCTGAGGAAGGAGAGCTGAGGAAGTTAAAACTCATTTAACTGGCTTTTTGAAGCCTCCAATTATTGTTAAGGGCATTTCCACCTGAGCTGCAGTAATTGTATCAATCAAAAATAAAATAAAGGAGAAAAGAAAGAAAAAGAAAAAAGCCCAAAAAACAAAAATCTGTTGTTGTAGAGTTGATGACAACTCATGGTGTCCCCCTCACATCAACAATGGAGTAGGAAACCATAGATCTCACAAAATTGACTTCTTTCCTAACAACCAAGGTAGCTGAAGAAAGGCACAAGGGAGCCCAAGTGCTTTGCCTGACCCACTTTGCCTGGCTAATTCAGGTGCCACCTCTTCTGGGAGGACCTCCTGGATGCTCCTCCTGCCCTCAGTCTGGGTTTGGTACTCCTTCTGCTCATCCTAGTACCCTGTATTTCTCACTCATTCACAGCACTATGTCCACCTGTCTATCATCTTTTCAGGACTGTAAATTTATAAGGGCAGAGATCATGTTCGATCCATCTTTGTCCCAGTGCCAGCACAGAGGTGTTCAATAAATAGCAGCAGCAATGGTTAAATGCTTGGCTGCTAACTAGAAGATCAGCTGTTCAAATCCACCAGCGGCTCTGTGGCAGAAAGATCTGGTGATCTGCTTTTATAAAAATTACAGCTTAGGAAATCCTATGGGGTGGACCATGGGGCCACTAGAGTTATAATTGACTCAATAGTACCTAACAACAACATCACTTACTGGGTCCTGGAATGAGTAAAGGAGCTCTGGTGGTATAGTGTATAAGGTATTTGGCTGGTAACCAAAGGGTTAGCAGTTCAAACCCACCAGCTGCTCCACAGAAGGAAGATGGTGGGGGAGATCTACTTCTGTAAAGATTTATAGCCTCAGAAACCCAATGGTGGTCACTATGAGTCAAAACTGACTCAGTGGCAGGGTGTTTGTTTGTTTTGAATGAGCCAGGCACTGGGCTGGGTACTTTACAAACATCATCTTTTTCTATTTTTACTAGTAGGTGATACTTTCCTTGAACAATTCCTAGTATAGGGTAGCCTTCAGTAAATATTTATGGAACAACACATTTCCAGATTAAGAAATAGATGCTAGTGAATGGAAGTGCTCAGATTTGATCTCAGGTCTATGTGACTCTAGTCATCGCTCTTAACCTTTACACAAATGGCCCCTATTGAGTAATTATATTCTCTTAATAAGGAGCTCTGGTGGTGCAATGCCTAAGGCATTTGACTGCTAACCAGAAGGTTGCCAGTTCAAAACCACCAGCTGCTCTGTGGAAGGAAGATGGGACAATCTACTTCTGTAAAGATTCAATGCCTTGGAAACCCAATGGGGTTGCTGTGAGTCAGAATCAACTTGATGGCAGTGGGTTTTTTTTTTTTTTTTTTGGTTGGTATTCTCAATATATGATTTATGAAATTTTATTTTTGCAATACACATATAATAGTATGTTGATCAGGGTCTACCTTTACCACAATAAAGAGATTATTCTCCTTGAACCTTCTTGTGACTGGTTGAAAGGACTGAAAATAAAGTACAAAATCATTACAAAAACACAACATTCTAGGAAGTTTTAATTCATAATGATGAATTCTATTAATAAAAAAACATTAATAAAGCTAATGTTCATTAAGTAGTATATAATGGGATTTGTGTTAAGTGCTTTATATACATCATATTATTTAACTCTCATCTGAACTTTTGAGTAGATATTGCTGTTACCTCCATTTCACAGATGAAGAGTCTGAGAGATGAATGCCTTGTCCAGTATTCTACCTCTGTATGTGGCAGAGGTGTGACTGGACCCTAAGTCAGACTAAGGGCAAAGCTGATTCCAAACACTTGTGGTGTTTCCTGCTTCATGAAAGCTGGGAGAACATGCATAATCCAATCTCATCCTATCAGTGTGGCTTCCAGCTGTTGGGAATAGGTTCACAGATACTCATGGGAGTTGTTGCTAATAAGTCATCTTTGAAGTGCAAATGCAGGTTTTCTCACTTGAAAGTGCAGGCGAAACATTTTGCATTCAGTTCTGTGTATTTGTGTCCAAACTACTGTCCTCAGAGTCTTCTCTTCACCCCTGAACTCTTTCCCCAGGGAGCAGGGAGGGCCACAGCATGACCTGTGGTGCTTGGCTGTGTCACTCTCACACTGTTGAACTTCCTTGGCTCTTCCTCTGATTTTCCCTCCCACAGCTATCCTGACGCCCTGAGCAAGCTGCTTCCCTTTCAGCAGCTCAGGGTCAAAGTAGAAGTCAAAACGGAGAAGGGGCCGATTGTCTCAGAAAGGAAGACCTTGGAAGGGGAAGGAGGTTCTACTTCAAAGGAAACCAGGAGGGTGTATCTTGAGATGTCACAGGTTACTTTTTTTTTTTTCTAGGATGCTACTTGAACATGGCTCTTGTCCTAAGAAAGTTAACTGTCATTGCTCCTCCAATATTATCGGCAACAAATGTTTCTCAGAAAAACAGAGCTAAATTCTATAGTATGCTGTTCCAAGCTGGAAAGCTCAGAGTCCACTTTGATGACTGTTAGGGATTGAATTGTATACCCTAAAATATGTGTCAACTTGGCTAGTCCATATTTCTCAGTATTAAGCAGTTATCCACCATTTTGTGATCTGATGTAATTATCCTTTGTGCTGTAAATCCTGACTTCTATGATGTTAATGAAGCAGGATGAGAAACAGTTATGTTAATGAGGCAGGATACAATCTTCAGGATGAAGTTTATTTTGAGTCAATCTCTTTTGAGATATAAAAGAGATTAAACATTGAACAAGTAAGCAGAGATCAGAGGGCCCTCAGTACCACCAAGAGAAAACAGCTGAGAGTGGAGCACTTTGGATCCCTTCACTGAAAACTTCCTAGACCCAGGGGAAGAATGATACCAGGACACATGGAGATCTCCAAGGAACACCAGACCCATAGATGCCCAAAGGAGATAAGGAACTTCCCCCAGAACCAACAGAGAGAGAAAGACTTCCCCTAGAACTGGTGCCCTGAATTGAGACTTCTAGCTTTTTGAACTGTGAGAGAGTAAATTTCTGTTTGTGAAAGTCATGCACTTGAGGTGATTGTTATTTTTGTTTGTTGTTGTTATGTGCTATTGAGTTGGACCCGACTCATAGTGACCCCCGCTTGGGTTTCCGAGGCAGTATCACTACGGAAGTAGATTGCCCCATCTTCTTTCTGAGGAGTGGCTGGTGGGTTTGAACCACCAGCTTTCTGGTTAGCAGTCAAGTGCCTTAGCCACTATGCTACCAGTATTTGTTATAGAAGCACTAGATAACTAAAACACTGACATCCTCTGTTTCTCCTCCTGCTGATTCCAACCCAGATGTCTAGTCACTGAATTTGTTTCCTCTTTCTGGCCCTAATTTCATTGCCTTGAACTCGTTCATTATTTCATATGAATTATTACTTCAACCTCCTTGATTTTCTCTCTCCTCAGTGACTGTTCTTTTCATATTCCACATTGCTGCCAGTATGATCAACCTGACAATCCCAAGTGATCATGTCATGTCCTGCTAAGTGAAATGCTCTGCTGTTCCCTGTGTCGTATAGGTCTAGCCTGCCTCTCAGCCTTACCCCCATTGGGTGGTGTCTCCTTCTGCTCCCTTAGCTCACATAAGTTACATATTCTATGAGCATGTTGGGTCTTTTTGTGGCTCTATTAGTAACGCTATACTCTGTCTGATATGTGCTTTTCCTCCCTCTCTGAAAGGCAAGCTTCTGTTCATCCTTCCAAACCAGCCCATAGCACTTCTCAGGGAAGGTTCCCTCACCGTCCTCTATTTCATCATATTCTGCATTGGAGAATCTGTTCCATTTTGTCACCCTAACCATGCACTCATCCAATGGGACCCATGTTTGTCCTTTGTCCCCATATCTGACAAAGGCCTTGGCACAAAGTAAGGTCCAACAACTGTACTTGTTTTAAATTCTCTTACTAATTACTAACTGTGGAACTCTGAGAAAGTCAATCTTTTAGAATCTGATTTTTCTCCTCCAGGGGTAAGAATTCTTCTCAGATTTATTAGGAAGATTAAGTGAGACCATTATGTAAAAACACTTAGCACTTTATCATTACAGAAGAAGAAAGAGGAAGAGGAAGAGAAGGAGAAGCTGCTGCCACCACCATTAAGTGATAAGGGAAGAGTGGCAATTGTCTTGAGTCCTCTTATTTGGGCTCATACAAGCTACTAGCCCTTTCTCCTCACTAAGCAGTCATGCATGTGTGCTAGTTTGCAGCTATAACAACGTCTGCTGCAATGCTCATATGGGATCTGATGGGTAAGGAAAGTCCACATTTATAGAAAAGAGTAGGCAACAAGGGCACACCGAGGCCCATAAGCTTAGCTAGATGGGAATCCAGGCAAAAGGGAGATAGGGTGAATCAATATATATTGGGTTCCAGAAATAACCTGTGACTTGGAGTCAGAAAACTTCTATTTGTGCCTCAGTCATTAAGAAATCGTTCTCCTTTTTGAAAGTCACTTGTCCTCTCTAGCCCTCAGCTATCTTAACTCTGAGGAAGAGTTAAAAATCTCACACACTTTGTGTGTAGATCAAATGAAACACTGTGGGTGAAAGCACTTTGTGAACTAAAGCACACCATCCTAACAGAAAGTTCAGTGATTTTTATAAGAAAATTGAAACAAACTTCTGGAGGCAGAGGGAAGGGTGGGAGCAGGCAGTGAGAGATAAGATCAAAATGGAATGTGGATTCTTGCCTCAGAAGATAGGAAGCAGGATGCTGGAAAACAATGGAATGCTGATGAAAGTATGCCAGGTGGCACGTGGACACAGGGAGGCACACCTTGGCGGGATCCACCCTCCCGGGATCCACCCTCCCTACTGCCCTTCCTGCAGTAATCGTGATTTGTTTCATGCTTTGCAAAGAGTGGACTTACACCTCAGGTAGGATTAAATTCTAAAGTCAGGGCATATGGAAAATACAACACAAATAGTCAAATCACTCTTGAATATCCTACAAATAACCTGGAAAGTTTTTGAGCCCATTATAGTTTGAAGCCACAGTGCATATGTCTTAGTATCCAACCATCCTCCCTTTATTGATCAAAGCCCAGCGAGGAGTGGAGGGTGGACGGAGAATTCTGCACTGTCCTGCTTGCCTGCAGGGTTTATTCAGTTCTGTTTCTATTATTAAACCTCCATGATCTGGCCTGTGTTAATGGATAGGTTAGTTGTTGTGAGAGTTAAAGAAAATAACACCCATGAGCTCATCTATCACAGAGCAATGCTTAATAAATGGCTGTGATGTGACAGGAATCTTGCTCTGCCAGAACAGCAAACACAGAGTACTTTGAACAGCAGTGTCCTGTCTTTCCCCCAAGTTGGCATTTCTTATGGTGGCCCACAGGCCAGCATTTGCTCTCCTGACTTTGGGTGTTGTCCCATTGCATCTCAAGCAGGTTGTGAGTGTGTGAGGGAAGGGTGTTAGGCTCTAAAGTCAGAATATATGAGCCCTTAGGACTACTTTGCAGTTACTTGATATCTGTTTGTTTCCATTCTCCCTCCCTTGTTTTGGATACAGTTTTATTCTAATTAATTGTAAATTCATAAAGGGTAGTATCACTCACATAGCAGAATAAGTAGAAAAGATATTTAATGATGCTCGGATGCTGTTGATGGAAAGAACAGGGAGAAAGTCCTTGAGAGAACATACAATCTGTAGCTTCATAGCTCAATGTGGGACAGATTGAACCATCAGGGGAAGAATCTCAAGAGATGGCTGAGGCTTCTCAGGACTGAACCCTGTGCTCAAGCTAGCCAAGTCCTAGTCAATGTAGCTTCAACATTGCTCTGGAACATAATGGGGCTTTCCACAGTGAAATAAATACATTTGCAGTCACTGCATTCTTTATCAGGTTACTAGAGATCCTGTGCTCCTGTTTAACTGTGGGAGTAGGGTGAGTAGGATCTTTTACTGTGAACACACCAAGACTTGTGAAACAACAGAATGAGTGCCTTCCACCTTCCCAGTCTGAGGTCTGCTCTTAAATTCTTTAGACTTTCACTTTAAACTAATAAATAAAGGTTCATGTTAATAGACTGGTGTCCTATAGATTTTTTATTTTATTTTTTTAAGTATGTACCCATCCTCTAATCCCTGGATGACCTAATAATCATATTTCCTGACCCCTTAGGATGTGCCAGTCCTTGTGTTAGACAGAAGGGCTACTATAGTTAACAAAATAACAAGGGTCCAAGCCCTCTGGAAGGAGCTCTGGTGGTGTAGTGCCTAAGGCATTTGATGGTTAACCAGAAGGTTGACAGTTCAAACCCGCCAGCCACTTGTGGAATGAAGACTGGACAATCTACTTCTGTAAAGATTTACTGCCTCAGAAATCCAAAAGGGGTCATTGTGAAATGGGCTTGACTGATGGCTGTGAGTTTGGTTTGGAGTTTTGGAAGCCCTCCTGAAGGTTTCAGTGCAGTGCAGCATTGTCCAATAGAACTGTCTGTAGTGCTGGAGGAGTCCCTGGGTGCTGCAAACAGTTAAGCATTTGACTACTAGTCAAAAGTTTGGTGGTTCAAACCTACACAGAGGTGCCTCAAAAGACAGAACTTGTGATCTGCCTCTGAAAGGCCATATCAAAACCAAAACCAAAACCAAACTCACTGCCGTTGAGTCAATCCAACTCATAGAGACCCCCATTGGGTTTCCGAGCTGGTAAATCTTTACCGAAATAGATTGCCCAGTCTTGCTTCCGCAGAGTGGCTGGTGGGTTTGAACCACTAACCTTTCTGGTTAGCAGTTAGATGCCTTAGGCACTGTGATACCAAAGGCCATAGCCTTGAAAAAGCTATGAAAATCCTACTCTGCACCCATGAGGTTGCCATGAGTTGCAATTGGCTCTAACAGCAGCAGTGATGGAATTGTCCTATATTTGTGCCATTCAATTCAGTAGCTATGATTCACATGTAGCTTCAGAGTACTTGAAACACCCTAGAGCAATTTTAAAAATTAAAATTTTAAATTTTATTTCATTCTAATTAAGTTTAAATTAAAGTATTAAGAGCAAAGATATCACTTTGAAAACTAAGGTGTGACTGACCCAAGCCATGTTATTTTCAATAGCCTCATATGCATGTGAAAGATGGACAGTGAATAAAGAAGATAGAAGAAAAATTGATGCATATTAATTGTGTTGGTGAAGAACACTGAAAATGCCATGCGCTGCCAGAAGAATAAAGAAATCTGTCTTGGAAGAAGTACAGCTGGAATGCTCCTTAGAAGAGAGTATGGCCAGACTTCATCTCATCTACTTTGATCATGCTGTTAGAAGGGACCAGTTTCTGGAGAAGGATATCATACTTGGTAAAGTAGAGGGTCATTAAAAAGGGAAGACCCTCAATGACATAGATTGACATGGTGGCTGCAATGATGGGCTCATGCATCATAGCGAGAAGTGTGAAGATGGTGCAGGACAGTGTTTCAACCTGATATTCATGGGTTGCTATGAGTCAGGCTGACTCAACAGCACCTAACAACAGCAACAACAACATAGCTACTGACTATTATACTCGACATTGCAGAAAAATATGGACAGAGACATGTGTAATGTGAAAGGTTTAAGATTTGAAATCAGAAAACTTGAGTTTGAGCCTTGCCCCTATCCACAACTAGCTGTGTGACTTTGTACAAGATAAACTTATTAAGCTTAGTTGGCAGAGAGTAACTACCTGTTGGGGTTGCTGTAGAGATTAAATTGTAAATTTGTTAAAAATAAGAAAGAAAGAAAGTTCTTTATAAACTACAAAAAAAAAAAAAAAAAAACCCATAGAAATATTAAGTGCTATTATGAGGTCTGGAAGCTCTGGTAGCGTAGTGCCTAAGGCACTTGACTGCTAACCAGAAGGCTAGGGGTTCAAACCTACCAGCCACTCCTCGGAAGGAAGGTTGGGCAATCTCCTTGTGATACCTCCTCAGAAACCCAAGGAGGGGTCACTATGAGTCGGGTCCAACTTGATAGCACATAACAACAACAACATTATGAGTCCTAATAGCATTAACTCACATGAAGCACCTACGATATTTTCAGTAAATTTTTACCTTAAACGATTGTTTAATCATAGGCAATCTGGGGTGTGAGTGAAAGTCTTTGAGCCTAGGTAGTAATTGTTCTTGTTTTCTAGTATAAGATTTGTAATGGAAGCCGCTACTGTCTACTAATATTATTAGTTGCCTTGTGTTGTTGCTAATAAATATGTGGGTATGTATGTGAGTGGTGACATCATGAGTATCCTCCTTCCCATAGGTCAACTGAGGGTGCCCTCATCAGTGATTTCTCCTGATGTCTGTTAAAAGGGCTATTAGAGCTCCAACTTTGTTCAAGTTCACTGCACACCAACTCCAGCTCTGCCTCAAAGAAACACCATGCATGAGACTTGTATAATGAAGATGACATGACGTTTTGTATTACGTTTTCTCTTGAGCCCTTTGTCTGCCGGTGCCCCTTGTGGTGATACATGGTCACTGCAGAGTGTAATCTTACCCATCTCTGAATGGGTAGTTCCAGGTACTGTTGTTCAGGAGACACATAGGACCCTTGTGAATTGACACGGCTGAGATGACAAATGAGTATCCTGCACCCAAGACTCCAATCGCAGCAAATATTGTGGAGGTGAACATCTGAAAGAGAACAAGAGAGACGGCCAGGTTCTCAGGTGGGCCAGAACTTACGCTCAGCTTATTCGTCATGGCAGATCATGGTGATTACTGAGAAGATACAAAGTGGAGCCAGTCTTCAGAGTAGACAGGGCCTACGGAGTCTCCTAGAATGAATTTTGGCATCTTATGCCAATCTCTTTGCCTTCATACATATCCTTTTCACCTAGTCATGATTAAAGTTCTGTGACTGTGGTTTGATACTTTGAACCATAGTTTTTACCCTTGTTAAAGATAAAATTTTAAAGGATCAATGAAGGATACATCTTCAAGGATAAACAATCTTAAACGTTTCCTGGTCCTATCATTCCACTGAGGCTATGTCACTGTGTGATCTCATGTGGCAGGCAGCCTCTACTTACGAGAAAGAGTAGAAGTCTAGAACTTCTCCTCATTGGTCCTAGTTACATTCCTTGATGCCAAAAAGATTAATTCCACCTCTCTTACATGTGGCAGCAGCCTGTAATATATCTGAAGAGAGCCATAACATCTCTCTCCTCCTTCTACCCTCTGGAAGTTTTTTCTTCTTTGAGTTAAGCAATCTCAACAATTCTAGTTCTTCTAATAAAATTTATTTTTAATGAAAGATTAATTAGTAAAAATAGATCAGACTAACATTTTTCTTCTTTAATTTCAATTATAAAATCAAAATAAGATTATAGAATATGGAAGACAGAAGGAATTCTAGAGTCTACCCAGGCTAACTCCCTCTGACAGAGGAGAAAACTTAGGCCCAGAGATGTTAAGAACTTCTGCAATGTCCATTCTAAGCAGTTTATTAGAGAAGAGGTGGAAATATTTTATAGCTTTGGAAATAAAAATAGAGGTGGAAATTGTCACCTCTATCTACTTCCGTAGTGATACTCATAGCGACCCCTCCTTGGGTTTCAAACCCACCAGCCACTCCTCGGAAGGAAGGTTGGGCAATCCTGCTTCCGTAGTGATACTGCCTCAGAAACCCAAGGAGGGGTCGCTATGAGTTGGGTCCGACTGGACGGTACATAACAACAAACAACAATTACTTTAGTGACATGGAGGTATAGTGCCCAGTGCAAAGGCTTCAAATTTCAGCAGTTTTGGTCCGTGTGATGACTCTGAATAGCAAACGTATCCTCAGAGCCTCTATAAAATGTGCAAGATAAAACCTACCTTAAAGATCTATTGTGAAAATTAGATGCGATAACCTGAGTCAAATGTCAGTACTTTCCTTTTCCCCTTCCGCATATCACTAACAATATCATCATGTTGTTGTGTTGTTGTTATGTGCCGTGGAGTCGGCCCCGACTCATAGCAACCCCTCCTTGGGTTTCCGAGGCAGTATCACTACGGAAGTAGGATTGCCCAACCTTCCTTCCGAGGAGTGGCTGGTGGGTTTGAACCGCCAGCCTTCTGGTTAGCAGTCAAGTGCTTTAGCCACTATGCTACCAGAACTCCTACAATATCATCATAGTATACACTGAAGGGAAGGAGAGAGGTGGAGCATGGCGAGGCCTTGATTGTAAGTTGATTCGAATCTATGTAATAATGGAATTCCACTTCAGCTGGTATTCCCTTTCATGTCATATATAAATGTACTTTTGGTGGAACTTTTCAATGATCAGCTCAAGCCTCGTATGTCCTGTGAACCTTGTCTTCCTCTTCAGGTAGAGCTGACAACTCTGTCCTTCATGCCTTCAACCCCAGGTAATCTGGACTGTACACACATCTATCTCAGTGCCTATAACACATCAGTGCACATCTTTTTATGTTTATCTCTCCAACCAAGGCATGAGTTCCTTAGAGGTGTAGACAATGAATTATTTGAAGATAGGATATCAGCTGATAGGGATAGGACATCCCTCCACCCCTACCACCATCTGTATGGCTTTTCTTCTTCCTAGAGTGTGGAAGACATTGGATGTTGAATGTTTCCAATGACCAAGGTTTCAAATTACTCATTACTTAAATGTTTTTTCCTCAGTTTTTGTGTCTAAGATATCCTAAGGTCACTCTCATTATCAGGAACATTGATGAATTTAATCTAGGTTACAAGAAATGAAAATGTTGGTCAACGTATTAAGTTAGAATAGGCAACTTCTATTTCCAAAGGGTAGCTAATTTAATAATTTTGGGAAGTGTTGGCTTTATATAAAGTTAAATAGGTTTCATTCTTGTTGTAGTTCCAAGAATATTTAACAATACGCTAATATATATGACCCTCTGAAAAGGGGATATACTATCATGTTCAAATTAAAGTTACTATCCCTCAAATTATCTCTCAGAAGTGAGGAAATTGCCTTTGATTCAAATCCTTATTTTATCTATTATTCAATGGAGCACTTCCCTGAAGACTTTATTTTGAAGAACCAACTACTATGTGGAGCAGACATATCAGTCAAAAGCAACTAAATCAATGATTGTTGACAGAATTGTTTAAAAACATTTTCCTTAACACAGAGTTATTAATTATTCTAGGAACTGTGAGGAAGTTTGACATCACAATTTCTGGATATTATAATTAAGAAGCCTTTTTAAAAGATTTAAAAATGAGAACACTTAGTATTTATAAATTGTTATACACACACACACATCTCAAAATAAAAACCAAACTCACTGCCATCGAGTCGTTTTTCTGACTCACAGTGACCCCTCCTTGGGTTTCTAAGGTGGTATCTCTATGGAAATAGATTGCCCAATCTTCCTTCCAAATACATGCACACACACACCAAAAAGAATGTCTAACATTTTTTAAAATTGAAAAATATCTTTTCACATGTGAATTGATATTTATGGAAATTCAAAATATTTTATCCAATATATTGGGAGCTCTGGTGGCGTAGTGCCTAAGGCATTTGACTGCTAACCAGAAGGCTGGTGGTTCAAATCCACCAGCCACTCCTTGGAACGAAGGTTGGGCAATCTACTTCCACAGGGATACTGCCTCAGAAACCCAAGGAGGGGTTGCTATGAGTCAGGATGAGTCGATGGCATTGAGTTTTTTAATGCACTGGGAGACAACTCAGGGGGCAGGACTGGATAGAGGGAAAGACACAGGGAAGAGGTAACTATGAGGAGGAAGTGGGAGAGGAGCTGTTGCATTGTGGGAAATTATAGTCACTGTCATGAGACAGGGTATATGTGAGCTTCTGTATGGAAAGTGAATTTGCTCTGTAAACTTTCACCCAAATCACAATTTTTAAAAAAAAAAGCTATCAAGCACAATCCTTCAACAACAGTAATTAAAAAAAAAAAATTCTGTAAAATGGAGATAACAATTATAACTATCTAATTTTTGTTATGAAGTGAAATCAAGTATGTTAAGGGCTTAATGGTGAACACAGTAAGAGCTCAATAAAAAGTTATTGAGATCAAGTTAAATATGTAATACAGTTAAACAAACAAACTAAACCATCGAGTCAATTCACACTCATTGACCCTGTAGGACAGAGTAGAACTGCCTCATTAGGGTTTCCAAGGCTGTAATCTATGGAAACAGACTGCTCTATCTCCTCTATTATAGAAAATGGAAAACTGATGTCAAAGTAACTAGGCAAAGGACCTATAATATCCCTGGAAGGATACATAAAAATTAGTAACTAGGAGCTCTGGTGGCGTAGTGCCTAAGGCACTTGACTGCTAACCAGAAGGCTGGCGGTTCAAACCCACCAGCCACTCCTTGGAAGGAAGGTTGGGCAATCTACTTCCTTAGTGATACTGCCTCAGAAACCCAAAGAGGGGTCGCTATCAGTCAGATCTGACTCCATGGCAGTGGTTGGTGCTCTGGGGAGCCCTGGTGGTTAAGCACTTGGCTGCTAACTCAGAGGTTCTAACTCACCAGCTGTTCCACGGGAGAAAGACATGGCAGTCTGCTTCTATAAAGATCACAGCCTTGGAATCTCTATGGGGCAATTTTCCTCTGTCCTGTAAGGTCACTATGAGATGGAAAAGACTGGACAGCAACAGATTTCATTTGGTTGGGGTACATGTCATACTTTGGAGTCAGGAATGGCAGGCTTCCTTAGCAGTTTTTGTACCGAGAACATGCTTTATCTACTCAACTGAGTAAACAGTAAAGAAGCACCTGTGCAGTGGTCAAGGGCATGAGTTACAGCAAACAGATCTGGGGCTGAGTCCTGGCTTCTCCCTTATAATTTTGAAAAGTTAATCTTCCTAAGTTTTCATTTCTTCTTTTGTAAAATAATTTTCAATAATAAAGAACCTGCCTCACAGACATCAAAATATGTAAGAAAGCCTAGTCAATATAAGTAGTAAATCAGAAGTACACACCCTCTGCCATGGAGTCCATTTCTACTCACAGTGACCTCCTTTGGGTTTCTAAGGCTGTAAAACTTTTACAGAAGTAGATTGCCTCATCTTCCTCCCACTGAGCAGCTGTTGAGTTTGAACCTTGGACCTTCTGATTAGCAGCCCAATGCCTTACCAACTATGCCACCAGAGCTCCTTAAATCAAAGGTGCACATCCTAGAAAATCACAAAATCTCCAGGTGGACTAGGCTACTGGATAATACCCAGTACTTCACTGATAGGAGCTCTGGTAGCGCAGTGCCTAAGGCACTTGACTGCTAACCAAAAGGCTGGTGGTTCAAACCCACCAGCCACTCCTCAGAAGGAAGGTTGGACAATCTACTTTCACAGTGATACTGCCTTGGAAACCCAAGGAGGGGTCGCTATGAGTCGGATCCGACTTGACGGCACATAACAACAACAACAACAACAACAACAACAACATCACTGATAGGACACCCAGTAATCTCTTTGCTTGTTTCCAAATCTTGGGTAATTTCTCATAACATAATAAGGACTTGATAAATGTTACTATTATATTTCTATTTTCTTACATTATTTTTATTATAATTTTATCGCATACTTTAGGGAGAAAAATAAAAGTAAACAAGCTAACTCTATATGGTTGTTCAGCACATCACTTCTGTTCACACAGCTAAAGAAATACTTGCTTATATATATCTGCTTGAAATGGAATATAAAAATGCTCTGTAATCAGAATTTTCGAATTTATAGTTTGTCAGCTTTAAGACCCCCTCTCCACCAGGCTCTGGAATCAGACACCTGTGATCAGATCCCAGCTCTACCATCAGCCCCTGATGTGTCCTTGGTCAAACATACATTTATGTTGGCTCAAAGACATGAAGGAGGAATTGGGGCTTAGGAAAGAAGGAAAAGTGGGTAGTTTGGGGACTTGGTACTTAGGGACTTGGGTGGATAGCTGCAATGTGTTGAAGAAATATGTCTGGTGGCCAGGGAAGTTCCTCTTTTACAGTGGCATCACCAGGGTTGGTGCCACTCATTGTAGGAACTCATGTTTTCCCCACCTCACTCTTTGTGGGTGGGGCTTGATAGGCGGATGGTGGTGGTGATGTGTTACCACACTGGATGATGAGTGACAACAACCCTAGTTACATGCTTTGGTGGCCCCTTTTCCTATGGCACCAGCACACTTGCCACCACTGCTGCTGCTGCGGACCATGAGATCATTTTGGTGTCACCCCCTCTGACAGTGTGATGGGTGAGTCCACACATGGCACCGCCCTAATGATGTCACTGTTTTCTGTGTTTATGGAGATTACCTGAAGCCTTTTTCCTTTAAAACGTTAGTCTTGTATTTTCTGCCTTGGGTGGCGGGCATGTCAAGCATGAGCCTCATTTTCCTTGTTTATAAAATGAGGGGTTATTGTGAGGTTGAGATCAAGTATGGAAATCACCTGAAATTTCTCCTGGGTGTTCATAATCCTTGCAACATCATCCCCTAGTCCTTTTTTTTTTTTTTTTAAATTAGGATTTGGGTGAAGATTTACAGAGTAAATTCACTTTTCATACAGCAGTTCACATATACTTT
>NW_006921653.1:6507834-6524239 GCF_000298275.1 Orycteropus afer afer
TAGTGCTTTGCTTATCCGAGGTCTCTTTCCTTTCCATATAAAGTTAGTGATCATTTTTTCCATATCCCTAAAGAATGTTGATGGGATCTGGATTGCATCCCCTAGTCCTTTGAATGTTCTTATGAAAGATTGCAACTAGCGTGACCTACTTTACAGCACAGAATTTTGAGGGACAGAAAGATTTAGTGAAGAAATAGGATTCTGTGCTTTAATTGTTTCCTTTAAGACATCCTATTCTTTCAAAAGATATGTCTTTTTTTTAAAATCCACCTCAAACTGGTGGTCATTCAAGGGATGCAAACATAGCTGGCCAGGGAAGCCAATGGTTTTGCTTTCTGGAGTCTCTGTGAAAGCAAGTACCCAAAAGTGCTTACCCAGGAAGTTGTCCCTAGGGGGCGCTGGTGATCTGGGCACAGGCCGAAGTGATGACTAACACAAAGATTGCACTAGGATAAGACCAAGATCTTCCTTCAAAGCATGGCTGTTAGCTATTTGGCCTTGCCTGTGGGTGAGGTGGGCCTTTATCTATTTGATATGGTTTAAGGATACTGAAATGCCTGGCTGCACTCTCATATCTCCTGTATCAAACTACCTTGAGGCCTGTTATTAAAGATACTCTTTTGAGTTAAGGCTAAGGTCTCCAAAGGCTCTTCTTAAAGTTCATACTTAGCATGAATGAATTGATAAAATTTATTGGTTGGTAGCATAGTGGCTAAAGCACTTGACTGCTAACCAGAAGGGTTTGAACCACCAGCCACTCCTCGGAAGGAAGGTTGGGCAATCCTACTTCCGTAGTGATACTGCCTTGGAAACCCAGGGAGGGGTCGCTATGAGTCGGGGTCGACTCGACGGCACATAACAACAACAACATTGGGCCACCAAGAATCTCCAGTATAGGAGGAAGACAGAGTAACCTGGGTCATAATTTTCAAAGCCTATGTTGGAAGTCACCTTTTGTTCACAGTTCTTGCCCTTGCTCACTCTTCCAGGCCTTCAGTCTGCCTAATTTATTTGAAAGACCACAGACCTCTGGGGCTGGGCTTCAGGTCTTACTCTGACTCAGAAGAGAGCCTGTTTCCATTTCCTCAGTGTTTCCGTGAAACTATAGATTAGGTGTCTCAAGATTTTTTCTGGCTCTCTGTCTTGCTTAGTCTCCACAGCCCCACATCCTATTTTGACTACTGATTATTCCAATATAATTTGTCTAATAAAGTGTATTACCTGGAAAATGTCCTGATTTTAATACCCAAGAAAAGGGAAGAGAATGGTGAGGTTTATTTCTAGAGAATATTCCTGAGTGATGTATCAAAGGAGAGAGGTGAGGAGAGGTCAGGAATCAAATGATAGAAAACAAGACTGTGCAGACCATAGCAGGGTTAAGCCCAGTACCTCCTGGGTGAGCATTCCTGGCTACTTGCTCTTACAGAGGCCCCTAAGGCCAAAGGCATCCAATTCCTGGCCAACTACCTCTGCATTCCTTGAATAGCAGCCAGTTTGAAGCAGATTTAAGAAAGACAATTCTTTTGAAAGAATAAGCCAAACCAAACCCACTGCTGTTGAGTAGATTCTAACTCATAGCAACCCTACAGGACAGAGTATAACTGTCCCATATGGTTTTCAAGGCTGTAATCTTTATGGAAGCATCTTTCCTCCACGAGCAGTTGGTGGGTTTGAATCTCTGACCTTTAGATTAGCAGCAGAGTGTTGTTGTTGTTATGTGCCATCCAGTCGGACCCGACTCATAGCGACCCCTCCTTGGGTTTACGAGGCAGTATCACTACGGAGCTCTGGTAGCATAGTGGCTAAGACACTTGCCTGCTAACCAGACGGCTGGCGGTTCAAACCCACCAGCCACTCCTCGGAAGGAAGGTTGGGCAATCCTACTTCCGTAGTGATACTGCCTCGGAAACCCAAGGAGGGGTCGCTATGAGTCGGGGCCGACTCGACGGCACATAACAACAACAACAACAACAACAACATCACTACGGAAGTACATTGCCCAACCTTCCTTCAGAGAGCAGCAGAGTGCTTAACCAGAAAGAAGGGCTTATTTTAAAGGAAGAAATTAAAATATGGAACCCTGCTTCACAGGCCTCTCTACCCAGCAGGGTTTCTTCGACAATGTCCCATAGAAAGCCTGTGTTCTTAAACACCTAAAAAGGAAGGCTGTGAACATTTGGAAAAATAATTCAAATGCTCACCATTATACTACCAATCAAATTATGTTCCAGCTTTTATCTTTTTCTGACAAAATGTTTGTAAATACATTAAGGAAACATGGTTTTAAAGCAGGGACAGCAATTCCATTGTCCTCAGCCATGCACTAGACCGGCGGTTGCTTGCAGGCCCAGGTGTGCCCATTTAATTTTTAATTTCCTTTTTTTTTTTTTTTTTTTTAAAGAAGATACCTAGATGCTTTTTGTGAAATCTCTTAATTTTTAAAATGTAGACAGCTGATTTTGGGGAAAAAAAATCCTTCTGCTGGCCACTCAGATTGTGACCCCTGGTCCAGGGCAGCCACGGTTGGGCACCTTGGTTTAATCTTGCACAACTGGTCATTTGATGGAGATGCCCTTCTGGACAGTGAGCTAGTAGTTTGGAGGAGTCACTCTCAACTCATGCTGATCCCAGGGGAATAAGGGGCGGGGGGAGGAAAGAGCTTGGAAGAGATTGAGAGAACCCGGAAAGACAAGTTGATTGGGCAGATCAAATACTACTGACTCAACTGTGCTTATAAAAACATGACTTTTCTGCCCTCCTCTTGGACTTCACTTAAATCTAATTAGAAAGCAAATTTTTCATAATACTTTGAATGTTATTTCAATTTTCACTGTGGTTATCTATAAACCTAAAAACAACAAACAAATCAACCCTTTGTTTTAGACTGACCAGTCTTCAGCCTTCTACACTCAGAATCAGGGAATGAAACATTAGATTTCCAAGAAATGACTCTTCTTTCTTTTCATTCAATTTCATTAATTACTTTTAAACTCTTACTTCCAGTTTATCCCCCAAAATTTCACAAGGAATAATGGGATTATAGTGCTAAGGAAATCAAATTATATTTTTCTTCCTGGCCTTTATAACTGATTATATACAAATATTAATTATTATATATAGTGTATAACTATATCAAATGTATTATGGTTGAATTTTTACGTCTCTGTGAATTATGGTTTTAAATGTTATCATAGCAATTATCAATGCTCATTTGGAACCCATGAAGGTGTTAAGAAGATGAGAACATTCTTTTTGAATGATCTTAGATTTAAAAGAAAACTGTAATCATATATAGAATGCACCAGTCTTGGCTTTTTTAATGTGCTCAGGAAATATTTTTTTGATTGAATGAATGAGGAAATAATGATGGAAAAGAAATGTCTCTGACTTAGGAGGGGTAATGACTCCTTCCCCTTTAGGAAGTTAAGGTGAGCAGGTGCAATTCATTATTGGGGGTTCATGGAGTCTTAGATTGCCAACTGATCCCCAGGAGGCCAGAGCAGGTGCCAGCTTTAGTCATCAGCTAGCCCAGTAATTCCAGTTCTACTTTCTTCATTTTTGCCATGTCAATGTACCTGAACTCTTGCTTAATATTTTTCTTTAAATCAATTCTATTAAAACAGGCATCTATCACTGCTATGAATGACACACTAGCATCACTGGCCAACACAAACATACCTTATTGAATTTCAGTTAAATAACATTGATTGCATTCCTGGAGCCTGAGACACCTATTCTGCCTTTGTTAAAAAGGGGAAACTACCAAAGGTTACAAATATTAAAATAAGGTTCATTTTAATAAAGTAAAACTAGTTTTAGCAAAGTAAGGGCTTTTTCTTTTCTTTCTCTCTTTTTTTTGATAGCATCAAAAAGACTGAAGACTTGAAAATGTAATTATTTCCTATGCTATTGAAAGATATCAAAGACACTGTATGTTGTACATCATTAGAGTATGTTTCATCCTTAGAGATTCCAATCTAGTCCACCCTCCTCATTTTACAGATGCTGTTCAAGGATTTGCCCATTTGCAGAAATGTGACCCAAACCTACATCTCTTGTATTCAAATTTAACACTTCCTCCACTATATCCCTGGAATGTTGATAGATAATTTCTCTAACTCACCTACTGAGAGATGTATAGCCACTTGAAACAAAGAAGGAAGCAGAAGTCTTGAGGCAAAATGGAACAAACAGAATGGAAATATCGAGAATGTTCACACATTGTGAAGAATCTAGCCAATGCTACTGAAAAATTTGAGTAGAAATTGTTGAATGGGAACCTAAACTGCTGTATAAACCTTCACCAAAAACACAATAAGATTTAAAAAAACAAAAAAAGAAAAGAAAAAAAAAGAAGTTGTGAGGCAGAATTTGTGTAGAAATGGGGAGGCCCTGGACCCCACAGTGAAGCTGGCAGAGATATGGATGAGGCATTTAGGGGGCTACTAGGGAAAGAGGTTACTGCCTATCATCCTGTTTCAACCCTTCACTTTACAGATGAGGCCACCTCAAAACAAACAAACAAACAAACACCTCACTGCCATGGAGTCAATTTCAATTCATAGCACCCCCATTGGGTTTCCAAAGCTGTAAATCTTTATGGAGGTATATTGCTCCATCTTCTTCCCACGGAACAGCTGGTGGGTTTAAACTGCTGACCTTCTGGTTAGCAGCCAAATGCCTTACCCACTACACCACCAGAGCTCCTTACAGATGAGGTCAGAGAAGGTGAATGACTTGCCCAAGATCTCGTGGTCTCTCAGTGGTAGAGGGGGATGACAGCCCCTTCTTTTCACTTCCAAACCTGCTTTATTTATATGGCACCATTCCAGTTTTTCAGCTGTGACACCTCTGCCTGTCACTGTAAAACTTAAAATAGCACTCATATCCTATGCATATGTGTGCAATGGTATTTAACAATTTTAATAGTTTTACTTTGCACCAACAGGAAGAATTGCATCTTTATCCCTGCACCACTTTCTCCCAGAGTCCCTGCCTGGAGCTAATAACTTGTCCCAACCCCATGCTGCCAAGTCAAGGAGAAAGTGCACCCCAGCATCACTCTGGTGGCTGTCCCCAATAGTAACTCACCGCAAATCGCTTCCCACAGCTCTCGTTGCCACAGCACCCACAGCAGTCATTGTTCTTCAGGCCCAAGAATACCAGTGCAGGGAAGATCATCTGCCATCAAGAGAAGCAACTCAGAGATGGTTTGGGGATGTGAAGGGTGTGCCCATGCTTGTCTGGTTGTGTGAGGACTCACGTCCAGGATGTGGGACTTGTGGCAAGACCTAACAAAACATAGCTGATGGCGCAGAGTGAGTGTTAGGTTTAGGTTCCATTTAGCCTGAGTAACTTCAGCTTCCATGAGGCAGAATTTAAAGATCTAACACTCTGAGTTTCCATGTAGGTGGTGGATAAGAAATTTGTCTTTAATTGCCCAGTGTCCCTGAAAAATGAATCTTTTTCTTTCTCTCCCCTTCAACTGGAGGTTCCCAACTTCTATTGAAACCAAAGAATAAAGGAATCATCATTAGTGCATGAATAGAAGAGGAATTTACTGGCACTTTGGCTCTTTGTAGTTTGAAGTCAATGAATTTGCTAGAAAGAGTAGTTTGGGGTTTTTGTATGTTTTTGTTTTTCATGGCACAACCTTTTTAGAATAAAGAAATCACATGACCTTCATTTTGGTTCAGGGGACTCAATTGACTCATGAGAAAGACCAGCCCAAGCACAGGAATTTGTTCCTGGATGTGTCCTGGTCAGATTCATACACAGAAGGGTAAAAATTGAGGCATTGACTTTTCATCATGTAGCTCTAGAGTTTTTGTTAGCAAGTAAGTATCCTCCTGCTTACAAGTACCCAGTTCTAAAAGGGAGAGACAATATTTTCTTCCATCAGAGATTTTTAGTCTTCCCTACACATGGGGACACTATGAGTCAGAATTAAGTGGAAACAATGAATTTTTTGTTTTGTTTTGCTTTGTTTGTTTACTCACCAAGACCCCGCTGCCAAGTATTCCTCCAAAATACCAGATCTCCTTGGAAAGGTGGTCGTTGTCGTCTATCACTTTTCCTCCAGGGAAAAACAGCAGAATATTAGCCAGGAAGCCAAACACGGCAAGGGGAATGAGGGTGCCCCCCAGGCACCTGGCACAACTCCCAGTACACATGCTGGGAAAGCAATACAAACGCAGGTAAAAGGCCCCTCACTCTGCCTCCTTCACAGGATCTTCAGTTTTCTGTCAGGGGGTCCTAGTAATTGTCTTCAATTCAAATTAGTGTTTAGGGGCTGAGGACAAAATCAGCCTAAGAATAGTATCCTTGGATTTGCTGCAGCCTCTCAAATATTGTCTCTCAGGCCCTCACTGGACATTTATATGTTCTTCCTGTCCTGACGTCCTATGTGTTTGCACCCCTATAAATGAGATTATGTTCCAAGTAATCGTTTTGCCATGGAGACCAATAACCCCTGTTAATAATCCACCAGCACAGACAAGACACTCACTTTGTTGCAATCAAGACAGGACTGGAACAAACAGCATTTAGAGCCATTACACTTTTCATCTGACAATGCTGCTGCCCAAATAAAGAAATATCTCCTCAAAACTCTTTATAATACACTCATGTAATTGAGTTATATCCTGGCTAAAATCATGGCTTCTGAGTACTTACTGGTCTACATGCGTCACTTTGCCTTTACCACTGAAAGCCTAGAATGCAAGGGTTATGCAAAAGAGCGTCTATTTTTCTCAATATGAAAATAACAATTTGGTGGTCTGTTTGGGCATTGCCATGTTCAGGCCTAACAACAGCAACAACAACAACAACAAACATTGCCATGGAGTCTATTAAATGCATCTCCAGGTCATTCTTCTGGGGTGCTGCTTTGTGGGTTCAAACTGCCAATCAATATGCTAGTAGGCTAGCACAAACCATTTGTGCCCCCAGGGACTTATGCTCAGGCTCAAAGGATGCTTTTAAAGATAAAATAAGACTAACTATTAATTTTTGGCCTGATTGCTATATTTCTACACTTGTATGAAGTTCATGGGGGCAGTGGTAGTTCAGTGGTAGAATTCTCTTTTTCTGTGGTAGAGACCCAGATTCAATCCGGCCAATGCACCTCCAGTCACCACCCATCTGTCAGTGGAGGCTTGGGTGTTGCTCTGATGCTGGGCGGGTTTCAGCAGAGCTTCCAGACAAAGATGAACGGGAAGAAAGGCTGGATAATCTACTTCCAAAACTCAGTCAGGGAAAATCCTGTGGATTACAATGGCCTGATATGCAACTAATCAGGGGGATGGCACAGGATCAGGCAATGTTTTGTCCTATTATGTATGTGGTCCCCATAATTCAGGGCCAACTCTACAACAACATTAAGTTAATACAAGTTTTTGAAGACAATCACTTTCTACCTAATTTCTTATATGATGTAACAGAATTAGCAAAAACAATTTTCCCAATCAATTTGTTCACCTGTGACATCCATATAGGAATAAAACCTCTGCCTTCACAAAAGGTAAGAGCAAAGTAAGGTTGACAGTGAGTAGACAGGAAGGAGAGTAAAGATACTGATGAATTGACTGGAGGTAGACAGGAGAAAGTTGGAAGAGCAGCTAAAGATCGTGGAAGATGTCAAGATGGACTCTTATTGGCCATTTTGCCAACTGCTTGGGGGCATAATTCAGTCACTAATTTGCTTTCAGTGTCACTTAAAAAGGTCTCTGCTATGCATGGACCAACTTCTAGTTTATGCAATGACTCTACTTGGTGCTGGTGTTACATAACTACTGGAGGTCTATGGGGTGGGATAGGGAGCTTGCTAGTTTTCAGTTTGATTCTAGAGGCTAAACTTAAGAGCAATAGCCACATTTTAGAGGCAGTCAATTTTGGTTGAGTAAAAAGCAGCTAACTCCATTATCATGGTGAGACCTACCTTGCTACAGACTCAATTTCCTGCTCCCAGGGGAGAAGTGAGCTGCATTCTGCCATGGCTCAGGGACTCTTGGAAAGCTGTGGAAAGGATTTAAGAGAAGTCAGATTGGATGGACACTGAGTTTCCTTCTAGAGAGTCTAAGAAATCTGTACTGGATGGCTTTCTAAAGATAATTTCAGAGATCTCAGGGTTGGGGTGAGAAGAAAAACATCAGACATTTATTAAGCATGTGTAACATGGCTACACAAATAAGCACTTTAAATGCTCCTTGCACACCTGTGAGAAGGAATCATGTCCCCTCTGCAGAGGAATACATTCTGATCCAGAGGGGTTAAGAACATTTTCCAAGGTCATCCCAGCAGATGTAAGGTGTAGGGAAAGAGCTAAGATTTTTATATTAAGACTCTATGTCACCAAAACCTGTGCTCTTACTCTACCCATCCTATTGTCTCCTTACTAGATTTTTTTTGGGGTGGGGGACATTAAAAAATTTTTTTTTCAAAATAAGCAATAGATTGACTCTGTGTGTGAAGCATATGTATACACTGAAAAATCCTTCTAAACAACAAAAAATATGTTTCTTTTCTTATTACCAAATAATACATTTGCTTTCTTTCTTTGGTAGAAAAATCAGATATAGAGACAAGCAGGAGGAACACTAGGAGAACCAGTTTTATTCACACCACCAGATGTTAAGGACCATTATCATTTTGCTGATAGTTTTTTCCAACACTCCACACAGGTACAAGTGGACTATATAACTCACCTGTTTTTAACAGAGAGTCTAAGAAATAATACCACCAATGAAGATACAGGGTCTGGGGATGTAAAGGTTGGGTTAATCAAACATAGATGCCACCTAGGAGCTAGGCAGCTTTTTCTGCCATTTGGGGTCTGAGTGGCTTTTTTTCTTTCTCCTTGTCTGTAAAAGTTACCGTCATGGCCCTTTGATCCATGCTGGTCAACACAGCTCTGATGACCTAGAATTTCAAATTAGCAAAATTCAAATTAGCAAAAAAATTTTCCCAATCAATATGTTCAGCTGAAGCTGCCTATCTATCCTATCTGAGCAAATGGTTAGAAAGAAATGATATTGTAGACCATACGGTGTTTTTCTTCAAAGAGTTTAAAGACGATGTAGTACATGAATACTCTGAGGGAGAGGCCTGAGGTAATTTATTTCCTGTGTGGAGACAGATAGTCACCCTTCTGGAATGACCTGACCACTTGAGACATCAACCCCTTGGGTAGTGACTGTGATGGATTTAATTGTGTCACCCAAAAATGTGTGTTAACTTGGCTAGGCAACGATTTTCAGTGATGTGGCAGTTATGTAGTGATGTGATTTGGCAGTTATGTCATGATGTAATGATCCCTCATGATGTGATCTGATGTGATCAGCCAATCAATTTGAACAGGGTTAGGGTAGGATGCAACACACTTAGATCACAGTCCTGATCCGATATAAGGGGAGTTCCCCTGGGGTGTGGCCTGCATCAACTAATCTCTTTTAAGAGATAAAAGGTGGAGAGAGGCCAGCAGAGAAATAAGGATGTCAGTTCTATCAAAAAAGAAGAGCCAGAAGTAGAGCATGTCCTATGGATCTGGGGTCCCTATGCTGAGAACCTCATAGACTCAGGGGAAGATTGATGTCAAGATATATGGAGATCACCAAGGGATGACAGGTCCACAAATGCTGGCAGGAGACAATAACCTTCCACCAGAGCCAACACACACATACACACATACAGAGAGAGAGAGATAGAGAGAGACAGAGAGAGAGAGAGAGGGACAGAGAGAGACAGAGAGAGACAGAGAGAGCTTTTCCCTAGAGCTGGCACACTGAATTCAGACTTCTAGCCTGCTAACTATGTGAGAATAAATTTCTGTTTGTTAAAGCCATCCACTTGTGGTATTTCTATTATAGCAGCACTTGATAATTAAGACCATGACAAACTCATTTATTGTTCAACTATTAATTGTTCATTCAGGTCTCCAAAGAGGAAGTGGAGCACCTATTCTGGAGAAGGGTGGTGCTGGGGGGAAGGGAGACTTGGTGAAAGTCATCCTCAAGAAAGGCAGTCACCAACAGATGGCTCAAGACTAAAGAGAATTTGATGAGCTTCTGGAAATCATCTTTATGACACCCAGGCTTGATGGTTTGTTGCCTGCTATCTATTCCTCTGGGTGTTCAGCAGTGAAGCCCTTTAGTCAAAATGGTTGGAACCTTCATTTCCAGAGTCTGCATGGAAGAGGTGGCTAAGGAAACTGAGCCACACTCTGCAGCTAGTTTTGTGGGAAGAAGACCTCAGAAGTGAAGGCAGGTGGTGGCTTTAAAAGAGACAGTAAGACATGAGGAATCCTTGATGGGAGAAAAGGAGAAAAATGCAAGCATTAACTACAAGAGACTGAGCAAAAGGAAGTTCAGGAGGTCCTCAAAGAATTGCAGGCCCTTGATTCATAACACTTTTCCATGTGACCCTGGGCACCTGCCAGGGGCACACAGAATACCTAGGTGAAGCTTCCTACTGCTTCTCAGTCTGTTAAACAACCTTACAGTGGGTGAAGAATCATCACTTCAGTGGAATACAGTGCAATCAGTAAGGGTGACTGAAGCACCCACCATGCATTGAACACTATAGCAAGTGTTGTACTGGTCAGTGTCAGATTACCTAATAAGCAGGGTAAGCACAGGCTTATTTGTGCTTACTTACTTACTGATCTTCTCACACATGAGAAAACATGTGAAATTATTTACTACAGATTGGTAAGTCCATGCTTCTTTGCTTATTGGGCAGTCCACCATTGGTACTAGTGAACAAATTTGACCTAAGACTTGATTTCTGCCCTCAAGACACAAGAAAACTCATGCACAGGGATTAAATGAGTAAATTGCAATTTAGCAGAAGTAGGACTAGGCTTTTTTGCTAGTCTTAAAGTAAATTATTCTCATCAATGCATTTAGTTCATCAGGGAAAAGATACTTGGATTTTATTAAGTTCAGGTTTCCATCATTGCTTGCCTAATTATTGGAACAATTTTCACTCTCTCTTTTTTTTTTTTGAAACAATTTTTTTTTTTTTTAAGTGATTTCCCAAAAGATTAAAGAAAAAAGAAAATATCACTGGTCATCACATGTGATAAAGATTGAACAATTTTAAGAAATGTTTATTACCTGTATATAGACATAACTTGTCTACAAGTTTGTTTTACTGTGGTGGCTTGAGTGTTGCTGTGGTGCTGGGAGCTATGCCAGTGGCATTCAAACACCAGTAGAGTCATCCTTGGTGGATAGGTTTCAGTAGAACGCACAGACTAGGACACACTAGGGAGAAAGGCCTAGTGATCAACTTCTAAGATACTTGATCATTGGAAACGTTTTGAACAGCAGCATAATATTGTCTGCTATAGTGCCCAAAGATAAGCCCCTTAGGTTGGAAGTCACTCAAAATATCATGGGGTAAGAGCTGCCTCCTCAAAGTAGAGTCAACCTTAATGACGTGGATGGAGTAAAGCTTTTGGGACTTTCATTTGCTTCTATGACATGAGAAGAAACAGCTATAAACATCCATTAATAATCAGAATGTGGAATGTACAAAGTGTGAATCTAGGAAAATTGGAAGTTGCCAAAAATGAAATGGAACACATAAAGGTCGATATCCTAGGCATTAGTGAGTTGAAATGGACAGGTGTTGGTCATTTGGAATCAGCCAATCATATGGTCTACATGTCAGGAATGACAAATTGAAGACGAGTGGTATAACATTCTTTTCAAAAAGAACATTGGAAGATCTATCCTGAAGTACAATGCTGTCAGTGATAGAACAATGTACAAAGACCTACAAGGAGCACCAGTCAATACAACTATTATTCAAATTTACATGTTGTTGCTGTTGTTAAGTGCCATCGAGTCTGCTCTGATGCATAGTAACCCTGTGTACAACAGAACAAAATGCTTCCTGGTCCTGTGCTAGCCTCACAATCCTTGTTATACCTGAGCCCATTGTTGCAGGCACTGTGTCAATTCATCTTGTTGAGGTCCTTCTCCTTTTTGTTGACCCTCCACTTTATCAAGCATTTTAAAATTATTTTCAGCAAAATTTTACTTGTGTGTGGTATTAATGATATTGCTCAATAACCTCTGCATTCTGTTGGATCACCTTTCTTGGAATGGGCACAAATATGGATCTCTTCCAGTCAGTTGGCCAGTTAGCTGTCTTCCAAATTTCTTGGTATAGATGAGTGAGTGTTTCCAGACTTGCATCAGTTTGTTGAAACATCTCAATTGGTATTCAATGAATTCCTGGACCCTTGTTTTTGACCAATGCCTTCAGTGCAGCTTGGACTTCTTCCTTCAGCACCACCAGTTCTTCATCATGTGCTACCTCATGAAATGGTTGAATGTTGACCAATTATATGTGATAAGTGACTGTATTCCTTCAATCTTCTTTTGATGCTTCCAGCATCTTCAATATTTTGCCCATAGAAACCTTCAATGTTGCAACTGGTTGCTTGAATCTTTTCTTCAGTTCTTACAGCTTGAAAAATGCTGAGAGTATTTGTCACTTTTGGTTTTCTAACTCCGAGCATTTGCACATTTCACTATAATAGCTTATTTTGTCTTCTTGAGCTGCCCTTTAAAATCGTCTGTTCAGCTATTTTATATCATCATTTCTTTCATTCACTTTAGCTGCTCTCCATTCAAGAACAATTTTCAGAGTCTCCTTTTGATCTCTCTAATGATGAAAGCTGATGTTTTACATGGTGAATCAAAGCTACAAGAGAAAAGATATAAAAGCTTCTAGTTTCTTAAGGCCTGGCCCAGAAACTGGCACAGGGTCACTTTTGCTTTCAATGGAATCTGCATTCATCAAAGTAGTCACAAAGTCATGTCAGATTCAAGGGGAAGGGTCATAGATTTCAATTCTCCACGAGAGGAGTGTCAAAGTGTTTATGGTCAACAATGTACCATAGTGGTAGAGGTATGATTTGAACCCAGGGAGTCTGGCTCCAGAGACTATCATTTTACCCACTGCCATGTACACCCTCTCTTCACTTATCAACTATCTTGTTATCCAACATTTTACATTTATTACAATAATAAAAAAAATCTGCTATTGACTCTTTTGTGCATTATGTATGTCTGGCAGTAATGAACATGGAGGTGCTAGCCGAGAGTAATGATGGATGTGATGGTTAAGGTTATGTGTCAACTTGGCTGGGTCAGGATTCTCATTGGTTTGGCAGGTATGTAATGATGTTGTCACCTTCCATTTTGTGACCTAATGTGGTCATCCTCCATTTTTGTTTAATGCCAGTTTTTGCATAATAACCTGGAACCTAACTATATCAATAAGTGGGGAGTAGGTATGATGCCTCAAAAGCCAGAAACTATTATCTACTATTAGATCTCACAGAGAGGCTGCCTGCATGAATTTAGGTTCAAATTAAGGGACTTTCTTAGTCACAGCCTGAATGATCTGGGTAGTTCCCTCTACTTTGTATGGGTAGAGACAGAATTAAATTTGGACTTGAAGATCTAGTAGGCATCATCTACACACTAATAGGCAGCAACTTTAATTTTTCAAAATTAGGAGTGGGTATAAGTATAGCCTTGCTTCATGACTCATAGACACTGTGTGGCCTTCTCTAATATAAGCTTGGTACAAAAGGCCACCACAATGACCCCTCAGAGAGGTGCGAGCTGAGGCTGATAAATTCTGCCCATGTGACCTGTCCAACTATCGATTTGTTTTAGTGTTCTTTCATATCACCATGGTTATAGGTGAACAGTTAACTTTCAACAGGAATTCACATTCCACCCACTCTCCATAAAGTCAAACATTATTAACTAAGGTCCTTCATCCTCTTTTTAAAATTAAATGCATACAAAGATTCTAAAGTCGACCAGGTTTTAAAACTCATGATTTGAGTTTAAAAAGCAGATAAAATTTAGCACTACTTTTGTTCTGTGTTTATATCTGCAGATCTGATTTGGTCTTTGCCTTTGCACAGGTCTTTCCCAATAAGTTTAATTAAAAAAAAATTCACAACATTTAAAAAAATAGAAACAAAAAAGTGTGGACTTTTGGGAAAAATAATAATGAAAACAACTAGCTTAAAACATTCATCCTGTCAACTAACTTTTGTGTAGGTCGATTTTAGCTTTCATAAATACGCTGTTTTAGCATATTTATTGAGCCCATATGTATCAGGCACTAGGCTAGGCACTAGGCACATATTAAATGGACTGAGCTTATAAGAAGAGGAAGATAGATATTAATAATATTAATATCAGCAAGCACATCTAGTACTTATTACACACTAAGTAAGATCCAAAGTTTAGTTTTCATAGCAACTCATGAGGTAAGTTCAATTAATAATTTGCACTTTTCTGGTGAGGAAATTGAGGCACAGAGAGGTTAAGTCCCTTGCCTAAGATCTCACTAATAGTAGCAAGAGTTTTAATTTGATCCCATAGTGTAAATGGTTAAAATGCTCACCTGCTAACCAAAGGGCTGGAAGGTTAAGCTCACCCAGAGGTACTTCAGAAGAAAGACCTGGTGATCCACTTCTAAAAAACCAGCCATTGAAAACCCTGTGGAGTGCTCTTCAACAAAGAAAAGAAAAACCAATTGACAGATACAGAAGATAATCCTGGAGCTTTGTGCTTTGAAAGGAACTATACAGAAGTGGATTAGCCACCAACTAGTGGAAAAACCTGAATGAAAGCAGTGAGTACAGAGACGGTCAGAGCTGCAACTGTCAGCTACCCTTACAGGACCAACAGCCTGAATATTTCCAAGTAGCGCTGGGACCTGAGAATTGACCTAAAGATCAACTTTGATCACCAAGGGCTGCAGGGACCACTGCGCTGGTGGTCTATGACTAGGAAGGGAAACAGCAAGGAAGGAGATAACCTGAGCTGTTGACTTTCTGCTGTCTGGAGGGTGCAGCCATTTTGATTGTATACACGTGGTAGCCATTTTGAATATTTAAAGTGACCAAGGGTGCAGCCACTTTGAATGTTGATAAATGGTAGCTATTTTGAATATTTAAAGTGACTGAGGGCACAGCTGTTTTGAATCTTTACAAGTGGCAACCATTTTGGATTTTAAAGTGATAGCATTCTCATTCTGATTCCAAGGACCTAAGAATAGTCTGTTTGCCAAGATCGGCAGGGATATACAAGAGGCTGACAACAGGAAAGGAGACAGGTGGTGAGTGTATAAGTGCTGCCAACTAGTGAATAGAGGAGCACACCACAGTACCCTGTTTGTGTAGATAACATACAAACAAAACAAAGAAAATGAAAATCATGGGCAAGTCACTCCAACATACAATCACCAATTAAATATAAACAAAAATGTCACAATGCCTTGGAGACAACAGAGCACACACACACAAAGAAGCAAGGTAAAGCAGAAGAAACAAGGGACTAGGATATGGACCTAAAACATATCCCTGAGGAAGATGCAACATCGAAACTCCCTGATAAGGAATTTAAAAGAATTATATTTAGGTACCTTCAACGAATTGAGAGACAGATCCAAGGAAAACACAGAAAAAACCCTAGAACAATTTTGAAAGATAATACAAGAACAAAATGACAAAATAAATGAAAAATTAGAAATGATGCAAAATCTATAGACAGAAATCCAGAAAATTAATACTAAATGTTCAGAAATAGATAAGACATTGCATAGGCAAAGGAGCAGAATTGAATCGATGGAAGACAGAATTGGTGAAATTGAAAGCAAATATCTGAACACTTCTTTGGAAAGGGATCAATCAGAAAAAAGATCAGGACACAATGAAGAAAGCCTAAGGTTCATGTGGGATACCATCAAAAGCAATAACCTACGTGTAATCAGAATTCCAGAACAAGAAGAGACAAATAAAACCACAGAGAAAATTGTTGAAGATTTGTTGGAAGAGAATTTTCCTGATATGATGAAAATCCAACAAACCCCAAACAAGATAACCCTAAAAGAAAATCACCAAGACATATCATCATCATACTTACCAAAACCAAAGACAAAGAAAGAATCATGAGAGCAGCATGGGAAAAATGAAAAGTTACCTACAAGGGAAACCAATAAGACTAAACTCATATTTCTCGACAGAAATCATGCAGGTAAGAAGACAATGGGATGGTATCTATAAAACCCTGAAAGAGAAAAATTTCCAGCCAAGAATTATGTACTCAGCAAAATTGTCCCTCAAGTATGATGGTGAAATTAGTATATTTCCAGATAAGCAGAAATTAAGGGAATTTGTTAAAGCCAGACCAACCTTACAAGAGATGCTAAAGGCAGCCCTTTGGACAGAAAAACAACAACAGCCAACAAAAACTGACCATTAACACACGTGATGATATAACCCAGAAACCAACCCAGCTATGGAAGTATCCAAAGTAAATAAGCCTACAAGATTGTAAACAGGGAACCAGAGACATCAATTGAC
>NW_006921653.1:6530954-6534798 GCF_000298275.1 Orycteropus afer afer
TGATGAATCCAAAGTCTCCAGGCCAAATGGTGGATTGTTTGCTCACGGACAGTTGTAGGCAGCACAACAGAATCCTGATCCACAGAAGAGTGTCTCTTTTCCCAGGATGTCCATAAATATACTAGAAGCAGGCCACACCCCTAGGGAAACTCCCTTTCAACGGATTGGCTGCTCAAAACATATACATCTGATCCCATCATTGGAACAACTCACATTACAATTGCTTAAACCACACAGAATTGTGGTCCAGCCAAGTTGACACATAGCTCCAACTGTCACATATGGTAAGAGAGTGATCAGAGTGAGGAGAAGGGAGGTTTCCTGAGAAGATGCTCCTTTGAAACTTTGTTTGTTGCAAATAATAAAGTCAGAATAATAGTTCATATTTATAATAGGCTTGTTACTTGCCAGATATGACTTAAATGCTTTTCATTATTAACTCACTTTATCTCCATAATGTCCCTATGAGATTGATACAATTATTACCCTTCCTTTTTATTATGCTTACTGGTTCAGTTGTGAGGATTTTTGTTTGATTTATATTGAGGTGTAATTCATACTGCATTCTGTAGTCTTTAATCTTCATCAGTAAGTGTTCCAAGTCATCCTCACTTTCAGCAAGGAAAGTTGTGTTGTCTGCATATCTCAGGTGTTAACAAGACTTCCTTCAATCCTGATGCCAGACTCTTCTTCATATAGTCCAGCTTCTCGTATTATTTGCTCAGGATACAAATTGAGTAAGTATGGTAAAAGGACACAACCCTGACACACCCCCTTCCTGATTTTAAACCACGCAGTATCCCCTTGTTCTGTTCGAACGACAGCCTCCTGGTCTATGTACAGGTTCCTCATGAGTACACAAGTGTTCTGGAATTCCCATTCTTCTCAATATTGGCCACAATTTGTTATGATCCACACAATTGAATGCCTTTGCATAGTCAATAAAACACAAATAAACATCTTTCTTGTATTCTTTGCTTTGAGCCAAGATCCATCCGATGTTAGCTATGATATCCCTTGCTCCAGGTCCCCTTCTGAATCCAGCTTGCATTTCTGGAAGTTCTCTGTCAATATACTGCTGCAACAGTTTTTTAATTATCTTCAGTAAGATTTTACTTGCGTGTGATGTTAATGATATTGTTTGATAATTTCCACATTCTGTGGGATCACCTTTCTTTGGAATGGTACAAATATGGATCTCTTCCAGTCAGTTGGCCAGGTAGCTGTCTCCCAAATTTCTTGGCATAGCCAAGTGAATGCCTCCAGTGAGGCATCCATTTGTTGAAACATCTCAGTGGGTATTCTGTCAATTCCTGGAGCCTTGTTCTTTACCAATTCTTTCAGTGCAGCTTCGACTTCTTCCTTCAATACCATTGGTTCTTGAACATATGTCACCTCCTGAGATGGATGAAGATCGACAAGTTCTTTTTGGTACTGTGACTGTGTATTCCTTCCATCTTCTTTTCATGCTTCCTGCATCATTCAATATTTTGCCCATAGAATCTTTCAGTATTGCAACTTGAGGCTTAATTTTTTCCTCGGTTCTTTCAGTTTGAGAAATGCCAAATGTGTTTCTTCCCTTTTGGTTCTACAATCAATGCCAATGGAAGCAGCAGTCAAGATATCAAAAGACGTGTTGCGTTGGGCAAATCTGTTGCAAACGACCTCTTTCAAAGGCTGAAGAGCAAAGATACTTCTTTGAAGACTAAGATGTGCCTGACCCAAGCCATGGTATTTTCAGTTGCCTCAGATGCATGTGAGAGCTGGACAATGAATAAGGAAGACCAAAGAAGAGTTGATGGTTTTGAGTTGTGATGTTGGCAAAGAATGCTGAAAGTACCATGGACTGCCAAAAGAACTAACAAATCCATCCTGGAAGAAGTGCAGCTGGAATGCTCCTTGGAAGTGAGGATGGCCAGACTTCGTCTCACCTACTTTGGTCATGTTGTCAGAAGAGACCATTCTCTGGAGAATACTTGACAAAGTGGAAGATCAATGAAAGAGGAGGAGAAGGCCCTCAGCAAGATGAATTGACGTGGTGGCTGCAGCATTGCCTCAGTTATAGTAGGGATCATGAGACTGGCACAGGACCAGGCAGTGTTCCATTCTGTTGTGTTTAGGGTTGCTATGAATCAGGGACAACTTGATGTCAGATGACAACTTTTTATTATAAGAAAACTGAGGCTCAGAGGCATAAAGGGGCTCGCCCAAGACCTCATGGCTAGGAAACTTCATATTAGCCTTTGAACCCCAGCCCATACTAATATGATTTACTGTGTGTGTTAATAAAAGGAAAGAACAATGTCGTGGGAAGAAGGGAGGGCCCAAAGATATTTGAATTTACTTTAAGGGCTGATTCCAATATGCAAAAGATCTGAACAAAGAGAAAAAAATTATGGGTAAGACTAAATTCTGAGATGATGCAAATATTAAAATCAAGTTTCAAAAGGTACATTGAAACCTGTGATAACCATAAGTTGATGAGACTGCCTTGATTTCCAGGGTCTTGCAAATTTTCCACCTTTGATAAGGTCTGGTCTTATCACCTTTTTATCACTCATTTTAGTGGAAAACATTTGAATTTTCTCCTCTGACAGGTTTCTGCCTTACAAAGATTCCAGTTTTTGCAGTTTTACTGTAGTAACTCAGTGTAGATAGCTGGTGTGATATGTGCTTACTTTGTTGCTTATTTTGGCTGTACTTCCTCTACAGTGGTGGACAGTCCAGAAGCCCAAGCTGAATGATGAACATCATTCTCTTGAAGTTGAAAAATTAGCTCCATTTCACAGAAAATCAAAGTTAAAATAAACCCTTTTCCCTTTTATAAGCTTTGGGGACTGGACCCCAATTGCAAAAAAAAAAAAAAAAAAAAAAAAAAAAATCCCAGTAATAACTATTGCTAGTAAACTGAGAGTGTAGAGATTACGTTGTCCAGGGTGTCTTTGGTGGTCTTCATAGTACCATTACAGTGTGAGGCACACTGTAGAGTCTCGATATTTATTGACTGAGATTAGCCCTGCTGTGATTACTCATGTGTCAAAGCTTCTAGCAAAGTTACAGACCAAGGCTTCTCAAACATCAATGTACATATGAATTATGAGTGATCTTATTAAAATGCAGATTCTGATATACGAAATGTGGGGTGGGGCCAGGGTTGTTCCATTTCTAACAAGTGGTGGTGGGACCTAGGACCATACTTGGTTGTAGACATTTACTAGTATTGTATATTTATTTTGGGCTGTTTGTGAGAGATTGCATAGAGTTGCTAATTGTTCTAGCAAATTTTACTGGTTCTTGGGTCAGTCACTGCCAATTTGGAGTTTTCAGAAGGCTCTGGGATTGGAAGAGATCCCTCATGATTCCGGCTCACTGTTTTTCTGCATGCTTTAAGGCAGTGGATCTCAGAGTGTGACCCACTAAATCTTCATGCTGACTTCTACTATAAAGTCCCTACTACTCAGCAGTTCTGTTCCCCACCCCCTTACTTATTCATTCTCTACTGCATTCCACAACTGTTATTCCAACCCTTTTCACATTCTTCAAACTCTCCTTCCCTTATCTTCCCTCTCCCTTCCTTTCACTATATAATATCTCCTCTTATTTTGTGGAAATGGATGCCTAAGTTCCTTTATCTATCTTCCCTTTAGCAGTATAATATTGTTATGTCAACTTCTTCCACTTCAACCCAAATTTTGCCCTTCATCCATTTTTAAAATTATTTCTTTCCCTCATTGGAAGGTCAATTCCTTCACCTCTGCTCTTGACTCCATCTCTACATAACCTCCTCTGAGACTGTACCATCAATATCTTTATTGCCTCCTATGGATTAATAACCTCCCCCTAA
>NW_006921653.1:6535288-6536175 GCF_000298275.1 Orycteropus afer afer
ATTTCTCATCTTTCTTTTCCTGTATTTTTATTAAGAAAAATTTTAAACTTATACCAAGTAGAAAGAGTAGTATAATGAACTTCCTTTACCCTTCAACCAATTGTAGTAATTATCAACTTTTGCCATTTTCAAATGTTTGCTTTTTTGAAAATATTTCCCATTGACCCTGCTCTCTCCTTCGGCTATTGCCCCACTTCCTTCTTTCCTTTTGTCACCAAGCCCTTCTCTTCACTTCTTAGCCCCCACTGATTTCTTAACCACATACTCCTGTCTCTCTCTGTGGAAAGTTCATCAGCGATATCTGACATTACTGAGTCCAGGAGCCATTTGTCAGACCTCGTTCTTTGATGTCTGTGCAGCAGTCTGTTCTTTATGAAGCTCTTCCCACTGAGCAGCTGGAGCAGCACTGTTTATCTGTAGAAGGACTTTGGAAGTCAACACTCTGCAGCTTACTTCCCCCTGGGCTTTTCGGGTCTATACCACTTTCCAAATTTATCTCCATCTCAAAACCTTTAATCTTACCTCTGCCCCAGTGAGGAGACACACCTTAATGACAGTGACTTTATCTTCTAGAAAGGTAAAGTCCTTAACAGCACCTAGTACAGATGCTTTCAATTAATCAAGGCACCATAAAATATTAACTGATAATGGTGATAATAATGCTGATAATGACTGCCGCCCATTTGTGATTATAAAAAAACACACCTGTGGAAAATACAAGAAGATCATTTATGTAGTTCTTTTTTTTAAATGCATTTTATTGAAATATAATTTATGTACAGGGAAATACACAAAACTAAAGTGACATGATCAATGCATTTTTTTTTTTTTTGGCAGTGTTCCCTCCCCTCCCCTCCCACTCCTGGCAGCCAACAAGGAAAATTTCC
>NW_006921653.1:6537719-6538740 GCF_000298275.1 Orycteropus afer afer
AAAATGGCTTTGCCCTCGGTCACCTTACATATCCAAAATGGCTGCCACGTGTAAACAATAAAAATGTCTGTGCCAGACAGTGAAAAGTCTACAGCTCAGGTAATGTCCCTCCTTGCTGTTTCCCTTCCTAGTCATAGGCCACCAGCACAGTCGTCCCTGCAGCCCTTGGTGACCAGCGCTGATCTTTAGGTCAATTCTCAGGTCCCAACACCACTTGGAAATATTTAGGCTGTTGGTCGCGGCAGAGTAGCTGACAGTCCACTCTCTGACTGTCTCTGTATTCACTGTTTTTGTTCAGGTTTTTCCACTAGTTGGTGCCTAATCCACTTCTGTATAGTTCCTTTCAAAGCTCACAGCTGGGGATTATCTTCTGTATCTCTATCAATAGTTTTTCTTTTCTTTGTTGAAGAGGGTCTGTGTCACTTGTCTGCCTATTCCTCCATCTTACCAGATGTCCTGTTTATCTAGTTCTTGAACTTGTAGTTTTGATCCCCTTTGGGATTAGCCACACAGCTCATTACCTACATTTCTGAGATTGGATTTCCCATGCTCTTGTGATTCCTATACAATGTCATATGCATTTTAAAATTCAAGTTAATGTTTAAGAAATATCCATTTATTACTTATTCACAATTGAATTGAGGACTACCTGAGTGTGCACTGTAATTGGAATTATATGCCCAGGAGGTTTGTTTGGGTAGGGCAGAGAAGACGAGACAGAGGTTATCATACTTGCTTCAAGCTCTGTCCCTGCCCTCCTCCCTCCCCTAAAAATCAAAGCACTTGACAAAGGATATCCTATTGAACAGATTTGGCAAACAGTTTAGATGATTGAGCTTTGGACAGAGGTGTGACTGATGGGCAAGAAACAGCATGGGCCACATTCCACCTGCCCCATGCATAAACTAGCTAAGAGTTCTAAAGGGCCACAGTCTTAGAGTCCTTATGATCCAGTGACCTTCCTATGTCCAGATCCAAGACATCTTTTGCAATCTCATTCACTGTGAGTCAGCAGCACCTG
>NW_006921653.1:6539775-6542965 GCF_000298275.1 Orycteropus afer afer
AAAAAAAAAAAAAAAGGAGCTGCCTAATAGTGTCCTGGTTTATTCACAGCTAAGGAGCAAGCAAAGAAGAAAAATGAAAGATACCCTAAAGCTCCCTGTCTGAAGGGATTCGTCCTCTGGTTTTTCTGCTTTGCTGTTTCTTGTGAGGAAGTTGAATATCATCCCAAATGCAGCTACCTTCTCAGAGTAACTGAGGTGCAGGTATCTTTGAGGCCTATCTGTCCTCAATCCTTTTCAGAACATTGATGGGATACAGTGGAAAGGATATAAGTTCTGGTTCTAGCACTTAATAATTATGGTCATTAAAATTGCTTAACTTCTTAGAGGCTCAGTTATTTCATCTTTAAAGTGAGATAATTGGCTACCAAGGGTTAAAGGAAATACGGAGGAGATGGACATAGCACAGAGTAGCTACTTATTCATCCATTGAACATGGTTAAGCACTATTTCAGGTCTAAACATTCAACGGTGAACAACTTAAAGACCCAGTCTTTAAGAAGATTACATTCTGGTCAGTGTTTATCATGTATTAGTGGTTTTGGTAGTTAAGGTTATGTGTCAACTTGGCTAGGGCTGGTTTTGAGTGGCTAGGCAGCTGGATGTAGTTTTTCCCCATGGTGAGAGTGATAATCAACTCCGTGGTGGAATCTACCATGAGCAGCTGAGTAGCTGCCTTAGGGATATATGGTCTACTTCCAGGATATAGGTAAAAGCTTTGAGAAAGGTCTAAGCTTTTTTGGCACATCTGGATCCTGCATTTGGCTGAGTCTTCATCTCAGTGGCCTGCCATGTGGTCTGCTAATCTTGGGACTCTTTCTGCCCTTGAACTAGTGGCCTATTATGTTGTTTGGTAATCTTGGGACTGTGCCATTTTACTTGTTGACCTCAGCAGCCAGAAGCTGCCTGAGTTAAGAGAAGCCTCCAGCTTCAGTGAACTGGGAGTGAGAGGCAGAGCTGAAGCCTAAGGTCAAGGGACCTTCACCCAGCCCCTAGAACTGGCACTTTAAACTTGGACTCCTAGCTGCCTAAACTGTAAGAGAATAAACCCTTATTTGTTAAAACCTCCCCACCTGTGGTATTTCTGTTAGAGTGACACTAGAGGACCAAAACAGTGGTCTTTCCCTTTTTCTTCCCTTTCCCCTTTCTTATTCAAATAGGAACATCTACAATTATTGCCAGATGTATAATACTGTATAAAATTTTGCTGAAGGTAATTAAAAAATGGTTGCAGCAGTATATTGACAGGGGACTTCCAGAAATGCAAGTTGGATTCAGAAGAGGGCAAGGAATGAGGGATATCATTGCTGATGTCAAATGAATCTTAGCTAGAAGCAAAGAATACCAGAAAGATGTGTTACCAGAAAGAATACTTGTGTTTTAGTGACTATGCAAAGGCATTTGATTGTGTGAATCAGAAGAAATTATGGGTAACATTATTAAAAATGGGAATTCCAGAACACTTAATTGTCCTTATGAGAAACTTGTGCATAAACCAAGAGGCAGTCCTTTGAACCCAACAAATACTGCATGGCTTAAAATCAGAAAAGGAGTGTGTCAGGGTTGTATACTTTCACCATACTTATTCAATCTGTATGCTGTGCAAATAATCTAAGAGTCCAGACTATATGAAGAAGAATGCAGCATCAGAATTAGAGGAAGGCTCATTAACAACTTGTGATATGCAGATGACACATCTTGCTTGTTGAAAGTGAAGAAGACTTGAAGCACTCACTGATGAATATCAAAGACAACAGTCTTCAGTATGCATTACACATCAACATAAAGAAAATGAAAATCCTCACAATTGGACCAATAAGCAACATCATGATAAATGGAGAAAAGATTGACGTTCTCAGGAATTTCATTTTACTTGGATCCACAATCAATACCCAAGGAAGCAGCCATCAAGTGATGAGACATTGTACTGCACTGGAAAAATTGGCTGCAGTAGATCTCTTTATAGTGTTAAGAAGCAAAGATGTCACTTTGATGACTAAGGTGGGCCTAATCTAAGCTATGATATTTTCAATCACCTCATATTCATGTGAAAGCTGGGTAATGAATCAGGAAGACTGAAGAAGAGTTAAGGAGCTCTGGTGGCATAGTGCCTAAGGCATTTGACGGCTAACCAGAAGGTTGGCAGTTCAAACCCACCAGCCACTTCACAGAAGGAAGACTGAGTAATCTACTTCTGTAAAGACTTACTGCTTCAGAAACCCAAAGGGGGTCACTAAGAGTGGGAAGTGACTTGATGGCAATGAGTTTGGTTTTTTTTTTTTTTTGGTTTGCAGAAGAGTTGATGCCTTTGAATTGTGATGTTGGTGAAGCATACTGAAAATACCATGGACTGCTAGAAGAAAGAACAAATCTGTATTGGATGAAGTGCAGCCAGAATGCTCCTTGGAAGCGAGAATGGCCATAGTTTGTCTCACCTACTTCGGTCATGTTAGAAGGGACCATTCCCTGGAGAAAGACATCATGGTCAGTAAAGTGGGTCAGTGAAAAAGGGGAAGACCCTCAATGAGATGGATTGACACAGTGGCTGCAATGATGGGCTAAAATATAACAAGGATTGTAAGGATGGCACAGGACCAGGCAGTGTTTCGTTCTGTTGTACTATGAGTTGCTGTGAGTTGGAACTGACTTGATGGCACCTGACAACAGCAATGATATGGGGAAAAAGTTATGAAAATTTCTTAGTTATAACCACAAAGCCTTAAGGGAGTGATTTTCTGGGCCTGGGCCTCAGGACCATGGTCTTGGGGGACATGAAGTTTGATTGGCACTACATAGACCATAGAGACAGTATTACTTTGATGATTAGTAACTGGGGTTTGAAAGTTTATAAATGACCATCTGCGCTATTGGTCTCTCCCTGTCTGGACCAAAGAAAAGTGAAAAAATCAAAGACATATGGAAACAGTTAGTCCAAAGGACTGATGGGCAATATGACCCTCAACCTCCATGGTCCTGAGACCAGAAGAACTGGATGGAGCCTGGCTACCACTACCAACTGCTCTAAAAAGGGATCACATTAGAAGGTCCTAGGTAGAGTGGGAGAAAAATGTGGAATAAACTTAAAATCATAACAAAGACCAGTCTTACTGGTTGAAGAGAGACTGCTGGAACCCTGAGACTATGGCCCTTGGTCACCTTTCAGATCTGGAACTGAACTCACTCTGGTAGCTCA
>NW_006921653.1:6548435-6549102 GCF_000298275.1 Orycteropus afer afer
AAAGTAGGTCAGATGAAGTCTGGCCATTCTTGCTTCCAAGGATCATTCTGGCTGCACTTCCTCCAGGACAGATTTGTTAGTCTTTTTAGCAGTCCGTGGTACTCTTAGCATTCTTCTCCAACACCACAGCTCAGAAGCATTAACTATTCTTTGGTCTTCCTTATTTATTCTCCACCTCTCACCCACATAAAAGGTGATTGAAATATACCACGGCTTGAGTTAGACACACCTTAGTCTTCAAGGAGACATCTTTACTCTTCATCATTTGAAAGAGGTATTTTGCAGTAGATTTGCCCAATGCAATACTTCATCTGATGTCTTGACTGTTGCTTCTATTGGTGTTGATTGTAAAAACAAGTAATATGAAGTCTTTGATAAATTCAGTCTTCTCTCTATCCATCATGAAGCTATTTATTGGACCAGTTTTGAGGACTTTTGTTTTCTTTATATTGAGGTGTAATCCATACTATAGACTAGTCTTTAATCTTCATCAGTAAATGCTTCAAGGCATCCTTACTATCAGCAATCAAAGTTGTGTCATCTGCATATAGCAAGTTGTTAATGATTCTTCCTTCAATCTTGATGCCACATTCTTCTTCATATAATCCAGCTTCTTGGAATTGAATAAGTATGGTGAAAAGATACAATCCTGACACACTACCTTCTT
>NW_006921653.1:6550107-6553752 GCF_000298275.1 Orycteropus afer afer
TACATTAGTCCTGTTTCCACTAAGGAAAGAAATCCAAAGAGGATTTTCACTCTTGTGAAAAGTGAAGCTAGCCTTCACCATTTGTTTTGCACCAAGACATTAAGGAGGCAGTGCTCACCCTTTCATTTTTTCCAGTAAGAAACAGCTGGTGAAATGATTTGATGTCTGGAGATTTGCTGACTATAACCACCAGTGGGTGGGCAAATAGACACAGCAACATTGGCTAAGGACTAGGAAATTTTAAAACTGAATGATGGCTACATAAAGATAAATTTTGCTATTCTCTATACTTTTATACATGCTTGAAGTTTTCAGTGATTAAAAAGCTGGAAAGAAGAATGGAAAAAAAAAAATTTCTATCTAACATAACCGTGACTATTTTCTAGAACCAGAGACTGATGGAGCTAGAAAGTCATCTAGCCCAAATTAGTTATTTTGTAGATGAGAAATTGGAAGGCTAATGAGATAGTGAGCAAACCATGGCCACACAAATGCAGGGATGACTTACGCACAGATCTTCTGACTGTGCCAATGTGTCATACCAGTCACATGGGCTGTATTCCTTAATCTTTCCTGTCTCATATATCATAATTTTAAAATCATCAAAGTTTGAAAGCTACTTTTAAATAACTATGTTCCCTTCAACTCAGAAGAAATGCAGACCAATAGAAGATTTGATTTATTTAGGTTGCAATGGAAAAACATCCACATCTAAATTATCAAATCATGTAAACAAGTGTCCAAAACGTGTAACGGATGCATATGCTTTATATATAATGTACACATTCAGTACATTTTAATGTAATTTAATTAAATGTGATTACTTGTAACTTTCTCTAATGCCCCCACCCCTAGTCCCACCCCCCACTCCCACATGTATTCTGTTAAGTCTTTCTTGGCTCTGAAGTCAAATAGTATACATGTTCCCTGGCTCTTAACATTCCCTGCTTTATATTTTATTTACTTCTGTGTCTTATGCATCTCTTTATTCATTTAACAAATATTTGAATGGCCATTCTTTGCCAAACAGTGTTAGGCTTACAGTGCTAAATGAAACACGCTTTATCCATGTCTTCATGAAACTTGGGTCTTGGAAAAATGAGAGAGTAACAGAAATAAAATAAAAAGAAATTGTGATAAAACTTACAAGAGAATCAAACGGATGTGAAGAGAGATAATACTGATGTGGATGGGAAGTACTGAGGGGAAGACCAACATGGCAAATATGTTCAGGGACATTTAAGATGAGAGCTGAAGGGTGAAATGAGGGACCCCATTCCAGATAGCTTTGGCTCAGTGTGGCTGGAGGGTAATTAGCTAAGGCAAAGTTGGAACACTTGTTGGAAAGGGGTGTAAACAGGGCATGGCAGAGACATTGTCTGACCTCTTCTTACTTCTCACAGGGGAGAAAGAATCACCAGCAGCATCAACAGCTCAAGGCTAATTCCTATGAGGCAGAACTCAGACGTGCGACCACCTCCAACCATTTTTTTAAAAATTTTTACCAGTTCTGACACCAACCTTCCCTCCAACAGCATTCTCTACTTCTCTGCTGGGTTTGATAATTCATGCAATGGCCACACAGAACTCCCAGAAAATACTCACAATTATGGGGTTAATAGAAATGTAACAGGTTACAATTCAGAGTCAAGAATATCCAGTATACAATTCTTCAATCAGGACAGCCTGCTCTCGGCCACGTCCAAAGGCACACCTCTCTTTGGCCCTACAGGGATTCATTTCAGTTTATTCTTCACTCTTATCTCATGCCAGCCCCAATATAAGGGACTTTGAAACCAAGCAAAGAGTTAGGGGCAGTCTGAGAGCATGAACAGGGCTGTATGATCATTACAATACAAATGCATTTAAAAATATAACCAACATCGTAAGTAGCATTTTATCTCTATGTATTATTTTTTTCATCCAACACAAGCAGTTCAATTAAAAGTCTGTGCTCTATAAATTACATTATCTTGTCATGCAACTAATTTAGTTACCCTGAGTCAAATTCTTTTTTATTTTTTCTGTCTTAAAGGGTTGTTAAGATCAAATGACATCTTACAACCAGTTGCCATACACTTGATTCCAACTCATGGTGACCCAGTGTGTGACTGAGAAGAACTGTGCTCTACAGGGTTTTCAATGGCTGATTTTTCAGGTGATTGCCAAGACTTTCTTTCAAGGTGGCTCTGGGTGGACTTGAACCACCAGTCTTTCAGTTAGCATCCCAGTGCATTAACTATCTGTACCACTCAGGGACTCCGAATGTGATGTTATATATGAAAAAAATAAACTTCTGAAATCTATAAGCATTACTTGAATCCTACAGAATGAAGAACCACACTTACCAAGGATGGACTATTTATGATGTGAGGAAAATGCAATTATACTATATGAAGTCAATTTTTAGTCAGTTTCTATAAAGATTTACTGCCTTGGAAACCCTATGGGGCAGTTCTACTTTGTCCTATAGGGTCACTATGAATTGAAACCGACTCGATGGCTGCGGGTTGGGTTATATTAATTTTAAAAACAATCTGCATGTGTGTGTGTGTTGTCTGTGTGCATAGAAATGACCAAAAGGAAATGCATCAACTGTTAGTGTGCTAGCAGTTATCTCTGCATGATGCCATTGTGGGTGATACTGATTTTCTTGTTTATTTCTCTGTATTGTTTCTAGTAAACATGTATTTATTTTATTATCAGAAAAGGATTATTTAAAGGAAAAAGAGTAGGTTTAACCTGACTTCTTTGATTTTTGACAGAGGATTAGCGGGGACTTACAAAGAAAAAGTTGTTGTTGTTGTTACCTGCCGTCGAGTCGGACCCGACTCATAATGACCACTGCTTGGGTTGCCGAGGCAGTATCACTACAGAAGTAGATTGCCCAGTCTTCCTTCCAAGGAGTGGCTGGTGGGTTTGAACCGCTAGCCTTCTGGTTAGCAGTCAAGTGCCTTAGGCCCTATGCTACCAGAGCTCCTAAAGAAAAAGTACAAGATATAAAATTTTTATAAGTGGAAACATTGAGAAGACATAAGTAGAAAAAGAAAATAAATCAGAATTAAACATGATCTCATGATCTCCCAAAATACAACCGGTGAAAGCCCTGAGTCTTTGCAAAAGGTAATTAACACATTTGGTTCTGAGCTTCCTAGAGCCCTAAAGGAGAGTGAATGCAAAGTTCACTTATCCTTAAGATAAAAGCAAGACAATTTACATCACCACAATAAAAACAAAACCACACAATAACAACAACAAAAATCAATACAAGCCAAACATTCAATAAAGCACTGCCATTTATGACACAGAAACCTGAGTGAAAGTTGTTTTCGTCTTAACAAAGAGAAAACTACGCAATATAGTTAAATACTACTAACATTCTTACATAAATGCAACATCTTTTATAAGGTGTTTTTTTTCTTAGATTCACTAAATTTTGACTTACAACACAAGACGAGTAAAGGTACATAGATGTCTGATGATCTGGCCTATTCTAAGGTAATATTTAGAGTCTCTAGGGGTGGAGCTCTGGTGGTGTAGTGCCTAAGACACTTGACTGCTAACCAGAAGGCTGGTGGTTCAAACCCATCAGCCACCAGCCACTCCTTCGAAGGAAGATTGGGCAATCTACTTCTGTAGTGATAT
>NW_006921653.1:6554698-6555540 GCF_000298275.1 Orycteropus afer afer
TAGGAGTGAGTTCAGTTCCAGATCTGAAGGGTAATTAGGGACCATAGTCTCAGAGATCTTACCAGGTTCTATCAGACCAGCAAACCTGGTCTTTTGTTTGTTTGTTTGTTTAATGATTTTGAGTTTTGTTCCTTATTATTCTCCCACTCTATCCAAGATCTCCTGCACTGATCACCCTCTGGGTGGTTGACAGTGGCAGCCAGGCACCATCTAGTTCTTCTGCTCTCATGGTCATATAGGCTAAGGATTGCATGGTCTACCAGTCCATTGTACTAATTGTTTCCATGTGTCTTGGTTTTTTTTTTATTCTTCTTTGCTCTGCATGAGGAGAGACCCATCATTTTATCTAGATGGCTGCCTGCAATCTTTAAGTTCCCAGTTGCTACTCACCAAAGTAGGATGTAGAATAATGTTTTTGTGTAGTATTTTATGCCAATTGAGCTTGATGTCCTCTGCAACCATGATCCTGAGCCCACAGGTCCACCTATTTGCCCCCTTAGGGTAGCTAGCCATGGCTAAGAAGCCACCACAACCTTGCCGCTTGTCAGCTCTACTATACACTTGGACATTCCTCCTCTTCTTCTTTTTTGAAGTTTTTATTGTGATTTGGGTGAAAGTTTGCAGAGCAAATTCATTTTTCCATACTGCAGCTCACTTACACTTTGTCTCATGACATTGACTGCAATTTCCCACAATGCAACAGCTCTCTTCCTACTTCCTCTTCATAGTTACCTCCTCCCTCCCATTCATTCCTGCCCACCAAACTGTCTCCCTATGCATACACAGCCCTTCTATTCTCCCATGACTGACCTCTCCAAGGAGTATATCTACCTAATGTAAAT
>NW_006921653.1:6557302-6558826 GCF_000298275.1 Orycteropus afer afer
GGAAGCAGCAGTCAAGAAATTAAAGAACATGTTGCACTGGACAAATCTGCTGCAAAAGACCTCTTTAAAGTGTTAAAAAGGTAAAGATGTCACTATGAAGACTAAGGTGCTCCTGCCCCAAGGCATGGCATTTTTGTTCACCTCTTATGCATGTGAAAGCTGGACAACAAATAAGGAAGACTGAAGAAGAATTGATGCCTTTGAATTATGGTGTTGGTGAAGAATATTGGATATACCATGGACTGCCAGAAGAACAAACAAATCTATCTTGGAAGAAGTACAGGCACAATGCTCCTTAAAAGCAAGGACGGTGAGACTTTGTCTCATGTACTTTGGACATGTTATCAGGAGGGATCAGTCCCTGGAGAAGGACATCATGCTTGCTAAAGTAGAGGGTCCGAGAAAAAGAAGAAGACCCTCAACAAGATGGAGTGTCACATTGGCTGCAGCAATGGGCTCAAACGTAACAACGGTTGTGAGCATCATGCAGGATCGGGCAGTGTTTCAAACTATGTTGTTGTTAGGTGCAGTAGAGTCAACTCAGACTCATAGCGACCCTATGTACAACAGAATGAAACACTGCCCAGTCCTGTGCCAGCCTCACAATTCTTGTGATATTTAAGCCCATAATTGCAGGCACTGTGTCAATTCATCTTGTTGAGGGCCTTCCCCTTTTTCGCTGACCCTTATCTTTACCAAACATGATCTCCTTCTCTAGGGAATGATCCCTGTGGACTGAAGTGGGTGAGACGAAGTCTGGCCACACTTGCTTCCAAAGAGCATTCTGTCTGCACTTCATTCAGGACAGATTTGTCCATTCTTATGGCAGTCCATGGTGTTTTTAGTATTCTTTGTCAACACCATAATTCAAACACATTGACTTTTCTTCCTTCTTTCTTACTAATGAATAAGAAACTTTCACATGCATATGAGGCAGTTGAAAATACCGTGGCTTGGGTTAGGCTCACCTTATTCTTCAAAGTGACATTTTGCTTTTTACCACTTTAAAGAGATCTGTTACAGCAGATTTTCCCAGTGCAATATGACATCTGATTTCTTGACTGCTGCTTCCATTAGTGTTTATTGTGGATCCAAGTAAAACAAAATTCCTGACAAATTCAGTCTTTTCTCCATTTATCATGATGTTGCCTATTGGTCCAGTTGTGAGGATTTTTGTTTTCTTTATGTTGAGGTCTAATCCAAACTGAAGACTGGACTCTGTTATTCATCAATAAATGCTTCAAATCATCTTCATTTTCAGCAAGCAAGATTTTATCATCTGCACATTGCAGGTTGTTAATGTTCCTCCAATCCTGATACCATGTTCTTCTTCACATAGTCCAGCTTCTCAGAAAGCTGGACAATGAATAAGGAAGACTGAAGAATTGATACCTGTGAATTATGATGTTGGTGAAGAATATTGAATATACCACGGACTTTCAGAAAAGTCTTGAAAGAAGTACAGGCTTTTTATTTGCTCAGCAGACAGATTGAATACTTATAGTGAAAGATACAAATATGACA
>NW_006921653.1:6559221-6563201 GCF_000298275.1 Orycteropus afer afer
CAGGTAGCTGTCTTCCAAATTTCTTGGCATAGCACCTCCAGAGCTATATCAATTTGTTGAAGAATCTCAATGGGTATTCTGTCAATTCCTGGAGCCTTTTTTTTGACCAATTTCTTCAGTGCAGCTTTAACTTCTTCCTTCAATATCATTGGTTCTTGATCATAGGCTACCTCCTGAAATACTTGGACATCAATCAATTCTTTTTGGTACAGGGACTATGTATTTCTTCCATCATCTTTTGATGCTTCCTGTAATATTTTGCCTATAGAATTCCTCAATATTACAACTCGAGGTTTGAATTTTTTTTTCAGTTCTTTCAACCTGAGAATGCTAAGAATGTTCTTCCCTTTTGTTTCTCTAACTCCAGGTTTTTGCACATTTCATTATAATACTTTGCTTTGTCTTTTCAAGCTGTCTTTTGAAATCTTCTGTTCAATTCTTTTATCTTATTATTTCTTCCATTCACTTTAGCTACTCTCTGTTCAAGAACAAGTTTCAGAGTCTCTTCTGACATCCACTTTGGTCTTTTCTTCCTGTCTTGTCTTTTTAATGACCTTTTGCTCTGTTCATGTATGATGTTCTTGATGTTATCCCACAAATCATCTTGTTTTATTGGTCATTGGTATTCAGTACATCAAACCTATTCTTCAAATGACTTTTATATTCAAGTGGGATGTAATCAAGGTCATGTTTTGGCTCTCATAGAGGTGTTTTAATTATCTTCAGCTTCAACTTGAACTTGCATATGAGCAATTGATGGTCTGTTCTGCAATCAGCTCCTGGCCTTGTTTTGGCTGAAGATATTGAGCTCCTCCATCACCTCTTTCCACAGATGTAGTCAATCTGATTCCTTTGTATTCCATCTGGCAAAATCCAAGCCATCATTTATGCTGTTGAAAAAAGGTACTTGCAATGAATAAGCTATTGGTCTTGCAAAATTCTATCATGTGATCTCCAGCATCGTTTCTATCACCAATGCCATATTTTCCAACCACCAATCTTCTTTTTTTTCCCCCCAACTTTTGCATTCCAATCATCAGTAATCATTAATACATCTTGATTACATGTTTGGTCAATTTTGGTCTGCACAAGTTGGTAAAAAATCTTCAATTTCTTCATCTTTGGCTTTAGTGGTTGTTGCATAAATTTGGGTAATGGTCGTATTAACTGGTCTTCCTTGCAGGTGTATGGATATTATTCTATCACTGATAATGTTATACTTCAGTATAGATCTTGAAACAGTCTTTGTGATGTTGAATGTGACACCATTCTTCTTCAATTTGTCATTCCTGGCAGAGTAGATCATATGATAAAAATGGCCAATACCAGTCCATTTCAACTCACTAATGCATAGGATATCGATCTTTATGCATTCCATTTCATTTTTAAGAACTTATAATTTTCCTAGATTCATACTTCGTACATTCCACATTCTGAAGTTTGCACCTGTTTCTTACCATTTTGAGTTATGCCCCATCAGCAAATGAAGGTCCTGAAAGCTTAAGCTTTACTCCATCCATATCATTAAGGTTGACTCTACTTTGAGGGAGCAGCTCTTCCCCAATCATATTTTGAGTGCCTTCTTACCTGAGGGTCTCATCCTCTGGCTATATATCAGAAAATATTTCAGGGCTATTCATAAAGTTTTCCAGTAATATATCAGACAGTGTTTCACTGCTATTCATAAGGTTTTCACTGACTTTTTTTTTTTTTTAAGACGTGGATGACCCCTTCCTTCTTCCCAGGCTGTCTAAGTCTGGAAGCTCTGCTGAAACCTGTCCACCATAGGTCACCCTGTTGGTATTTGAAATACTGGTGGCATAGCCTTCAGCCCTACAGCAACAGGCAAGCCTCTACAGTCCGACAAACTGACAGACGAGTTGTTTTTCAAACTATAGGCCATACCTAAAGTTTATTCTTGGAAGCTCTGGTGGCATAGTGCCTAAAGCATTTGACTGCTAACCAGAAGGTTGGCAGTTCAAATACACCAGCCACTCCCCGGAAGGAAGATTGGACAATCTACTTTTGTAGTGATACCACCTTGGAAACCCAAGGCGCTATGAGTCGGATCCGACTCCACGGCAATGGTTGCATTGCGTTCATAGTTTATTCTTACAAGATGACTCAGGCTGGGGCTAACCATACCTGATAATCTTAGGGTGGAGAATGGCCACACCAGAAAAAACAACCATGTGATTAAAGGGTTGGGACTTTGGGTCATGTAATATCAGCCCAAGAAGTGGGTGGCTGGAGATTGAGTTCAGCCATTTGGGCAATCATATCTATATGATGAAGCTTCAATAAACACTCTGGATGATGAAGCCTGGGTAAGCCTCCTGGTTAGGCAGTATTGTTTGTGGATCGTCATACATTGATGCCAAGAGCACATCTCATCTCTGAGGACAGTGGAAATTTTGGATTTGGAGACCTTCCAAATTCTGCCCTATATATCTCTTCCTTTGGCTGGTTGTAATTTGTATTCTTTACCTTTAATAAACAGCTTTCAGTGAGTCTTTGTAGAGAATTACTAGAAGTGAGTGTGGTTTTGGGAAACTCTCAAACTTTCAGTTGGTGTCAAAAATCTTGGGCAAACTTAGACAGTCTGGAGGATTGTGCCCTTAGTTTGACGAACTCCAGGTAATCACAAATAACAATGATTAAGTATTGTTTTGCAGAATTTTGAGACTGATGATGTGTATGTAGTGTGTATTTTGTGGTATACTTTTTACTGAAGGTTCTAGTCCAAACTAAAAAGGTTGTAAAACTTCTCTATGTTACTGGATGAATTGACTTGCAATGTAGGCCTGGTAAGTGCCCTATGCAAGTAAAACATTGGTGAATGTTTACCCAAAGTTTGATTTTGGAGTAGTTGACAATATTTATATAGCAGGGTTATTTTTAATATTTTATAACATTCATTAATTTATTTCTATCTTTCTCTGAAAAACATTTAAAGGAGCTTACAAATATCTGCATATAACACACACACAAAAAAATGATACAAATTATACAAAGGAAAAAGTAGCATAAGAAAGTCAAGTAGAACTAAGATTGAAGGAAGTAGTCAATGAATTCATGTATCCCAGAGAATAGAAGGACAGTGAGAAGGAAAAAAGTAGGTCTTTATGTCTTGACCTGATTTGACATTCATCGCTAGACTTCAATGTTGTAAGCTAGTCTGCTGCTCACAGCCAGCCATTGATTTCTCCTATTGGACCTACACAATATCATAGACTATCTCTGTCAAATGATGTCACTCTGGGACAAAACAAGGCCACTATACAACACAAAATATCAATATCCCCCTCTTTCACTGAATGAGTGATTGTGACTTTCGTATTGAACACAGCTGTTGCCTCACTCTAGTCTGTCTCCACCCTAAATAAGATTTAGTGAAATACCCAGTCATAGAATTCCCCTACCTTCTGAAACACACAATCTAGCCTCTACTTCCTTAGACCCTCCCTAAAATTACACAACCAAAGCTCAAATCCTATAACAGATTCTTTCTGACTCCCTCTTACTGAGATGCACTTGGTTCTCCCATGGTATGTGTTTTCCTTTCTTGCAATGAGTGAAAAACACAACTTGTTCAATTACAAGTGCTGCTGGGGGTCTTTGGAAAGCATTGATAACAGCAAGGCCAATTCTCTCTTACTGCTACACCTTCAATGAAACAAAAGATGTCTTAAAAAATGCATGTCTTTTTGTTCTTTAGAAGGTATATGTGTATTTTTTTGGTGGCATATGTATGGAAAGGTGGGGATAGAGAAAGTTCAGCTATGTGAAGCCTTATTATGTCAGATCTTTCAGACTGAAAACTAGCAGTTTTTGACTAAAGTGCCAAGAATATTTTTAGGTGTGATTTGGGAGCTCTGGTAGCGTAGTGCCTAAGGTACTTGACTGCTAACCAGAAGGCTGGCAGTTCAAACCCACCAGCCACTCCTTGGAAGGAAGGTTGGGCAATCTACTTCCGTACT
>NW_006921653.1:6564351-6565294 GCF_000298275.1 Orycteropus afer afer
TCCTCAATGCCACCATGTTGATCACTCACATTTGATATATTGCCCTTCTCTTCACCCAAATCAATACTTATCTCTACCTATCTAACAGTGTTCCCTACCTTACCCTCCTACCCCTGGTACAACAAAGAACATTTCCTTCCATATATAAACATTTCCTTGACTTTTTACAATAATGGACTAATACATTATTTATCCTTCTGTGATTGACTTATTTCACTCAGCATCATGTCCTCCAAGTTCATCCATGTTGTGTGGTGTTTTGCAGATTCTAAGTTATTCTTTAGGGTTGCATAGTACCCCATTGTGTGTATGTACCATAGTTTATTTACCATAGGTTATCCATTCTTCAGGTGATGGGCACTTAGATTATTTCCATCTTTTGCCTATTGTAAATAGTGCTGTGATGAACATGAGTGTGCATATGTCTGTTTTTGTCCTGGCTCTCACTTTAGGATGTATACCTAGTAATGGAAGGGCTGGGTCAAATGGTATTTCTAATTCCAACTTTTGAAGGAATCACCATACTGCTTTCCACAGTTGTATCATTTTATAGTCCCACCAGCAGTGTATGAGAGTCCCAATCTTTCCACATCCTCGCCAGCATTTATTATTTTCTGTCTTGTTGAAGTTTGCCATTAATGCTGGGGTGAGATGGTATCCTATTGTTTTGATTCATAACTCCCTGATGGCTAAAGATTGTGAACATTTCTTCATGTTTTTGCTGGCTGCCTGAATATCCTCTTTGGTGAAGTGTCAATTCATGTCTTCTGCCCATTTTTTTAATTGGATTGTTAATTTTTTTGTTGTTGAAGGTGTTGGAGTTTTCTATAAATTTTAGAGATAATTCACGTGTCAGATATGTCATTGTCAAATATTTTTTTCCCAATCTGTAGGTTCTCTTTTGACTCTTTTGGAGAAGTCTTTGGAAGAACATAAAAATTTA
>NW_006921653.1:6580234-6584781 GCF_000298275.1 Orycteropus afer afer
GAGGCATTGTGACATTTTTGTGTTTATATTTAATTGGTGATTGTATGGCTGCACTAGTTGACAGAACTTATACACTCACCAGCTGTCTCCTTTCTTGTTGTCAGCCTCTCATATGTCCCTGCTGTCCTAGACAAACAAAGCCTATTCTTAGGTGCCTGGAATCCGAATGAGAATGATGTCACTTTAAAATCTAAAATGCCTGCCAGTTATAAACATTCAAAATGGCTGTGCCCTTGGTCACTTATAATATCCAAAATGGTCACTGCTTATAAACATTCAAAATGGCTACATCTTTGGTCACTTTAAATATCCAAAATGGCTGCCATGTGTAAACAATCAAAATGGCTGCACCCTTGGACAGCAGAAAGTCCACAACTCAGGTTGTCTCCCTCCTTACTGTTTCCTTTCCTAGTCATAAGCCACCAGTGCAGTCTTCCCTGCAGCCCTTGATGACCAGGGCTGATCTTTAGGTCAATTCTCAAGTCCCAGTACCACTTGGAAATATTCAGGCTGTTGGTCCCGTCAGAGTAGCTGACAGTCCAGAGCTCCAAGTGTTTTCGTACTCACTGTTTTTGTTCAGGTTTTTCTACTAGTTGGTGCCTAATCCACTTCTGTATAGTTCCTTTCAAAGCTCAGGGCTCCAAGATTATCTTCTGTATATCTGTCAATTCGTCTCTCTTTTCTTTGTTGAAGAGGGTCTGTGTTGCTTGTCTGCCTATTCCTCCATCTTATCGAAAGTCTCAACATTGTTGTATTTATATTTCTGTTAATTTTCCAGTAGTTCATGTCCGGAATGTCCTTGTGGTTCCTGGCAAGAGGCTCCTATTCTTAAGTGCCTAGAATCTGGGAGAATGCTGTCACTTTAAATACCCAAAATGGTCGAACTGTTTGTGAACATTCAAGATGGCTGCACCCTCTGGACCAGCAAAAGTCCACAGCTCAGCCCACCTTCCTCTTTGCCGCTTTACTCTTTATTCACCGGCCACCAGTGCAGTCCTCTGTGCAACCCAGCTGATTTTTAGGTTAATTCTTAGATCCTAACACCACTTGGCAATATCCAAGCTGTCCATGCCATCAGGATTATTGACAGACCGCAGCTCCATATGTCTCCTTTTTGGTGTTTTCATGCAAGTTCTTCTACTAGTTAGAGTTTAGTCTACTTGTATATCCTTACCTTCAAAGCTCAGGGCTCCAGGATTATCTTCTGTATTTGTGTTCATTGGTTCCCCTTTTCTGTGTTGAGAAGGGTCTGTGCAGTCTGTCTGCCTATTCTGCCATCTTACCGGAACTCTGATATTTTAGTGTTTTTTTTTTAAGAGCATTTATTCTTCATAGAGAGATATTCTGAAATATTTATGGATAAAAGCATATGCTATCTTGGACTTGCTTCAAAATCAGCCAGGGAAGGTAGAAAGTAGGTAGGGGTGTAGATAAAATAAAACTGTCCAGGAGTTGATAATAACTAAAACTGGGTGATGGCTGTATTAAAGCTTACCATAAAATTTCCCATAATAAAAAGTAAAAAGCAAAAGATTCTTGGAATACAGTTACTCACCTATGCTTTCAGTTTGGGAAACTCAAAAAGCTATAACTGAACTGCTTTCCTGAACATGCTGAGACTCAGGGTACTGGAATTTAGTAGAGGATTCCAGAATTATGTGTGGATGTGGCAGTAAAGTAGGGCAGGCCCTTAGGCATCAGAGCCTGGAGCCAAATGAAATCTCTGACTTTATTAAAGCAAGCAAGGTGATCAGGCAATTTTGAGCCAAATGGACACTCCCATTGCAACATTCATCTGAAGGGATTTGGCAGAGAAGTGGAAACCAGGTCTGAGATAACTGGAAAGGAATTTGAGATGCAGGAAGTATAATTGAGAGTTAAAATGTAGAAATAATACCTTTAGTTGAGCCTGGCTTGCCTAAGGTATGTTTGCTGCTGTGAAGCGGTTTCTTAACAATAACAACTTAGTTTGTACTGCTGAGTCACAGAATCAAATAATTTTCCTTTTTCTTAAAATGAACACTAAGATTTCAAGGTCTGATACTTAAACACCATGGCTGTGAAAGTGAATTTCTAAAATTTCTTCCCATTTTAATGTGATTGATTTTCATTTACCTTTAAGTGATTCTGCATAGGAGAAACCATTCATTCAAACAATATTATTATCTAGAATGTACTAGGCAGAGACCTATATACTAAAGATAAATGGTTTCTGGCCATGAAGAACTTAGGGTCCAGTAAGGAAGATAGAAGTTAATGCAACATTCTCACAAATATAAAGTTACAAAACAAGGTAAGTGCTCTGAAAAAATATAAGGAGCTATTAAAGCATATGACAGATTCTAGTTGGGAAGAATTACCTGAGAAAGTATAACTCACTGGAAGCTGTGTGACAATGGAGGCAGATGCATCTCTAAGCCAAGGAATGCCAAGAAGCCACTAGACACTGGAGAGAGCCCCACAGATGGAATCAACACAGCTGATAATTGGAATCATAGGAGGAAACAGGGCAGCATGAGGAGGTGGGAGTAAGATCAGGCAGTTGGTCTGATTGATCAGAAGCCTTGGTTTTCACTCTGGAAAGAAAATCAAGGTTGCTAAGTGACTGAGCGTGGAAGATGAAAATTGTGAGTGAGAGGGATCTCAAAGGCAAAGCCATCCAAGCCAAGAGGAAAAAGTTATGACCTGAGACATTCACTGAATTCACCCTTCATTGTTGAATCATTTTCAATGGTAAAAGCTCAGAGGCCCAAGTCATGTGGTGGATTGTACATATAATTCACTTGGATAAAAATTATTAGCTCAAAAAGAAAATTATACATCTTCTCTTCATTTATTGACATGGTTAGGTTCCAAAGACCCCATCGTTATGTGAAAACCAGCATTATTTGAAAATGGAGGATGACCACATCAGATCATGAAATGGAGGATGGTTAACATCATTACATAGCTTCCAAATTACGTCATTACATAACTGCCAAATTACATCATTATATAACTGCCAAACCACCAAGGACTATAGCCCAGCCAAGCTGAGACATAACCTTAACCAACATAGCCAGCATTACTCTCTCCTCATAGCTTGGCATTAGTTACAGTCAGATCTACATCATTAATGCAAAAAATAGTCAGAGAGTAGATTTTTTACTATTGTAAATGTAAAATATTAGTTAATGAGATAGTTGGTAAGCGTAAAAAATAAACATCTTGTATTTATGTCCACATGAAACTTAGATATCTTGCTCATCAGTGCTGGCTTGTCTCCAAAGATGTTCACCATCACTTCCTTCCATTTGTGTATATACATGTATCTTACTTTCCTAGTGCGGTCATATAAAAAAAATAACACAAATAAGTGGCTTTAAAGAACAGATACTTATCTTCTCTCAGTTTTGGAGGCTTATAGTCCAAATCAGAGTCTTGGCCATGTTGATTCCTTCTCTTCTGGTTTCTGGTGGTTTCCACAATTCTCTGCATTCCTGAGCTTTCCTTGTGGATGCATCTGCCTCCATCACCATATAGTGTCTACTTTCCTCCTATTTGTGTGTATGTGTCTTTTCTGCTCTTTTTCTAAGACACTTCTGAGTGATTAGGTTTAGGGCCCACCTTATTCCAGTATGACCTCATTAACATAACACAAGAAAATTCCTATTACCAAATAGGCCATATTTATAAGTACATATTTTAAGATTTCCACATTTCTTTTCTAGGGTACACAATTTAATCCATAAGTATATATCCATGATTATCAAGAGATGAAGTCTATTCATTATCCTCCTTGAATCTGGGTTGACCTATAGCTCCCTTGGCCAACAGAACATAGCAGAAGTAACTCTGGGCCATTTCTAAGCTCAGCTTTAAGATAACTTGCACTTTCTGTTTCCTTTCTCTTAAAGCCTTAATCCACCATGTCTAAGAACTCTAGACAAGAGGAGAAAGATGCTATGTGAAGGTACACTGAGATATAAGATAAGTGGATGAAGAAGCCACCTTGGATACTCAGCCCAGATGACTCTACCTGTGAACTGATTGCAATTGCATAAGAAGCAACCAGCTAGGCCCTGTCAACCCACATAACCATGAGAGTCAGTAACACATCATTGTTTTTAAGGCACTGTGTTTTAGGGTGATTTTGGCAATGGGTAACTAGAACATCTTCTTTAACCTCAGTGGCCACAAAGGTCTCATGTTTCACAAATATTTATTAATATTATTTTGAGTTCAGTTATCCTCCTTCTTTGGACACACCAGATCTCTTCACATTTCACTGTGGCTTTTTAATAAAGCACAATAGAGAAAGTTCAGATGCATAGGGTAAGATGTCCTTCATGCTCCTATTGGATCTGTGTGAAATGACAGTAGGAGGCAGAAGACCAATATTTATTGAGACTCTATATAATGAGGCACAGTACTATGCTCTTGACATATGCTGTCTAATTTTATTCTCAAAACAGCCATAGGAAGGAGGTATAATCATCCCTATTTTAGAGAGAAGAAAACTGAGGCCATGAAGTTGCTGAATGGTAGAGCCCAGTTGATGGCTCTGT
>NW_006921653.1:6585451-6587533 GCF_000298275.1 Orycteropus afer afer
GGCTTAGACCTCTGAAACTTTAGAACACAGAATTGGTACATAATTCCACTTTAGTGCCTGCAGGAGGGATATGTGTTCAACATTCTTAAGATATTTTAAGATATTTCCTTCCTCCCTGAGCAGATTCATGATCTTTTTCCCTTCTAGGGCGTAGCCTCCTGCTTCCTGCTCTTAGTTGCATTTTTCCCTCTCTCTCCATAGTTAGGATCCAGAAAGAAAAACATAAAAAGACTATCTTCTCCTGTGGCACTGGAGAAATCTCCTCAAGAACAGTCTCAAAAGGAAGTACCGAATGCTTGTTAAGTGAATTAAGTAACTTTACGTTGCCTATTTGTCAAGAGAGGTATAACAATCATAAGAAGAGCTTAAAACACCACTGTAAGAGAGGGTAATGATACTAAGCATCTAATGTGTCCCTGGGTGGTGCAAAAGATTGATGCACTCGCTGCTAACCAAAAGGTTGGAAGTCAAAGTCCACCCAGAGGCACCTCAAAAGAAAGGTCTAGCTCTCTACTTCCCCAAACTTCTTCTTCTTGTTGTTACATGCTGTCTAGTCTGACCTGGCTCATAGCGACTCCTCCTTGGGTTTCCGAGGCAGTATCACTACAGAAGTAGATTGCCTTTTAGTCACTAAAAATCCTATGAAGCACAATTCTACTCTGGCATAGTTCTACTCTGAGTCAGAATCAGCTTGATAGCAACTAATTGATTGGTTGGTACTGTGTCACAAATATTATACTAACCATATTTGTTTGAATCTCAAAAACTCTTGTGCAGTATTACTTTATTTCCATTTTTCAGATTAAAAAAACTGAGAATCAACTAGTCCATAGGTTATAAGTAACTTTTGGTAGTTCTTTAATCATCTTTTCAATCTCTTATTTGGTCACTGTGATTTTGGTTTTCCATCTTTTCTTGGGCAAGTTTTGAGTACTTATGTATTGCTAGCAACCTGTTCATTTCCTACAGATTTTTAAAATTTGCTGTCATACACTTATGCCTAGAATTTGCTTTGGAATATAGATGTATTTTAATTTTGTAGATCAGTTTCATTGAGATATAACTTATACACAATAGCCCATTTTAAGTATATGTTGTTGTTGTTGTTATGTGCTGTAGAGTTGGCCCCTTACTCATAGTGACCCCTCCTTGGGTTTCTGAGGCAGTATCACTACAGAAGTAGATCACCCAAACTTCCAAGGACTGGCTGGTGGATTTGAACCACCAGCCTTCTGGTTAGCAAACAAGTACCATAAGCACTACACTACCAGAGCTCCCGTTTTAAGTATATAGTTCAATGAATTATGAAAAAGGCATAATCCATGTGTATATATCAACAAAATCAAGAGATGGAAAATTTCCATTACCTCAGGAAGTTTCCTTTGCTCTTTTTAGTCAACCCCAGCCTCTTGGCCACAGGCAACGATTGATCTACTCACTGTCACTTTAAATATGTTTTGTCTTCTGTAGAATCCCATATAAACGGAACCATACTTTATGTTCTCATTTGTTTGCAGCTTGTTTGATCAGCCAAATGGCTTTAGATTTATCCATGTTGTTGGATCTATCAAAAGTTTCTTTCTACTGCCAAGCACCATTCTATCATATGGACAAACCGTAGGAAGTTTAGTATTCTCCTGTTCTTTCTTTCTTTTTTTTTTTTTTTGCTATTATGACTATGTGTTAGCTATTGCTGCATAACAAATTACCCCAAACCTTAGTGCCTTAAAGCAACAAACACTTATTATCTCACAATTTCTATGGGTCAGGAATTTGAGTGCAGCTTAGCTGGCATCAAGTTCCTCAAAACTTCTCACCAGTCTATAATCAAGGTGTTGGCTGAAGTCATCCTGAGTTCCTCCCTGCCTGTTGACCAGAAGCCTTCCTCAGTTCCTTGTCATGTGAGGCTTTCCATAGTTCAGGCCACGTATGACAGTTGGCTTCATCAGAGAGAGCAAGCGAAAATGGATGAGAGAGCAAATATGAAAACCACGGTTATTTGGTAACCTAGGTTGGGCAATCCTACTTCCGTAGTGATACTGCCTTGGAAACCCAAGGAGGGGTCGCTATGAGTCGGGGCCG
>NW_006921653.1:6588123-6592540 GCF_000298275.1 Orycteropus afer afer
TACAAGTGTCGCGATATCTGGAATTGTCAGGTTTGTTTTTGTTTTTAATTTGAGCCACTTAATGGATATGAGGGAGCCCTCTTGACACAGCAGTTAAGCAGTTGGCTGCTAACCAAATGGTTAGTGATTGGAACCCACTAGGAGAAAAGACCTGGCAACCTGCGACTGTGAAGATCCCAGACTAGGGAACTCTGTGGGGACAGTTCTATTCTTCCCTATACGGTTGCTATGAGTTGAAATCCACTGGCTGGTAATGGGTTTGGTTTAATGGTTGTGAAGTGGTATCTTATTGTGGTTCAAATGTGCATTTCTCTGATGATTAATGACGCTGAGCATCTTTTCATGTGTTGATTGACCATTGTATGTATCTTCTTTTGTGAAGAACTGTTCAAATCTCTTGCCTGTTTTCTATTGTCTTCTTATTACTGAATTGCAACAATTCTTTATATATTCAAGGTATAATAAGAAGTCCTGTGCCTAAGGCACTTGACTGCTAACCAGAAGGCTGCCAGTTCAAACCCACCAGCCACTCCTCAGAAGGAAAGTTGGGCAATCTACTTCCGTAGTGATACTGCCTCCAAAACCCAAGGAGGGGTGGTTGTGAGTTGGGTCTGACTTGATGGTACATAACAACAATGACAACAACATGAGTGTGTGTGTGTGTGTGTGTGTGTGTATAAAATGTACACATAGATATATTAGATGTATATATATTTTCTTGCTTTGGGATGTTTTAAAGGATAGAATCACTACTCGTAAGACTGAAGGATTGGTCCAAGCTATTCATATGTGGACAAGGATATTTCTGTAGCTTAGCTTTATAGCACTGACGGTGGCTTCCTGAGCTACTAGAGCAACAAAAGGCCTCAGTCTTTCTCAGCTGGGGAACACCTTGAGAATCTAGGGAACCTGAAGTGGCAGACCTGATTTGGGCTTCTAATGCAGCCGGAGGCCAGGACTTAGAGACCTTTCAACAACTCTGCTGCTGACTCATGGGCTCTATCAGGCAAATGACTTGTGTGTCACAGTTTATCCTCTATAAAACAGCAGTAACAAGCCCAAGGGTCTGAAGCATGATTAAATTATCATGTCTGTGAAATCATTAATTTGGAGATTAAGCAAGTGAGTTCACATGAAGATTAAGAGATGGTTATGCTTTATTTGTTTGGTTTTTATTTCTTGCTTAGTCACCATTAAACTATAGGTCATGTTGTATTTTTACAAAATGTTTTTATGTGCTTTAGTCATCATTCACAAAAACGTCATCAGGTAGCATAATATGGCGGTTCAAGGGGGAAAGAGGAGAGGGAGAGTGGGGAAGGGTCTTTCAGGAGCTGTGTGAGTTAGATAAGTCAAAGTGTGAGACAGAACTGAAAGGGAGGTCAGACCTGGAAGTTTTAGTGTCCATGGCAGGAATACTACATTTGGCTTCCTGAAACCTGGGAGCATTACCATGCAGTAGCTGATTGAGAAATTCAGTTTTTCAAGTCAGATGCTTCATTAGGATGGAGAGATCTGGAAGCTCTCTCATTTCCTATGTCTTACTCCTGAAACTTGGCACCAATGATAACATTGCTTTAAACACCCATTAAATTAAATTTTGGTTACTATTGTTTTTGTCAACCCAACTGTCTCTATCCTTTTTACTTTTTAGAATAATTCCCCTATCCATAGACCAGGTTGGGAAAAAAAGTGTTAGGGTTAGGGTCAGGGTTAGGGTTAAGGTTAAGGTTAGGAGCTGTGGCTCCTGACTTCGTAATTAGAACCTCAAAGACAACTAGTTTATACCTCTTCTGGAATCCCTGGGTAATGTAAAGAGTTAATGCAATCAACTGCTAACCAAAAGGTTAAAGATTCAAGTCCAACCAGAGGTACCTCAGAAGAAAGGCATGGCAATTTACTTCCCAAAAAATGAAACTTTGAAAACACTACGGAGCACAGTTGTGCTCTGACTCACATGGGATCACCATGATCTACAGTTGTCTAAACGGTAATTGACTGGTTTATTAGATACCTGTTCTATGGCATTTAGCACTGTTATCCAGGTGCCAGAGTTATTTATCCATTCAAATAGTTATTTATGTAGTTTTAGTCACCACAACCTCTGTCCCTCAAAACAATATGTTGTTGTCATGTGCTGTCGAGTCAGACCTGACTCATAGCAACTCCTCCTTAGGTTTCTGAGGCGCTATCACTACGGAAGTAGATTGCCCCATCTTCCTTCCAAGGAGTGGCTGGGGGGTTTGAACCTCCAGGCTTCTGGTTAGCAGTCAAGTGCTTTAGGCACTACATTACCAGAGCTCCTTCAAAACAATATAAGTCATGATTTATTTGGTTCTTACCATGAACCAGTCATTGTTCTAAGTGCCTGATGTGGATTACATCATTTAGTGTTCATAAAAACCTTATGGGGTCGGAAATATTTTTTAATACCCTGTTTACAGATGGGAAAACTGAAGCACAGAAACCTGCCCAAGGTCACACTTTTAGAAGATGGTAAGCCCTGGTGCTGCAGTGGTTAAGTGTTCAGCTGCTAACTGAAAAGTTGGTGGTTTGAACTCATCAGCCACTTCTAGTTTTTCATTCTCATGAAACCTACTTGTCTTTCCAAAATCTTTACTGTGTTCCCACCACAGCAATGCCTCAGGCTTCCTCTCAATGCCTATTGCTTGTCTCTAAAGGCTAAGGCCTCATATCATGAAGGAGTATGAATATTAATTCTCCCATCCAAATACTAATTAGCCCCAACACTGCTTAGCTTCTGAGATCAGAAGAGATCCGGCATGTTCAGGGTGGTATGGCCATTGTTGTTTTGTTATGTGCTGTGGAGTCAGACCCGACTCATAGTAACCTTTCCTTGGGTTTCCAAGGCAGTATTGCTATGGAAGTAGATTGCCCAACTTCCCTCCAAGGAGTGGCTGGTGGGTTTGAACCGCCAGCCTTCTGGTTAGCAGTCATGTGCCTTAGGCACTATGCTACCAGAGCTCCTAGGTATGGCCATAGACATGAATGCTAATACTCTCATTCTAGTTAAGATTCCCCTTTGAGCAGAATTGTGTCTCCTGCAGTGACATCTCACCCCATACTGAATTCTAAAAGTATGTTTCTTTCTTGCTTTATTGTGATATGAGTGAAAGTTTACAGAGCAATGTCATTTACCATACAACAGCTCATACACATTTTGTTTCATGTCATGGATTGCAATTCCCCACAATGTAACAACTCTCTTCCCACTTCCTCCCTGTAGTTACCTTTTCCCTGTGTCCCTCTTTCCTATGCATTCCTGCTCTCTGATCTATCTCCTTGTGCAAATACTGCCCTTCTGATGTCCCATGGTTGATTATATGCATTAATGAGTGTACCTACCTGATATAAATGTTCACCTTATACACCTGTCTACTGTTTGTCTGGAAGACAGAGGAATGAGTTCAAGTCCATGCCCAAAGGGTGACTAGGGACCATAGTCTTGGGGGTTTCACCATTCTCTATCTGACCAGTGAGCCTAGTCTTTCTCATGATTTTAATTTTGTCCCCCATTTTCCCCCAACTCCATTCAGAATCTCCTACATTGATCCCTTTCAAAGTGGTTGATAGTGATAGTTGGGCACCATCTAATTTTTCTATTTTCAAGGTCATGTAGGCCTAGGTTCACGTGGTCCAGTAGTCCCTTGGACTAATTTTTTCCATGTAACTTTGGTTTTCTTCCTTCTTTGCACCTGATGGGGAGAGACCAATTGTTGCATCTTAAATGACTTCTTGTAAGCTTTTAAAACCTCAATTCCTACTCAGCAAAGTAGGAGGGAGAACAATGTTTTTATGTAGTATCTTATGCCAATTGAGTTTGATGTCCCCTGCAACTATGATCCCAAGCTCATGCATGGGCCAGGTGAATCACTCCCTCAGGGTGTTTGGCTGTGGTTATTAGCACAGATTTAGCCTGGTCTTCTAGAAATAGTACTAAAAAAAAAATACAAATCTATTATCATTGAGTGGATTCCTAAACCTTCCCCATAGGGTTTCCAAGGCTATAAATCTTTATGGAAGCAGACTGCCTCATTGTTCTCCCATGGAGAAGCTAGTGGGTTGGAACCACTGACCTCTTAGTTAGCATATGAGCATTTTAACCACAGATCCACCAGGACTCCTCTTAGGAATAATAGGCATCCCTTTCCTCACTTTTAGGCTGAGAGACATGAAATTCTTCCCTGCCCTGCCTGCCACAGGAAAAGCCGTATGAGCCTTCAGTGGTTATTCTCTTTGCCATCCTTTCTAAATGATGTCAGTTCTCATATGTCAACTTCAATTAGATGATTCTGATTCTTAACCCTTTGATGGTGGTTTGTGTATGTGTTTGTATGTGGAGGGAGTTATAGGTTGAATTGTGACCCCCAAAAATATGTACTGAAATCTTAGCCCC
>NW_006921653.1:6594065-6624526 GCF_000298275.1 Orycteropus afer afer
CAATCCTACTTCTGTAGTGATACTGCCTCGGAAACCCAAGGAGGGGTCGCTATGAGTCGGGTTTGACTCGACGGCACATAACAACAACAACAACAGGTAGAATGCATAGAATGCACTATATGAAACAAGATTTGAATGGAAGAATCTAATTAAGACCCCAGATAAAAATGTGTCTAAAGCATAGGGAGGCACAACCAGTAGTTTTCAGATCCAAAAGAACTACACACAGACTATAGCTTATTATTGAGTGACTGGTATATACAATTAAAGGAGTTCTGGTGGTATAGTGCCTAAAGCATTTGACTACTAAGCAGAAGGTTGGCAGTTCAAACCCACCAGCTGCTCCATGGGAGGAAGACAGGGCAATCTACTTCTGTTAAGATTTACCACCTCAGAAACCCAATGAGCATTGCTATGAGTTGGAATCCACTTGATGGCAGTGAGTTTGGTTTTTGGTTTGGCATGCAGTTAAGGAGCTCCGGTAGTGCAGTGTGTAAGGCATTTGACCACTAACTAAAAGGTTGGTGGTTCAAATCCACCAATCACTCTGCAGAAGGAAGCAGGGCAATCTTCTTTGGTAAAGATTTACCTCCTTGGAAACTCAATGGGGGCTAACTATGAGTTGGAACCGACTGGATGGCAGTGGGTTTGGGGTTTTTTTTTCCTCTCTCTCTTTTTGTATACAGTTATAAAATCTAAAGTCTTTATGTATTTTTTTTCTGGAGGAGAAAAATAAAACTGGATAATCTTTGATTCTTTTATTCCTGGCTAAGAAGTTTAAATGCGCTATTCAAAGAAATCAATATAGCCATATTAAAATGTAAGTTATAATGATCTTTTCCCACACTATTCAGTAGTGAAATCTTCCTGTCACATTTATTTTGTGTCACCTTTATAGGAAGTTAAAAAACCCATTGTGGTTGTTATTGTGTACCATTGAGTTGATTAAAACTCATAGCTACCCTATAGCAACCACATGGGATAGAGTAGAACTAACCCATACAGTTTTCAAGACTGTAATTTTTGCAGAAGCAGACAGTTACATCTTTCTCCCAATGAGCAGCTGGTAGCAGTGACTTCACTTGGGATTGGTGTCACCCAGTGCAGTAACTCATGTTATCATCCGTCCATGGAACTCTTCTCATACCAGATCATACAGAATCTTTAGCAATGTTTTTGTACTAATGTTACTCATAATCGTAATTCCCGTATAGCATTCCTTTTATTCCTTTAATTACTATGGAATGAAGTTATTGATATAGGTTCATAAATATTAATAATCATAATATTGTAACTAAAGTGCCAGAAAATTTGACAAAATCAGCAAGTATAAAAACACCTCGGCAGCAACTAAACAACAGTGCGTCCATGTGCACTTAAAACCATATGATTTTAAGCATCATTGTAATTGGGTAATAATGACAGCTCTGACCTGAGTGCATTAAACCCAGAACTCACTGCCATTGTGGATTCCAACTCATAGTAATACTATAGGACCAAGTAGAACTGCCCCCATGGTGTTTCTGAGGCTGTAAATTTTTATAGAAGCAGATTGCCTTATCTTTCTCCTGCTGAGCAGCTGATGGGTTCCAATGACTGACCTTTTGGTTAGCATCTGATTGCCTAAGGCACTACACCACCAGAACTCCCTGAGCACATTCCAAAAATAGGAAACCAAACTCATTGTCATCGAGTGGAATCTGACTCATTAGAATCTTCAAAAAGTAAATTTACCTTTTAGGTATATGGATATATGTGAAGTGAGCTTGCCAAAAAACGTTTTTGTTGTTACAACTAATCAGAAAAAAAAAAACCCAAAAAACCCCAAACTCATTGCCATTGAGCATATTCTGCCTCATAGTGATCCCCATTGGGTTTCCAAAGCTGCAAATCTTTACGGAAGCAGACTGCTTCATCTTTGTTCTGCAGAGCAGCTGGTGGGTTCAAAACATGCGTCTTTCAGTTAGCAGCTGATTGCTTGAGCCACTACACCACCAGAGCTCCTTTATTAAAAAAAAAAAAATAAATAATAAAAAAAATATATATATATATATTACTTTTTTAAAAAAAGAACTATAAATTTCAGCTGAAATACTGTAAAAAAGTGTTATAGACAGTCATTTTGGTGTTACCTCCTCTGGCAGTGTCACCCCTGGCACTCCCCTACTAACATCACTGGCTAGTGGGTTCAAACCAATGTCCTTTCAGTTAGCAACTGATAAACTTAACCACGGTACCTACCAAACCAAAAGCAAACTCACTGCCGTTGAGTCAAATCCAACTCACAGTGACCCCTTTTTGGGTTTCCAAGGCAGTATCACTATGGAAGTAGATTGCCCAACCTTCCTTCTGAAGAATGGCTAGTGGGTTTGAACCACCAGCCTTCTGGTTAACAGTCAAGTGCCTTAGGCACTACGCTACCTGTACCTATAGGGCTCCTTAAAAACACCAATAGGAAGTTACAAATGTAAGGAAACCGTGGTTACATTCACCAAATAGTCATACAGAATTACTATTATATCTTTTCATACTTTCAGTTAATTCCAGCTTGTAGTGACCCCCTGCTTGGGTTTCAGAGACGGTATCTCTACAGAAGTAGATTGCCCAGTCTTCCTTTTGATTTTTTTTTTTTTTGGTTTGGCAGATTTCAACTATAAGTAGCATAATGGTACCATCAGCTCATCAGATATCTGTGTACAAACTAATATTCAATCAAATTGTAGAGCTGAGAATCTGGTGCACCAGATTTGTGACTACTGTAACATTTTATTGTGGAAGTTACCATGGTTTGGTCTGTAATTTTAGGATTATTAGAACTCACAGGCTTGAAAGTAGCTGGCACCCTTATCTAATGCATTTTAAAGTACACATGAGAGAGAAGAACAAAAGGAATAATTAAGGAAGTAGACAACATATTTAAGAAAAGATAAAAGGAATTGGCTTGGTATGATTCAGAGATGAGAAGGCCAAGTAGGAACTTCACATTTATTAAATCTCTACCATTTTGTTGTGGTCTATACAGAGGCAGTTGCTTTAACGTTGGAGAACTGTGTGCCTCCTGAAAGCTGTGGTTCAGGGAAACCACCATCTCACCCTGTGGTGCTATGGGGGCAGATTAGGCAGGTGAAGTAGGTTATGATGTCAAGTGCCAAGAACGATGGGAGCCTTAAGACACGGGAGTAGATACAAAGCCATCTACTGACTAGAATAATGATCTTTATAGAGACTTAATGGATTTTAAATCCAGTTTTTGTTGTGTTTTTTTCATTATCATCAGTATTGCTGGGTGCCTACTAAGAGTGTGACATCTGAGGAATAGCATACTGCCACTTAGTCATCCATTAAAAGAATGTCTTGAAAATATATACAAAATACCACATTTATTATTTGTTGTTTATGCTTTTTACTTTGTGTGTATCAACTCATTTGATTGATGTAACTGCTCTATGAAGTACACACTACTATTATTTTCATTTGACAGATGAGACTACTTGTTGTTGTTGTTATGTGCCGTCGAGTCAAACTCAATTCATAGCGACCCCTCCTTGGGCTTCTTAGGCGGTATCACTATGAAAGTAGATTGCCCAACCTTCCTTCCAAGGAGTGGTTGGTGGGTTTGAACTGCCAGCCTTCTGGTTAGCAGTCAAGTGTCTTAGGCACTACGCTACCAGAGCTCCTGAAGAGACTACTATAAACGCTAAATAACCAAAATAACTAAATTACTGAAAATGGCTAAATAATTTCCCTAAAGTCACATAAATAGTGAATAGCATAACCTGGATTTAAATACAGGCATATTGGCTGTAAAACTTGTGGTCTTAACCACTCAGCTATATATAATTTTAAAAAAATGTGTTAGCCATCAAGTCAAATTCGACTCATAGTGACCCAAAGTGACAGAATAGAGCTGTCTCATAGGGTTTCTTAGGCTGTAATCTTTATGGGGACAGATCACCAGGTCTCCACCCCCACACACTTGGTGAAACTGATGGGTTCCAACCAATAACCTTTCAGTTTGCAGCTCAGGGTTCAATAGATGATAGAAAAATAGATAAATAGATGGGTAGATAGATAGATAGATGATAGTTGATTAAAATTTTGCATACAGAATCTCATAAAATGTATATGACTCTTTCAAAAGCTTGATATTAACTAATAATTGCTACAGGGATAGAATATAGTGAATTATCTCATTAATAGCCCAAAATTAGCTATTTCTTTTTTATCCCCCAGAACTCTTGTGGTTTTGTTTTTCTTATGAGACAGTCTTCATGATTGAAATGAAATATGTTACCCTTTTCTCTGGCTATTTTAAAGGATGATAATGACTATCACTATAATTGTCAGAACTTTAAATTGTTCCTGACTTGGTGGGGATGGCTCTGGTTCTAACCATAATGTAAAACCAAAATGGGTACTTGATTTCAGGGGATGATAAGGTCCAGAGATAAGGTTCAGAAGAACATCAGTATAGATAAGCATTCAAAATAGTTATAATAAATTGTAAGATTACTCAGTATCTTCTGCTTTTAGAGCTTCTTTTCACATTTCTACTACCATACTCTGAATTTCAACTATCTGAACTCCCTTGAAGGAGCTTTGGTAGTGCAGTGGTTGAGACATTTGGCTGCTAACCAAAAGATTGGCTGGTGGTTCAAACCTACTAGCTACTCTGTGGGAGGAAGATAAAGTATTCTGCTTCCATAAAGATTTACAGCCTTGCAAACACTATGGGGCAGTTCTACTCTACTCTGTCTTATAGGGTCACTATGAGTTATAATCAACTTGATGGCAATGGCGTTTGGTTTGACTTCCTTGGACTGTTAAAGCAGCATAAAGAAAAATAAAAACTCAAGCTATATAAAATATAGACAAATACCATGACTGTATAAGCATACATACAACAAAACAGAACTTTACATTTTGCATATATGATTAAGTTGTTTTGTTGTTTCATAGTTTAGTGAAAGATATTACACTTTAATTGCAATCCCCTTTTTACCCATCTTCAGTTCTCATTCCACCCCTCAAGTCAATACTAATACAAATCTATCTTTTAGACTTACGCTTCATATTTTTAATTTTACATGTAATAAATAATATGTAAATATTCCTGTGGTTTTTCTACATTTTTACATAAATATTATATGGTACTCATCTTTTTTCACCCTTCTTTCTCCTTTGGTATTACTTTTTAAGAACAAACTAAGACAATATCAAAAAAAAAAAAAACTAAACTCACTGCCATGGAGTCGAATCCGACTCATAGTGACCCCCTCCTTGGGTTTCCGAGGCAGTATCACTACAGAAGTAGATTGCCCAACCTTCCTTCCGAGGATAAATAGAGTTAATTCATTTTAACTGTTACAGGTTCACCACATGGATAAAGGACATTTGATTCATGCATTTTCCTAATAATGGATGTATAGAATGCTTCTAATTTCTCTATTTTTAACAAATTGTGTTGATAGGGCACTGATGTTTTATTCTTATGTACTGGTGAGAAAATGTCCCTATATTATGTATCTAGAAGTGAAAAAGCTGAGAAATAAGATATGATCATTTTTAGTTACCAAATTATTTTCCTGAGGGGCTAATCTAATTTACATTCCCATCAAAAGCATATGAAAATACTTATTACTCCATTAATATTCAAAATTATTGGTGTGAAGTAGTATTTCAGAACCTGACAAAGCCGCTACATAATCAGCACTATTAAAACTGTGATTAGTATAAAATTATAACTGTATTATAAGGTGAGAAATCAGAATTTCAGTTCCCTCTCATTCAGATTTCCTTATGCTTTATGTTCTGATGATCTTTTCTAAACTACAAAGAAATAGAGGTATGTGTCACTTAACATCCATTGGACAGTGTCTAACTGCCTGTATGTCAACAGTCCCGTAAGATTTTTTTGCTTTGAAAGGAAAAGCAGCTCTCCTTTTGTTTATTATTTTCCCTTAGTGGTTCTAAACACTTCACAGACTCCTGCAGCACTGGACCACAAGTAGGATATAGGTAGGTGAGGCAGAGACCACACTAGGCAGAACAGTGCTGTTCCCCGAGGTAGACCAGCACCCTGGGCCGGGGTCACACTCCGCTCCCTCCTCACTTGCTTCCTGTTGCGCTGCTCCCTGCAGCTGCCGCTGCCATTTCCTCCACCTCCATGAGCAGGTCCAGCAGCAGCAGCAGTAGTACTAGCAGCGACAAGAACAATCAAAAGTGGGTCCCCAAAAGTTTTTAATATGACGTTTGTACAATGTCCAAATCATATAAGGTACGACTCCACCGTAATGAGTTTTTTTTTTTTTTTCCCTTGGGTATCATCATAGTTTGTTCTTAAAAAGTAATACCAAAGGAAAAAGGTGAAAAAAGATGTGTACAATATAAAATATTTATGTAAAAATATCAAAACCACTGGAATATGTACATATTATTTATTACATGTAAAATTAAAAATATGAAGCATAAGCTTAAAAGATACATATCAGATTTGTGATAGTATCATGGGCTTTAAGGGAGGCACACCTGTATATTAATTTTGTGCTAATAATATCTGTATGTGATTATTCACCGAGAAGTAGCAAGAAAATAATCTAGCATGAAACTTAAAAACGTTTGCAGATAAATAAAGGAAATTATGCTTGCTGTAGAAACTTTGGAAAATTCAGACTGCAATAAAGAGGAAAATGGAAATCATCCACTATTCCTCCATCCAAGACAAGGACAGATAGCATTGTCCGGGGCCTTTTTCTATGTATATAAATACACAGGGAGGTTTGTTTTGTCTCAAAAAATTGGTCATAAGCATGCTCTTTTTAAATCTGTATTTTCAATTTAATAATATAGTGTAAGCATTTCTCACATCATTAAATATTCTTATAAAACATGATCTTGAATGAGTACTTCTCCATCAGATGGAGGTAACATATTTCATATAATTAATTCTCTCGTGTTGAATATTTTTGCTTTTTCTTTCTGATAAATTCCTAGAAGTTGCATTCCTGGGTTAAAGGACATAAATGGGTTGAAGGACAGGTTAGCAAACTTTTCTGTAAATGGCTAGATAGTACACATTTTAGATTTTATGGGCCATATAGGCTCTGTTGCAAGTATTCAACTCTGCTATTTTACTGTGAAAGCTTCCATAGACAAAACATAAATAAGTGTGGCTGCATTCCAACAAAACTACTATGGACACTGAAAATTGAATTTCATGCAATTTTCACATGTCATGAAAGCTTATTATTCTTTGGCTTTTTTCATTTAAACGTTCAAAACACATTTTTAACTTGAAGGCTATGTGGACACAGTAATGGCCATGGTTTGCTACAGATCTTAACTTCAGATTCTGATAGAATAGTAGAGCTGGTTGAAACCTTACAAATGAATCAGTACAATTTCTTCCTTTGAAATATTAAGAAGTGGTGACTAGAGAGTCTAAGTAATTGACCAAGTTGTCTGGCGTATTCATAAAGGCAGAGCATCAATAGTACTGAGTCAGAAGAAAATGATTTCATCACCTAATTGAAAAAACAAGTAAAAACACTTAAAAAGATATGCTTAAGCTGGGCAAAATGTACACAGGATCGCTCTGTGTTATTTCTTAGAACTGCATATGAGACTACTCAATTTCAATTAAAGAAAAAGAAGATTAAATTTACACCAAAGAAAATTAAATTTTCTAGAAACCACATCCTGCTGTGGGAAGACATCAGGAAACAATCTTTCCTTTTAAACAAGATTTGAAAATATTCCATTAGCAATTGCTTAATTTCTTAATGTGGAAACCAAGGCTACAACCTTTAGGAGTTAACCACATAGATGCCAAAACACCAAAGACAGCACCAAACAAATCCACATGCATTCAGAAATAATGTGCTAGAGAACTTGCAACGAAGGTCACTACCCTCTATAAGGCAGGGCTTCAAATTGGTTCAAACTGTTTTAGTCATGGCCCAGGAAGTGAATTTGGAACAGCTCCAAATTTGTGAAAGGTGGGTGTACTGGAACGATAGCTGGAACAGGAAAAAACATGAGTTGAAACCCTGACAGAGGAGACTCGGAAGAAGCACAGTGAGTCTGATGCAGGATACTGGATTGTTGTCAGAACTGGGGAGCGCGACACACAAAGTAGCCCGGTTGGCCACCTTCTTTGAGCCAGGCACCATTGTTTCCGATTCTGTCATCAAGAGATTTGGTTGCTATGCAGTGCACATGCTGCCTTTATTTTCTACAAGAGAGATTAAGATTCCAGCAGGGCATCAACCCATAATTTTTCCTTTTCCTGTTATTGTTCCATTATACTCACATTTTGCAAATTCAAGTCTGTTCCAGTTTCACTGTGTTGGCCATGACTAAAGTGGGCCATGACTAAAGTTTGAAGCCCTGTTATAAAGTCTATTACAGGGAAATTTTATAGCTTATTCTTCTCATTATTGATTAGCCTGGTCAATAAGGGACACGCCTCAAACTCTTCTGGAGCCAGCAGGGAAATCTCTGCACGGTTTTCACTGTTTGCAGTCTTGACAGTACTTTGTACTGCAATAGAACACATTGTGATGGTCTTCATCCTGTGTGGCAAAGGCAAAGATATAGAGCAGACTGCAGACTCAGGACTCAGCCTTCTCCTCTCTGTTAACTCATTTGTCCTCCCGCGTTAGAGTTTGTAATGTAGTGCCTAAGGTATTTGACTGCTAACCAGAAGGGTGGAGGTTCAACCCCACCAGCCACTCCTCGGAATGAAGGTTGGGCAATCTACTTCCATAGTGATACTGCCTCAGAAACCCAAGGAGGGATGGTTATGAGTTGGATCTGACTCGACGGCAGTGAGTTTGGTTTTTGGGTTTGGTGTCTTCTCCTGTTTTTCACATCCTTTTAATAAAAATTTCTTTGCTGTCATTTTTAAGCAATGCTTTAGCAGGAGGTAAGACTAGCTGTTGTGTCCAATCTGCCACCTCTCCTGGAAGTTTGAATTTTTAAAGTTCTTGTCTACAAACATGTGTCCCTGGGTGATGCAAATGGTTAAGCACTTGATTATTAGCAAAAAGATTGTGCTTCGAACTTAGCCATGGTGCCTCAGAAGACAGGCCTGAAAGTCTCCTTCTGAAAGGTCACAGCCTTGCAAACCCTGTGGAGAAGAAGTTCCCTGCACACATGGGGTTTCCATGAGGTGGAACTGACTTGATGACACCTAACAAAAAAAAACCAATTTCTTCAGAAAAACAAGATATCATTGTTTAGAAAACAAAATAAAATTTCTTCAAAGGAAGCTAAGTGCTGCTTAGAGAAAGAAATCATTTTTTATTTTTAGTAGAGAATTGTCCCCATGACCAGCTTTCTTCTATTGAAAACTATGTGAAAGAAATGAGAACTCCAGCTCTGTGGAGGTGGCAGGGAAGTGAGAGAGAGATGGAATAGCCACATTTTTGCTTAAAGAAGATGCTCACATCTTTCAAGAAGGAGGTATGGACCTGTAAGTCTGGTAAATCATTGCTACAATGTCTCTTTAGACAGTAATTACTCAAGGTTGCAACTCAGGAAGAAAAGCAAGGGTATGGCAAGACCTGTATTTAGAAGCCCTTTGATAGAGGCAAGACTGCAGGTCAACTAACAAATAAATGACTCAGTAGTTCAGATTTCACCTTGAGATTGCAACAAACATGGTGCTACAGTGGTTAATGCCCTACTAGAATCTTAATCTCTCTTGAAGAAACCAAAAGATTGGTTTTGAACCCACCAGTTGCTCCATAGGAGAGAGATACGGCAGTCTGCTTCCATTAAGATTACAACCTTGGGAACCCAATGGGGGAGGCCTAGTTTTTTTTTTTTTATTTTCCCTTATTCTGACTCACGGTGACCTCATGTGTGCAGAGTAGAACTGCTCCATAGGGTTTTCAAGGCTGTGACCTTTCAGAAACAGACTGCCAGGCCTGTTTTATAAAGCACCTCTGGGTGGGTTTGAAGCACCAAACTTTTGGCTAGTAGTCAAGCCCTTAACCATTTGCATCACCCAGGGGACTCCCTCAACAAACAGTAGTTAAGGATTTCCCCAGTTGAAATTAACTGAAGTTTTTATTTTATGTCTTATGAAGGGAAATTCATGAAAGATTGAAAATTATCTTCTCCACCATCCATTCCTTGTTCACACTTGTCATGTAGCAAGCAGGTCTTACAAGCAATTCTGTCTAAATAAATGCTATCACCTGTTTTTACAGTCTGCATAATAATAATAGTAATGATAAAAGATTATATTTACTGATCATTTAATATATGATGTTTCAGTTGTCTATTTCTGAGTAACAAACTACCCCAATATGACTCAACTCACCACAATTGAGTGTATTCTGACTCATACTGACCCCCTTCGGGTTTCTGAGGCAGTAAATCTTTACGGAAGCAGATTGCCCAGTCTTCCTTCTGTGGAGTGGCTGGTGGGTTTGAACCACCAACTTTCTGGTTAGCAGTCAAATACCTTAGGTACAATGCCACCAGAGCTCCTTACCCCAATATACGGAGGTTTAAAATAACAATTTGATTGTGAGGATGGCGCAGGATCAGTGCAGGATAGCGTTTTATTCTATTGTACATAGGGTCACTACCAGTCAGATCCGACTTGATGGTACCTAACAACAATAAATTAACGATTTATTATTTATCATAAATCTGAATGTTGGATGGGCAGTTGTTCTCCTAGCTCTGCCACAAATTACTCATGTGGCTGTGTTCAACAGACAGACTGGCAGTGGACTAGACCCAGCGGAGGCTGCTGGCCAGGGCACTTCAGCTCTCCTCCATGTGGCTAAATGGGGCTTCCTAATAGCCTGACAGACTGGGGAATTCCAGGAGGGACTATTCAGAAAGAGAAGTAGAAACTGTCAAATTTGTATGTCTTGGTCTTAGAAGTCCCATTTTCACTGTACTTTGTCCATCAAAAGTAAATTACAGCCTCCACTACCCTGAGACCAGAAGAACTAGATGGTACCTGGTTACTACTGTCTGACTGCTCTGATCAGGATCAGAAAGGAAGGTCTTGGATAGAAAGGGAGATTAAAAACCGTAGAACAAAATTCAAAATAATGATTAAAAAATACCACACTTACTGGTTGAAACTAGTGAAACCCCCAAAACTATGTCCCTTAGATACCTTTCAAGCCTGGAACTGAACCCACTTTCAGCCAAATGATTGTTGTTGTTGTTGTTGTTATGTGGTGTGGAGTCAGACCCAACTCACAGCGACCCCTCCTTGGGTTTCTGAGGCAGTATCACTACGGAAGTAGATTGCCCAACCTTCCTTCTGAGAAGTGCCTGGTGGGTTGGAACCACCAGCCTTCTGGTTAGGCACTACATTACCAGAGGCTCCCAGGCTTATAAAGTGAACAATAACATCAGGGAGGAATGTAATCTTCAGTACAATCAATCATATGAGAGAAAAAGGACAGCATTTGCCCAAAAATAAAGCTCAGAAGGCAAGAAGGGACAGGAAAGGACAAATGGAAATAGGGAGGCCAGGGAGAAAGTAGAAAGAATGCTGTTACCTCAGGAGGATAGCAACTAATGCCATGAAACAAATGTGTGTAAATTGTTGAATGGAAAACAAGGTCATGAAACAAATGTGTATGAATTGCTGAATGGAAGACAAACTCACTCTGTAAACTTTCACACAAGCTACAATAAGTAGTTAGAAAAACAAAAAAGGTAAATCACACTAATAAATTTTATCAGTTGGTCCCCATACTTGCTGGATGTTATCCCTGGAATTAGAGGCATTGATGGTTCAGTGGTAGAATTCTTGTCTTCCATGCTGGACACCTGGGTTCGATTTCCAGCCACCCTCATATACAGCCACTGTGCATTTGCCAGTAGAGACTGCATATTGCAATTATGCTGAACAGGTTTCAGTGGTGCTTTCAGACCGAGACAGATTAGAAAGAAAAGCCTGGCAATTTACTTGGAAAAAAAAAAAAAAAAAAATCAGCACATGAACACTCTGTGGGTCACAACAGTCTGATCTCCAACCAATCATGGACGACACAGGACTGAGTGGCATTCTGATGTGCATTGGATCCTCGTGAGTGGGAAGCTGATTCAAAAGTAGCTAGCAACAACAGATGCATCCATTTATAAATTCATGTATGTATATTTGTCTTGTTATTTTACATCAGGGAAAGAAAGCTCTCTGAGTTCAGTAGTCATGGTAGTTATTCAGAAATGGACTTATCAAGCATGTCATAAGTTGTTGTTTGTTATGTGCCATCGAGTCGGACCTGACTCAGCGACCCCTCCTTGGGTTGCCGAGGCAGTATCACTACAGAAGTAGATTGCCAAACCTTCCTTCCAAGGAGTGGCTGGGGGGTTTGAACCGCCTGCCTCTGGTTAGCTGTCAAGTGCCTTAGCCACTATGCTACTAGAGTATTGTTACATCAATTTCCACAGCAAAAACCAAACATGCCACTTGTATCCCACCAGAGTTTACACACTGCCTCCATGCAAATTTTAGAAATGGAACATAAATAAGGAAGTGATAAGACCGGCCCAGATTTATGGAGAGGGAAAATAGACCCCACTGCTCGATGTGTGTACAGTAGAGATGACAGGAATTATTTGGAGGCCCTATTTGGAGACTATCTATCATAGACAAGCTTATTGCTGTATGTATAGTATCTTTCTTCATCCTAACAGTAACCCTACAAACAAACAAACAAACAAACCTCACTGCCATCAAGTCGATTCCAACTCACAGTGACCCCTATTGGGTTTCAAGGCTGTAAACTTTTACAGAAGCAGATTGCTTCATCTTCCTCCCTTGGAGCAGTTCGTAGGTTTGAACCGCTTACCTTCTGGTTAGCAACTGAATGTCTTACCCACTGCACCACCAGAGCTACTTCATAGTGACCCTATTGGATAAATTATTCGGTAGATTATTATTTCTGCCATTTATCAGAAGAGATATACTAAATAGGCCTTGATCACTCTTGTCTCTAATTCTTCATTTTCAAGCATAGTCAGGGCTTCTCCCAGACCAAATGAATATCTTGCCCTTTTAACCAACTTGGAAAGTAGAAAGAACCCTAGATTTAGAGTTAGAGAGCTGTGGTCTGATTCTGTTTCCATTACTTGCCAGGAGTGTTTCTTACCTTTCAGTCTAGAGTAGTTCATCTGTGCAATCAGATTACTAGTATCGTTCTTAAGGGATTCTGGAAAGGATTAAAATGTCAAAAATAAACTAAATATATAAGGTCAGGAAGAGGGCTAGAAACTTAGACTGTGGGTCACTGGTTTTAAAGTTAGGATTGTTGTTTTAGGATCCAACTCAAATAGCGACCCCTCCTTGGGTTTCTGAGGCCGTATCACTACAGAACCTTTCTTCAGAGAAGTGGCTGGTGGGTTTGAGCCGCCAGTCTTCTGGTTACCAGTAAGTGCCTCAGGCACTACTTTACCAGAGCGACTAAAGTTAGGATTAGGGAATCAAAAATGCTTTTGTATACATATCTTTTATTAACATTTCTGTTAATGACTCATACCAAATGGAAAATCATTTATAAAAAAAAAAGAAGAGAGAGAGAGAGAGAGAAATCAGAATCGAGGTGGTTTAGAAAGATTATTTCAGTTATTTATTGTTCAATCAGCTACTCCAAAATGTCATGACCTAAAACAATAATTTATTATTATTTCTCACAGTTCTGTGAATTTACTGGTGGCAAGAATTGTATAGGCAATTATTGTTGAGGCCATGTTTGGAAAATAAAATATATCAGAAAGTCCTATCTAGATTCCTCACAAATATCCAAAGGCAGCATTTTTAAATGGGTCCCCTTCCCATTATTTCACCTTTGTTGTTTTGATGGACTCCATTACTTGTTTTATAATTGACAAGAAAGCCTTCTAAGAAACAAAAAGGATCCTGTTCCTGTTTCACAGAAACCAATCTCTTTCTGATGCTGACAAATATTCATGGAAAAGATTGACTGGCTGACTTCCACCCCAGAAATTGGCCCCTAATTACTTGTGTGTCTTAGTGAAAATCACAACCTCCCTACACTTCAGCTTGTTTCTCTGGAAAACTGGGGAGGCAGGGTTGGACTAGATGGTCTGTAAAGTGTTTCTCATAGCCAAGATCTTGCAAATTTTTAAAAATAAGTAGGCTATATAAGCAGAGCACATATTTCATAATCTAATGTTGGCAAGATCCTTAAACCCACTACCACTGAGCTGATTCCAACTCATAATGACCCCCATTGGGTTTCCAAGGCTGTAAACCTTGTAGATTGCTTCATCTTCCTCCTACAGAGCAGCTGGTGGGTTTGAACTGCTGGCCTTCTGGTTAGCAGCCAAATGCCTTACCCACTACATCACCAGAGTGCCTTAAGATCCTTAAAGATAAGGAAAATATACCTTTACAGCCATACTCTAGCTCAAAAACCTGCACACAGAGTGAACTGGTATCTTGGACTTGTATAGCAATTGAACAACTTGACTATTTGTACTATTTTAGTTTGATAGAAAACATCAGAATAATATATATTAGGAAGCAAGATGATTTATATTGGCCCTGTCCAACTCTAAAAGCTTGAATCCATGTAAAAGTTTGACTGACAAACACATTATTCTAAGGCACTTAAAAAAATACTAAATTATACTTAGTTTAATACAGGAAAAGGGCAAGATTCCAGTATTATCCCTTTTTGTTGTCAGCCAGTTAGTAGATAGATAAAAAAAGGGGCAGAGAGAGACATTTTATTAGGAACATTAAGTTTGAGTGTTTCTAGGACAGAATGACCAAAACAGTAGGGAATTTAGAAATTACAAGAAATTAGTGGCTGAGGGAACTGGGGATATTGACTTGGAGAATTTGAGGGATGATAATAGCTGTCATTCATTAATGTCTTCTACATTCTTCCACCCCCCCCTCAAATGTTAGGCTATCACAAACATTTAAAGAGACATTATCTGTTGAGAAAGAAGACATTTTGTGTAGCTTCACCTGATAGAAGTAATAGAAATGACTAAGTCCAATATAAACACTTCAGTTTAATGCAAGACATTTTCTAAAAATTACAGTCCACATTTAGGGCTACTGCTCTGAAATTGTGATGTTTCTGTTACTAACGTTGTTTAAACAGAAGCCAGATGCCCCCTTGGCAGATGGAACAGAAGTGGTCCCTGCAAAGCATGGTGTGGACAAAGGACAAGCTGAATCTTGGTTTTTAACCTCAGATTTTATTTTACTTTTTTTTTTTTTCAATGCCATTTTAGGATCATTTGTAGTTCTGAGATTCAGTTTTACCAAACAATATAAAACAACAAAATACATACCATATCTCTTTCTAACAAAGATTCAAGTAAATCTCCCAGAAAAACACCAAGATTCCAGTTGGTAAGTGTTAGCTTCAGCAGAACATATACTAAAATTGAACCAATACAGAGATTGGCATGGTCCCTGCACAAGGATGGCATGCTAATTCATGAAACGGTCCATATATTTTTTTTTTTTTAAAAAAGATCCCAATTGGTGAATGTTAAAAAGATAGAAACAGCCAATGCACAAACGGGGGGAAAAATAATTCATAAACTTATGAAAAAATCAAATACACACAAATTTGAATGTCAGTAAGATAACATTTTTCAGTTACAAAATTGGGGGAAAAGGAGCCCAGATGGCACAATTGTTAAAAGTTCAGCTGGTGACTGAAAAGTTGGCTGTTTGAAGCCACCAGTGGCTTTCCAGGAGAAACACCTGGCTATCTGCTCCTGTAAGGATTCAAAAAAAAAAAAAAAAAAAAAACCCAAACTCACTGCTATCAAGTTGACTGGACTCGTAGTGACCCCTCCTTGGGTTTCTGAGCTGGTGTCTCTACTGAAGTAGATTGTTTAATCTTCTTTCTGAGGAGTGGCTGGTGGGTTTGAACCACCAGCTTTCTGATTAGCAGTCAAATGTCTTAGGCACTACACCACCAGAGCTTCCCCTGTAAAGCCTGGGAAACCCTATGGACAGCTCTACTCTGTCACAGGAGATCATGATGAGCCGAAAATAAATTCCATGGCATCTAACAACAACAAATTGGTGAAGGTAAGAAACACAATACTGTTTTGATGAAGGTGTGGTGAGCAATTAGTCTCAAACATTAATTGGTGAGAATATAAATTTGTTCAAACATTCCAAAAAGCAATTTATCAGTGTACATCCAGAGCTTCAAAAAATGCTTAAACCACACTAAATGGACATTTGGACGTATAAAAATTATTATTATTATCATTAGATGTAATCATGGTATTGTATTGTATACTTAAGGTAAAAAGCAAAAACTGCTTTTAATATTGAGAAATATGTACTTATAGATGAATAAAGATATCTACAATTTGCTCAAAATTTCTTCATCCTTTGGGGAATGTTGTGGCCTGCATGGTGTGTGAATGAAAGTGATTGGTTATATACTGACCATCACTGAAGTTGGGAAATAGACACATGGCCATTAATTATATATATCTTCTTCATTTTTTAATGTGTGTAAAGATTTCCATAAAGAAAGTAAAGGCAACAAAAACACTTCATGTCCTCTGACCTAAATAATTCTACTTTTAAGAATATGTCCTGAGGAAGTAATCTGAATGCATACAAAGCCTCCTGCACAAAAGTCATTTCTGAATGTCTCCAGGCTCACTATTCTGCAGCATCACTAACCTTCAGAAACCCTTCAGCAGCATCCCATTGTTGTCAGGTTTAAAACCAAAAGCTTGAACAACTTGCAAGGCCTTGTATCATCTGATCTCTGTTTACCTCAACTTGCCAAGTGTCCTAAAGCACTCTGTGATCCCCACTTTGGCCTTCTGTCAGAGAATGCCCTCCACAGGCCACCATTATTCTTCTGGTCATCCTCCCTACATTCTATTCAGAATGCAGGCAAATATTGCTTCTTCAAGCAGGCATTTCTGAATCCTCCAGGTGGGCCAGACCCCATCACAAGTTCCCACATTACAGTATACTCTCTTGTAGCCCTTTTCTCAATTACAATTAATTACCTAATCATATTAGCTGCTTAATGACTGCTCTCCCGTCAGTGACCTCACTGTTACTTACTTATGGTTTTATCTTCCCGAATTTCTGTATAGAGCAGGAATTTAATAGACATGTGCTGAATTAATTAACTGATATAAGTTAATCTAAACTGATTCAACTAAAATCATGTTTACTTTAACTCCCTCCCTTGGTCATATTTCTCAGTGTTAAAATGGAGCACTACTATATCAGTAGCCTTCCAAAGGCAATGACAAGATGGGAGGCTTAACCTTAAGAGTATCTTCTGTTCTTTTCTCCACCTTAGAATGGTTCCTTTGCCTTAGCCTAAGAGATGTCCCATCTCCTTATGAGAGGAAAAAAAAAAAAGCACTTCTCAAACTTTCCTCAAATGGAAATCACCTTCACTCTATAGCTGGAACCACTCTGCACAGTGGTGTTGACAAAGAGAGTAAAAGCCACCATCTTGTCAGGCAATAAGTGTCTGAGAGATGAGTGATTAGGAATTAAAAAGAAATAATAAATAAATAAATAAAGGAGAACTTCAAATTCAAGAGTAAATCTGGTTTTTATTTCATTGGCACATGAATATCTGTTCTAAGAACAGCTGCATTACCTTCTATTCTAAGGTAATGAGCCAACAAACTTTAATCAAGGAGAGATGTTCCTATTAATTAGGTAATGAATGGGATTTTGCTGTGCTCTATCTTAAATTCATGTAATTTCCAGAGCAAAAGAGTCTACTTCCTGACTAGCTCACTTTTAGAATCTAGGAGAAATAGAAATAAGAGGCAATAGAAAAAAAAGTCAGTTTTGAACTCTGCTTTTCTTCCTGGTGGTGCACACACACTTGCCGGCTCATTTTGGAAGAGTTCAGATCAGAATATGCATTGAGTGCCTACACTGTGACTGGCCATGTGCTAAGTGCTGGGGGTATGGGCCAAGGTACAGGCCCTGCCCTTATGGAGCTTCCACTCTAGGAAAGGAGACAGACAGTGCATAGAAAAAACAAACAAAGGAACAAAAAACCTCACTGCAGTCTAGTTGATTCGACTCATAGCAACCCCTCCTTGGGTTTCTGAGGTGGTATCTCTATCTCTACGGAAGTAATTGCCCAATCTTCCTTCCGAGGAATGGCTGGTGGGTTTGAACTGCCAGACTTCTGGTTAGCAGTCAAATGCCTTAGGCATTACACCACCAGAGTGACCAGTGTATAGATACAACACAAATAAACGAGTAAGAATGTGTTAAATACTAGAACCAAGTGGGGCATTTTGTCAGAAAATGATGGGCAAGGACCCATTTAGAAGCCTTAGGGAAGGCCTCTGAGACACGACCATTAAGTTGAGATGACACCTAATCAAAAGATGAGCACAGACCCACATTTGTGTGTGAGCCACTAAAATAGGCATGTTTAGAGACAACATTTGTCTTAAAAAATATCCAGATGTTGCCTCCTATTTCCATTTTCACGATTCTGGAAATGAGCTAGCCAGAAAGTAGATTTCTTTGCTCTGAAAATGTAAAAAGTGGAGAAGGGGAGAATAAATATTGTTCTAAACTCTGATTACCAAAACCCACTTATACTGAGTCAATTCTGACTTATAGGACCGTATAAAAAGAGTACAACTGCCCCATTGGCAACCCAAGGCTGTAAATCTTTACAGAAGCATACTGCCTCATCTTTCTCCTGCAGAGTGGCGGGTTGATTTGAACTGCTTTTGGTTAACAGCCACGTGCTTTAACCACTGCACTACCAGGACTCTTAAATAGTGTTTAGTGTCATGTTAATTCATTTGAAAGAATTCAAATCCAACCACTAATCAGAATCTGGTTACTGGTTTCTGTATTTTAAGCAGCAACAATGTTCCATGAAATATCTAAAGTTGGGTGGGTTCTTACATAGAATAAATACTTCTTCATCCATCAACAACTGGTATGGGGATCCCAGAATTTATTTTCCTTCTTGTGGGCAGGCTAAAGCAATTGCTTTGTTTTATTATTACTCCAATACCACACCTAAGCATCCTGGTAGGATTCCCTTGGCATCTCTGAATATTTGGAAGTCCTCCACACAAATACTAGTTTGTTTGATAACAGTCATACAATACCTTATTTATATATTTTTCATGTTGTTATTAAATGGGTAGGTAATCATATCCACACAGGAAAGCAATGAAGCTCATTGGCTGCTCATCTTCTCAGACCTGGGCATTCCATGAAGAAACCCACTTACTTGGCATTAATGAAAGTCAAAAACATAGTAACTGGAAATCCTTGGCTCAAGTCAAAAATCAAGAAAAGAATACCTGGGGTAAATATTGAAGCATGAAATAATAATAACAACTACAATAAAAATAATGACTGCTCACATTTAAAACATAACGATCAAAGAAGATCATATTCAAATGTGTGCCAATATTGATTTTATCTGCCAATGATAACATAATATTTAGTTTGCATATACAGAAAAAATTTTAATTAAAGAATATGTGATCCAGATGGCAGATAAATATTAATGCCTTTGATATTTTTTGAAAAAATTCTTTCAAATTAACAAAAGCATGATTAACTTAATGGACATAAGAGCAAAGACAATAAATACTTCAAAGTAGAAATATGCAGGACTAATAAACCCATGAAAATGTCTATCCTTAAAAATAATCAAACCACCAAAACTGCACTGCCATCGAGTCGTTTCCGACTCATAGTGTCCCCCATTGGGTTTCCGAGGTTGTAAATCTTTGAGGGAGTAGATTGCCCTGACTTTCTTCTTTGGAGCAGTTGGTGGGTTTGAACTGCTGACCTTCCAGTTAGCAGTCAAGTGCCTTATCCACTACATCACCAGAGCTCCTTAAAATGATCAAAAATACACAAATTAAATCCAACAACTCTATCCCCTTCTTTTCCTACCAAATTGGCAATGGCAGAAAAATTGGTAACATCTACAGCTTGTAGAGTGTGGGGAAGGGGGGCTAATATATTTCTGATGGAAAAGATATTGAGAAAATTTTTCTAGAAAGTAATCTGATGTTTCACTAGCCTTAAAAAATGTTACATCTACATAAAGACTCTTTAAAACAAAACAAAACAAAACAAAACAAAAAGACTCTCTGGGTACTGTTACATTATTAACCGAAAAAAAATCACATTATAAAATGATGATCTCAGTTTTGTGAGAAAATGCTTCACATAATTATAGCAAACAGTCTAGAAGTAGAAGCTTGGAATGTTAGAGAGATTACCCATGGGTAATGGGTTGGTAACCAAGTGGGGTTAACTTCCTAGGGACAGATTTCCTCTTGTTCCAAGACCCCAGCGTTCTCAGCTCTATTTATGCCTCACACTGATACATCCTGAGCCAACCAACACTCCTCTTTCCAGGTGCTTTTTCTCTGGCTTATAGATCACCACAAAAAGCCCCTAACTTGTAAATTCTGCTACAAGCCCCTCTAGCCAAAATCCAAACTTATTTTTCTTCTTAAAGAACTTTCCTGTTAAAAACAAAAATCAATATATGTTTATATTTTAAAGTTGAAATTAGAGAGAGAGGGAAAGAGGAAAATCCAGGAAATGAGTCAGTTGGGGAAAAAAAGGATCAGTCAGGAATGTTTGAGAAACAGTAAGGAGACCAGATACCAAGGGTGAAAGTTCATATTTACAAACATAAAGACGGAGAGGTCAGTAGGGCCATATTACGGAGATCCTGGAAAGATAATATCTTAGAAGTTGTATCCTAAAGGAAATTGGAATACTTTTATAGAAGTGATGTTATGAAGGGTGTATTTGTTTTTTCGTTTTCTTTTAAATTGTAGGAACTGTAGGTTATCTAACCTGTTTGAGTACTTAGTTTTAAGTAAAATGCTATTTTTTTCCTTGACAGGAATCATTATCCCAGAGTTTCTACTTCTGAGAGATAAAAGTCATGAAAAATGGAAAGTGTTAAGAACCCTTGAACTCTGCTCTTTTGGGTGGGGCAGGACATACCATTCCTCTATGTGTAAGAAGACATTCTGACTTTTCGTAGCCAAGAAAACATTGAAGTCGTGTGTGATTTGTGGAGCAAAGCCTTTGAGTAAATCAACTGACTTATGAGGGAAATTATAAATTATAAATTTCCCTCATAATTCTAAGCTTCCTTTATTTGTACTAATTCCTTTCAACCTCTGCTTAAAAACTCCCAGCAAAAATCAGCAAGAAGCTCCCATGGTTAATTTTTTTCTTATATTTGCCACTCAAGTTTTTCCTTCAAACTACATTTTTAATTTCGTTTTAGCTAAGTTTTCAAAGTAGGATTTTCCAGAGATTCTTCTTGCCTTATTTTCCATGGAAGAACTAACACTGGAGGGGCAGATCTATCTACTACCCATGCTCTTTAGCAGATGAGGGACCCATAGTTGTGTGACCTGCACTTATTGTAAATTGAGAATCAAGCCTTGTTGTTGTTATGTGCTGTCAAGTCAGACCCGACTCATGGCGACCCCTCCTTGGGTTTCTGAGGTGGTATCACTAGGGAGGTAGATTGCCCAACCTCCCTTCTGAGTCAAGTGCCTCAAGTGCCTTAGGCACAAAATTGATCACAGTATTTCTCAAGCTCCTCTGATGGTAGAGCAGCCTATCAAAGGAAGCTTATTCAGGAGAGCTCTGGTGGCATAGTGCCTAAGGGTCTTGACTGCTAACCAGAAGGCTGGGTGTTCAAACCCACCGGCCACTCCTCGGAAGGAAGATTGGGCAATCTACTTCCATAGTGATACTGCCTCAGAAACCCAAGGAGGGGCAGCTATGAGTCAGATCTGACTCGATGGCAGTGAGTTTGGTTTGGTTTCCTGGTGGCATAGTGCCTAAGGCATCTGACTCTTAATCAGAAGGCTGGCTGTTCAAACTCACCAGCCATTCCTCAGAAAGAAGATTGGGCGATCTGCTTCCATAGAGATACCACCTCAGAAACCCAAGAAGGGGTCACTATGAATTGAGTTGAGTCCACTCGATAGCTTCGCCTGCCATTCGGTTCTGCAAATATAGGAGTCATTTGATCTAAATGAAAAGCCATGCTTACAGGAAAGTTGTACAATATGGTTTCTGAAGCTATGTGTGTTTAACTACTGCATTCAATCCCAGTCTGCATCAGGTAACTACTAACTTCTTAAGTGGACGTTTTCAGGAGATTTGAATCTCCTTTTTTTTCAAGTGGTCAGTGATGTTGCTGTGAGCCCCATGGTGGATGGTAAATGTCTACATTTTGTGCAACTTTTACTTTCATCATTAACTTTCTTGGGAAATGGAAATTCTGTATGTAATTTTTCATTTCACTCTCACTCTTATTTCTTTAAGAGGTTATTGCTACAAAAGGGTTTGTCTCAAAATAATAATAATTAAAAACCACCACCAGACAATAAAATAAATAAGCCATCGTGGATTTATAACATTTAATAAATGACAAGACCACTGTAGGATTTAGACTACTCAAAGAGTTCTGTGGTAGGACTGCTCATTCTCCATTTCCTGCACATATTTTACATATTCTCATGTTTCCCACTAACTTGGTGGCTTTCTGCCTTTCACAGACATGGCACAAACTGATACACCAAGTGTGGCTAGCAAGGGCAGCAGCATAAAATATTTCTCCTAGCACCACCTGAAATCAGAAGGAGTTATCTGTCCTTAGCAATTCATGCAGAGTCCCCAGATGGTGCAAATGATTGATGCACTCTGCTGCTGGCTGAAAGATTAGAGGTTCTAGTCTCACCTACTTTGGTCCTGTTGTCAGAAGGGACCATTCCCTAGAGAAGGATATCATGCTTGGTTAAAGTGGAAGATCTGCAAATGAGGGGAAGGCCCTCAACGAGATGTATTGACACAGTGGCTGCAGTGATGGGCTCAGGCACAGCAAGGATTGTGAAGCTGGCTCAGGACTGGGCAGTGTTTTGTTCTGTTGTACATAGGGTCACTAAGAGTTGGAGCTGACTAGATGGCTCCTAACAACAATAGGCACCCAGAGGCACTGTGGAAGAAAGGCCTGGTGGTCTATTTCCAAAAATTCAGTCAGTGATAACCCTATGGAGCACAGTTCTACTCTGACACCCTTTCTTTCTTTTTTTAAGCAGCTCATGACTTAGTATACTTCATTTTATCAGTGAAGGCCCTGCAAGGTGTCCTTGAAAGGGAAGTGTTAGCTACAACTGCTTCTGGAAAGAGTTAGGAAAGAAGAAATGGGTTCTTGTTTATTTTTCTTCAGATGTAATCCCAGGTTCAAGTGAAAACTCAACATTTGCACACACATCACACACATTATTTGATGAGACTGAGGTAGAGGCTGAAAGTACAAAATACCTGTCTACTAAATCCATTCTGGCTCATTTTATTATCACTACTAATAAAAATACTTGATTGAAAAAATTATCTAGGAAAAACGCTGCACCAGAGAAATACTGGGAACATAGCTGTAAACTGGGACCTTTCTGAGCGAGCTGGGGTATGTGGTCATTCCAGCCCCAACCAATTTTTCTGGTTGGAATTATCTACACGATGCAGCTAGTTCCTGACTTTTAATTTAATGAGCCTTATTTTGTATATATTATTTTTTAAAAAAACAACTAAATGTCTTTTGAGTTTATTCCACCTTTGGTACTAGCAATAAAGCATGATTATAAATATTACATTTGCCATCACACTCAGAATGAGGTCCTCCCTGGCCCACAAGGCCTTGCGCAAGTGGGCCCCGTCTATCTCTTCAATCTCTTCTGACTTGCTCCTCTTGCGTCACCTCCCTCGGCCGTGCTTGTTTTCCTTCAGTTCTTCAGATGTGCCAAGTCTTGTCTATCCCAGGGTCGGTTGGAGGCTGCTCCCTCTGCCTGCAATGCTTTTCCTCCCACACATACAAGCTTGACGCCATCTCTTCCCGAGCTGAAATGCTGAAGCTTCACCTCCTCAAAATGTTCCTTCCTGGCTGCCTCCCAAGAAGAGGGGTTTCTCAATTTCATTCCACATTTTCTTCCTTCAGAGAACTTCTTGCTATTTGCAATTTTTTTCTTGCTTGCAGTTATTTCATTTAACCATGCTTATTTGTTTTATTGACAGCCCCTACTATGAAAGTGAGATCCCTGGGTGACACAGTTTGCACTTGCCTACTAACCTAAAGGTTGGCAGCTCACACCCACTCCACAGTGCTGAGAAAGAAAGGCCTGGAGATGTGTTTCTATTAAGACTGAAGCCAAGAAAACCCTATGGAGTAGTTCTACTCTGTAACACATGGGGACACCATGAGTTGAAATCCTTTTGATGGCAATGCTTTTTTATTTGTTTGTTTGTTTTACTATGAGAATGTAAGACCTATGAGAGAAGTCTTATCTTCCCTTGTCACCCTTATGTCCCAAGAGCTGAGAAGGGTGCCAGGCACCAAGTAGTGAATAAATATGTAGTGAATAAATATTTGTTGACTGGATGAAAAGTATATTGATATTGTGTTTAAGATATTAGGTACATCTCAAAAGATTTATAAGTAGTTGGGTCGAATTTAATATATATGCAAATATTGTTGTAATAAGTTTTCTAAAAATAAGTATTGTTCTCTTAGTGATTTGTATTGCACATTTAAAAATTTAGCCAAAGGGCATGCCTCTGCTTAGTACAGAAACACTTTGCAGTCTTCCAAGTCTGAAAACAGAAGGACAGGGCCTGGGTAGCTCAAATCTCATCTTCTGAGGTAGTTTTTAGGGCTGTGGTAGAAACCAGAGCCCCTCCTAACCCCAATGTTTCAAACCGTTGGAAACTGGAAAATTAATCCTGTAAACTTCCTTTTAGTTTGAGCCTTTATAAGTCTGGCCTTGTATGGAATTGTGGTTTTTGAACAGATGGTCAAAATGGCTTTGCTAAATGCAAGAGTTTGTAGTTTTCATAAGCTATCTAACCATTGATAACTTTATTTGCATGATTTGATAAACATGCTTTGTTTTCTCCCTCTTTGACTCTGCAAATGTTCCAGTTAAAAGGCAAGTTTATTCAAACACTGTGATAACTTCTGTAAAATAAAATGAGCATTTCCTCATATCTAGGCATTAAGAGAGGAGCTCTGGTAACATAGTGGCTAAGGCACTTGACTGCTAACCAGAAGGCTGGCGGTTCAAACTCAGCAGCCACTCCTCGGAAGGAAGATAGGGCAATCTACTTCCATAGTGATACTGCCTCGGAAACCCAAGGAGGGGTCGCTATGAGTTGGGTCCAACTCAACGGCATATAACAACAACAGACGTTAAGAGAAGATACCTCTTCAAGTTGATTTTAAACCATACTAACTCTTTTAGTACCAATTATAATCCTAATCATGAGCAAAATTTCTGATCTGCAAAATAATTAGTGAAATTTTTTCTAATGCTCTGCATTATTTTTTCCCCAGTTACCGTTTGGTGCCAAAGGATTTCTTTTAAATAAAATGCTCCATCCTTGATTTTTGGCAAAAGGAAGTGCTTCAGTTGTGGAAAAGCAGAACTTTAGATGAAGGAGGTGTGATGATAAGGGAAAGAACCTAGGTCCTCAAGTCACACACAGAGACCAGTATCATTATTGTACTCTTTATGTTTACAGCTGTCAAATAGTAACTTTGCCTAAATATTCAACATTAAGCGATTGACTGAATAAACTATGGAATATCCATGCTCTGGAGAACAATACAGCATTAAACATCATGTGGTGAGAGGATACTTAATGACAGGAAAAATTGTGATGTATTAGGTGAAAAAAGCAGATGAAAGGATATATGCAGCATAGTACCATTTCTTAATTTTTAAAAAAAGGGTATTTGTGCAAAGAAAAAAAGACTAGAAAGGTTATACTCTGAGTTTGGAATATATTTGACTATTATATATTAGACTGACAGGTAATACCAATATAACAAAATGTTAACCTAAAATATTGATGATGATTTTCCATGAATGATGGGAATAAGAGTAGTCTTCTTCCTTCCTTCCTTCTCTCTTTCCTCCTTACTTTCTTCTCTCTCTTTCTCTCTCCCTTCTTTTGTCTTTCTTTTCAAAGCTCAAATTTTTTTAAATCTTTTAATGTGGGTGTGGATTTCTGTTGTCATTAAAAGTGTTTTACTTTTTTCTCATTGAAGTGAAATTCATGTAACATAAAATTAACTAATTTTCCCCAAAAAATACATGAAACAAATATTGTCTAATAGGAAAGAAGAAACAGACAACTCTACAAGAATAGTTGGGAGCTCTGGTGGCATAGTGCCTAAGGCATCTGACTGCTAACCAGTGGTTCAAACCCACTAGACACTCCTTGGAAGGAAGATTGGGCAATCTACTTCCGTAGTGATACCACCTCAGAAACCCAAGGAGGGGCGCTATGAGTCGGGTCCAACTCGACGGCAGTATCATATATATCACAATAATAGTTGGGGCCTTCACCACACCACTTTCAGTTCTAGACAGAACAACTAAAAAGAAGACATATAAGGACACTGAGATCTTAAAACCATAAGTCAATTTAACCTAATGAACATATTTAGAACACTCCACCCATCATCAGAACAATACACATTTTTTTTTCAGCACACATGGATCATTTTCCAGAATAGATCAGATTGTAGGACACAAAATGAGTCTCAAAAAATTTAAAAAGATGAAAATCATCTTCTCGGATCATAACAGTATGAAGCTAGAAATCAATAACAGACAAAACACAGATAAAAAATAAACATGGAAACTAAGTAACAGACTACTTAAAAACTATTTTCTTTTGTGTGTGATATCTTTGCCTGGTTTAGGTATCAAGGGTATGCTAGCTTCTTAGAAAGAGTTAGGGAGTGTTTCTTCCTCACAGAAAATTCAAAAGAGAATTTCAAAAATTCTTAGAATGAAACAAAAATGAAAACGCAGCATATCAAAACCTTTGAGACATAACAAAAGGCAGTTCTCAAAGGAAAATTCATAGCAATAAATGCCTACATTAAAAAAGAAGAAAGATTCAAAATCAATATCTTAAATTGACAACTTGAACAATAGAAAATGTGGAGCAAGAGAAGCCTAAAGAACCAGAAAAAAGGGAAATAATAAAGATCAGCAAGTTTGCAGGGTGCAAGATCAAGACACAAAAATCAGTAGGGTTCCTTTGCACTTACAAGAAGCATTTTTTAAAAAGAAGTCAATAGTCCCCAGAATGATAAAATACCTAGGCATTTACCTAACCAGGGATGTAAAAGATTTATACCATGGAAATTATAAAACACTACTACAAGTATTGTTTGACCAAGCATCCAATGAATGTATTGATAATTACTGGTGATTGCAATACAAAAGTTGGAAAAAAGAAAAAGCATCCACAGTTAGAAAACATGGCCTCAGTGAAAGAAATGATGCCAGAGATCACATGATAGAATTTTGCAAGACCAATGACTAATTCATTGCAAATACTTTTTTTTCAACAACATAAATGGTGAGAGTACATGTGTACCGACCTCACCAGATGGGATATACAGGAATCAAATAGACTACATCTGTGGAAGGAGACAATGAAGAAGCTCAATATCATCAGTCAGAGCAAAGCCAGGAGCTGACTGTAGAACAGATCATCAATTGCTCACATGCAAGTTCAAGTTCAAGTTGAAGAAAGTTAAACAAGTCCACGAGAGCCAAAATACGAACTTGGTTATATCCCACCCAAATGTAGAGACCATTTGAAGAATATATTTGACACATTAAACACCAATTACCTGAGCCCAGATGAATTGTAGAATGACAACAAGAGTATCATACATGAAGAAAGCAAAAGGCATTAAAAAGTCGGGAAAGAAAGAAGAGACCAAAATGAGTGTCAGAAAAGATTCTAAAACTTGCTCTTGAATGGAAGAAGTGATGAAATAAGAGCTAAACAGAAGATTTCAAAGGGTGGCTCAAGAAGGCAAAATAAAGTAATGAAATATGCAAAGGCCTGAAGTTACAAAACCAAAAGGGGAGAACACCCTTGGCATTTCTCAAGTTGAAAGAACTGAAGAAAAAAAATCCAGTTCTCAAGTTGCAATGGTGAATGATTCTATGAGCAAAACATTGAACTATGCAGGAAACATAAAATAAGATGGAATGAATACACAGAGTCACTGTACCAAAAAGAACTGGTTGATGTTCAACCATTTCAGGAGGCAGCATATGATCAAGAACAGATGGTATTGAAGGAAGAAGTCCAAGCTGTACTAAAGGAATTGGTGAAAAACAAGAATCTTGGAACTGAGGGAATACCCAATGAAATGTTTCAACAAACAGCTGCAGTGTTGGAGGCGCTTATTTGTTTATGCCAAGAAATTTGGAGGACAGCTACCTGGCCAATTGACTGGAAGAAATCCATATTTGTGCCCATTCCAAAGAAAGGTGACCAACAGAATGCAGAAATTATTGAACAATATCATTAATATCACACGCAAGTGAAATTTTGCTGAAGATAATTCAAAAACGGTTGCAGCAGTATATTGATAGAGAACCGCCAGAAATTTATGCTGGATTCAGAAGAGGACATGGAATGAGAGATATCATTTCTGATGTCAAGTGGATCTTGGCTGAAAGCAAAGAAGGCCAGAAAGATATTTACCTGTGTTTTATTGATTATGCAAAGACATTTGACTGTGTGGATCATAAAACTATGGATAACATTGCAAAGAATGGGAATTCCAAAACACTTAAGTGTGCTCATGAGGAACCTAAACATAGACCAAACAGAACAAGGGGATACTGAGTTTTAAAATTAGGGAAAGATGTATATCAAATTTGTATTTGTCACCATATTTCTTCAATCTGTAGACTGAGCAAATAACCTAAGAATCTGGACTATATGAAGAAAAATGTGGCGTCAGGATTGGAAGAAGACTCATTAACAACCTGAGATATGTAGACGATACAACCTTGCTTGCTAAAAGTGAAGAGGATTTGAAACACTTGCTGATGAATGTCAAAGACTAAAAGTTGTCAGAGATCATTTTACTTGTGTCCACAATCAACACCCATGGAAGCAGCAGTCAAGAAATCAGATAATATATTGCACTGGGCAAATCTGCTGCAAAATATCTCTTTAAAGTGTGAAAGAGCAAAGCACTTTCAAGACTGAGGTGTGCCTTACCCAAGCCATGGCATTTTCAGTTGCCTTACATGTATGTTAAAGCTGGATAATGAACAAGGAAGACTGAAGAAGAGTTGATGCCTTTGAGTTATGGTGTTGGTGAAGAATACTGAAAAATACCATGGACTGGCAGAGGATCGAACAAATCTGTCTTGGAATAAATACAGCCAGAATTCTCCTCAGAAGAGAGAATAGGCAGACTTGTTTCAGATATTTTGGTCATATTGTCAGGAAGGTCTCTGGAGAAGGATATCAGGATTGGTAAAGTAGAGCATCAGTGAAAAAAGAGAACACCTTTAACAAGACTGATTGACACCGTGGCTGCAATGATGGGCTCAGTCATAGCAAGGATTGTGAGGATGGCACAGGACAACGCAGTATTTCATCCTGTCCTACGTGGGGTTGCTAAGAATTGGAGCTGACTCAAGGTACCTAACAGCAACTATAAGACACTAAAAGAAACCTAAGTAGAAGGATATTCCATGCTTATGGATTTGAAGACTTAATACATTGAAAATGTTAATTCTACCTTAAGCAATCTATAGTTATAATACAATCCTTATACAAATCCCAACAACATTATTTTCTGAAATGGAAAATCTAATGACCAACTTTTCACAGAAAGGAAAGAAACTCTGAATAAACAAAGAAATATTGAAGAAGACCAACAAAGCAGGAGGCTTCATGCTCCCCAATATGAAAACATACTATACAGCCACTGTAATGAAAATAGCTTGGTATTGGTTCAACAATAAACACATTCACTAGAGGAAAAGAATTGAGAACTCAGAAATAAATCCTGTCATCTATGGACAACTAATTTTTGACAAGGGGTCAAAATTTGTTGAAAGGGAAATAGTCTTTAATAAATGGCCCCGGCAAATTGGATATCCACCTGCAGAAAAAATGAAACAAGGGCCATACCTCACACCAAACACAAAAACTAACTCAAAATGGATCAAAAACCTAAATGCTAAACCTAAAACTATAAAATTCCTGTGAGAAAACTATAGGACCTAATCTTTTTAAAAATAGGATAACAAACATAGCAACATATGTATGAACAGAAGAAGACAAAATAATTAAATGAGATCTTATAAAAATTAAAAACTTATGCTCATCAAAAGAATTTATCAAAAGAATAAAAATAGAACTTTTAGAATTGGAAAAAATCTTCAGAAACGATGTATCTGATAAGGGTTTAATCTCTAAAATTTATGGAAAATGTTGACAACTTAACAACAAAAAGACAAACAACCCAATTATAAAATGGGCAAAAGACATAAACAGAACCTTCACCAAAGAGGACATCCAAGCAGCCAACAAACACATGAAAAAA
>NW_006921653.1:6625051-6625947 GCF_000298275.1 Orycteropus afer afer
AGCCTTCTGGTTAGCAGTCAAGTGCCTTAGCCACTATGCTACCAGAGCTCCTGACAAATATGTGGGAGATTGAAATCCTTATTCATTGCTGTTGCAACTGTAAAATGGTACAACCACTATGGAAAACAGTATGGCACTTTTTGAAAAACTAGAAATAGAAATACCCTGTGATCTAGAAATACCATTCCTAAGGACCTAAAAGTAATTATACGAATAGACATGCACAACCACTTTCATTTCAGCTTTATTCACAATAGCAGCAAAATGGAAACAACTGAAGTGCCCATAAATGGATAGGTGGATAAGCAAACTGTGGTACATACATAAAGTGGAATACTAAGCAACCATAAAAAACAATGAGGAGGAAGTGGGAAGAAAGCAGTTACATTGTGGGGAATTGCAGTCAGTGTAATTAATGAAACAAAATGTGTATGAGCTGCTGTATGGAAAACAAATTTGCTCTATAAGCTTTCATCCAAATCACAATGAAAAATTTTTAAACAATGTATTATAACATGGATGGATCTGGAGGACATAATGCTAAGTGAAATAAATCAAGCACATAAGGACAAATATTGTATGATCTTTTTTCATAAGAAGATAAGGATATATATATATACATATATATAAACATATATATAAAGATGTCAATGTATGGACATATATAAAATATGATAGACATATGTGGTGGTTATGTTTGTGTGTCAACTTGGCTGGGCCTGGTTAAGTGGCTGGGCAGCTGGTAGTAGTTATTCCCCATGATGAGACTGGCAATCAACTCCATGGTGGCATCTATCACAAGCAGTTGAGTTGCTGCTTTGGGTATGTGGTCTGCTTCCCATATAAAAGAAGCAGCTTTGGGAATGGTCTCTAGCTTATGGCACGCTTGGACCCTG
>NW_006921653.1:6626047-6627858 GCF_000298275.1 Orycteropus afer afer
CTTGGGGCTTACAATGGATTTGAGTTAATGGACTGCCACGTGACTTGGTAACATTGGGACTGTGCCTTTTTACTTGTCAACCTTGGGCTTGGCAGCCTCAGCAGCCAGCAGCTGTCTGAGTGAAGAAAAGCCTCTAGCTTCAGTGGGCCGGGAACTGGAGTCAGAGCTGAAGCCCAAGGCTGAGGGGCTTTCACGCAGCCCCTAGAGCCTGGCACTTTGAACTCGGAATTCTAGCCTTCCGAACTGTAAGAGAATAAACTCCTGTTTGTTCAAGCCATCCTATTTGTGGTGTATTCCTGTCAGAGTGGCACCAGGTAACCAGAACAACATATATAAAAATGATAGACATATATAAGGAGACCAGGAGGAGGAGGGATGGGAGGGGCAAAAGGGGGAAGCATGCTATAAATCTTAGATACTTATTATGTTGGTTGATACAATCACATAAAATGTGATTGTAGTGGGCACATGCAAACAAAGTAAATGATGTCTCTGAGATGCACTCATGAGAAAAGGAGACCTGTAGTAAGAATTTAACATATATGAAATAGCAACAACTCCAACAAAGACAAAAAAAATGATCTACTATCATTTATGAATGGGTATAAGCATGTACATTTATGGGTAGCTATAAGTGTATACTTAGGTGAAAATAGATAAAAATATCTATATGTACATATAAATACAGATAGGTATGGGAAAGCACAATGAGAACATAGCTGCTCCTCAGACATAACCAAACACTTTTAGAGACTGGTTTTTTAGGTTTGAAAGCTTAGGACCACAGTCTCATGGGACAACTCAGTCAGTTGGCATAATATAGTTCATAAATTTCATGTTCTGAATCCTAGTGAAGTGAGTAGCATCTGGGGTCTTAAAAGCTTGCAAATAGGCATCTAAAACACAGCTATTGGTCTTTTTTCATGAGGTGCAAAGAGTAAGAAAGTAACCAAAATTTCTGAGAAGAAACAAGTCTACAATGCTGATAGCCTACCTGAGCCATAGTGTCATCTACCCAGAGACCAGAAGAACTAGATGAAGCTCAGCTACCACCACTGACCATTCTGACCAGGGTCACAACAGATGATGATTCTGGATAGAATAGGAGTAAAATGTAGAACAAAGCTCATATTCTTGGGGAATCCAGAGGAGTCCTGGAGACTATGGCCTTGAGACACTCTTTAAACTTTGAAATAAAATTATCCCCTGAGATCACCTTTTAGCAAAAAAGCAGAGTGACACATAAAATAAAGGATATTACCCATAGTTCAGTGCTATAATTATAAACAAACAAGCAACAACAACAAAAAAACTGTAAGAGTTCAAAAGTCTCCATTTAGTTTAAAACAAAGATGAGAAGTTAAGGGGGCAAGGAAATTAGAGTACTGGACATGGAACAAGCAAAATATGATTAAGGAGAACATTGACACATTGTGAAAAGTGTAACTAAAGTCATTAATTAATTTGTGCAGAAAACTTCCAATGGGAATACAACTTTCTGTGTAGACTTTTACCAAAATCACAATCAATTATTATTTTTTGAAATTATCTATTTTAAAATGAACAATGTTGTGACATTTAGTACATTCACAATGTTGTGTAACCCCCACATCTACCTAGTTCCAAGCCATTTTCATCATACCAAAAGGAAACCCTGCACCCATTAAGCATTACCACTCCTCATTCTTGCTTCCCCCAACCCCTGATAATCATCAGTCTGCTTTGTGTCTCTAAAGATTTTCCTATTATGGATGTTGTATATAAATGCTCTGGTAGCTTAGTGCCTAAGGCACTTGACTGCTAACCAGAAG
>NW_006921653.1:6645259-6659946 GCF_000298275.1 Orycteropus afer afer
TGGTCAATGACATGAGACAAAGTATATGTGAACTGCTGTGAATTTGCTCTGTAAATCTTCACCCAAATAAAAACAAATAAATTATATAAAAAAAAAAAAGAAAACCAGACTCATAGAAACAATTAGTCTAAGGGACTAGCAGACCATGTGAACCTCAGCCTATAGTACCATGAGACCAGAAGAACTAGATGGTGCCCAGCTATCACTGTTAACCTCTTGGAAAGGGATCAATGTGGGAGATCCTGGATAGAGTTGGAGACAAATGTGAAAAAAAACTCAAAATCATAAAAAGACTAGGCTGACTGGTCTGATAAAGCCAGGTGAAACCCCAGAGACTATCACCCCCTAGTCAGCTTTCAGGCCTGGAATTGAACTCACTCCCATAGCTTCCAGCTAAACAATAAACAGGTATACAAGGTGAACATTTATACTAGGTAGGTACTCTCCTTACAGCAATCATTCATGGGAGATTAGAGGGGCAGTGTTCGCACAGGGAGATACTTCAGGAGGCAGGAATGCATAGGAAAGAAGGACACAGGGACAAGGTAACTATAGAGAGGAGTGGGAAGAGAATTGTTATATTGTGGGGGTTTGTAGTGTAGTAAATTACTTAGTGTGGCTTTTCTACCCATAAGTCTTTGTAAACTCCAAGGTGGGATTTTCTATGATCAACTGAGGAGCTATCCACCTGGGTTATTTCTGTTGGGCGTGGCACAATACAATGTTCTGGGAGGTTCCCACTCTCTCACGTGCTTAGAGTTCTGATGCTGTGATTGGCTAGTTTGACCACCCTTCCGGGCTCAAAAGGAGGCCTCTTGGAGGCAGAACCCTCTCTTACTGCTGGTGGAGGAAGATGTGCTGCTGAAAGAGACACGTGCCCCTGAAAGAGACACGTGCTGCTGGGAAAGAGACGCGAGGGACACGCATTGCTGAGTGAGACACCGAGGGACCAGCACTGCTGGGAAAAAGACGGTGAGAGACTGTTGGCTGAGGGACGTTGGGCTGGGAGAGAGACTGAGCATTCTTCCTGAACTTGAGTTGTAGCCTAGTGCTTCCCTAATAAACCCCATAATCTGTAAGTTCTGTGTGGCCACTGCAGTAAATTATCGAACCCAGGAGAGAGGTGGTGGGTGCTTTGAGAAGAACGGTTGGAGAAAGGGCTGGAGGGAGGCAGCATGTCTGGCCTTGCAGTAATAGGCCTTGGGTTACTGCTAGTAATCCTGTCTTCCTCTTGTGGGATTAGAGGAGACCAGAATGTGTGGCCTCCTTGCCCTTTTAGCAGGGTTGAAATCAATGTCATGAAGTAAAATGTGTATGAACTGCTGTAAGCAAAATGAATTTGCTCCATAAACTTTCACCCAAACCACAATTAAAAAAAGTAACTTTTGCTTTTAAAATTTTGTTGTTAAAATATAGAGAGCCCCATTTAGAGGAGGTATTAGATCCCTTCCTTCCAAGTTCACCTCTAACCCCTCTCCAAATAAAATGCCCACATTTATCCCTGCTTAACCTGATCGGCTTATGGCTTTCCAGTTCCTGTGGGTGCACTGCTTTCTATCTTCACTCATTCCTCATGGTATTGACAACTGGGAAAAGCACACCTGCTTGTTGATAGGGACCCAAGAACAAAGCATAGAGAAGTAAATCTGGCTCCAGCAGATTTTTCCTATCTCCGTCTAACACAACCAAGACCCTGTTGCCATGGGTGAGTGTATGAGTTTGATGGGTAGGTTCTCATGGAGGTGTCTCACCAGGGCTTCCACTTCTTCCCCACAATCCCATTCTCACATCAGAATTAGTTTTAGCTGTTACTCCTTCAGACACAGCCAATAGATAATGTACATAATATGTTATTACTTCTTTTAGATGGTTAGATTTGATGACTTTTATAATCAGCTCTTCCTAAGAGCCACCAAGGTTTAGACATGTCTAAATGTAGAGGTATTAGGACTTCTTTCTTAGACATTTACCCACAATCTAAACACACTGGCGGTAATAATCATAGAAGTGCCTGAGCTACTGGAAAATTGAAGAGTTTCCTATGTGTCAAGTGAGTCATGTAATTTGGAATTATAGACTAAGTTAGGGATTTTTCTGTTTACCTAGTACCGCTCCGACAAGAATATACCACAAATGGGATGGCTTTAACAAACAGAAGTTTATTCTTACAATTTGGAGGGTTTAAGTCCAGTTCAAAGTGCCAGGCTCTAGGGGCTGGGTGAAAGCCCCTCAACTTTGGGCTTCAGCTCTGCCTCCTGCTCCTGGCCCACTGGAGCTAGAGGCTTTTCTTCACTCAGCTGCTGGCTGCTGAGGCTGACAAGCCCAAGGTTGACAAGTAAAAAGGCACAGTCCTGATGTTACCAAACCACATGGCAGGCCATTAATTCAAGTCAATTGAAAGTCCCAAGGTCAGTAGAGCATGGCAGGCTGCTGAACAATGGTATGGCTACACACAGGATTCAAGTGTGCCATAAGCTAGACACCATTCCCCAAGGCTTCTCCTTCTATACAGGAAGCAGACCACATCCCTAAGGCAGCTACTCAGCTGCTCTGACTAGATTCCACCATGGAGTTGATTACCAGTCTTATCATGGGGAATACTACATCCAGCTGCCCAGCCACTCAACCAGGCCCAGCCAAGTTGACATATATCCTTAACTAACACAAGGGTAATTGGACCTTCATAGGTAAATGAGTTTAACAGCATGAAATAAAAAATACAGTCTTAGAGGAATATCTGTTATAAATCAAAGAACTATAGACATGACTAATCAAAGATTTTAAAGTTGTCAGTGCACAGGTAACCCAAGAAACTCATATTGCTGTTATAAGGTGTCAATGAGTTGGCTCTAACTCATAGTGACCCTCTGCTCAACAGAATGAAACACTGCCTGGTCCTGTGCCATCCTCACCACTGTTGCTGTCCTCGAGCCCATTGTTACAGCCACTATGTCAATCCATCTTGCTGAGGGTCTTCCCCTTTTTGGCTGACAGTCTACTTTACCAAGCATTATATTCTTCCCCAGGGAATGGTCCCTCTTGATAACATACATGACTGAAGTATGAGAGACTCTCATCGTCCTCGCTTCTAAGGAGTATTCTTCCAAGGCAGATTAGTTTTTTCTTCTGGCAGTCTGTAGTATATTCAATACTCTTTGTCAACACTATAATTCAAATCTATCAATGTTTCTATGGTCTTCCTTATTTGCAGTCCCATGACTTGGGTCAGGTGCAGTTTAGTCTTTAAAGGAGCACTTTTCTCCTTAACACTTTAAAGAGGTCTTTTGCAGCAGACTTGCCCAGTGCAATACGTAATTTGATTGCTTGACTGTTGCTTCCATGGACATTGATTGTGGATAGAAGTAAAATGAAATCCTTGACAACTTCAATCTTTTCTCTACTTATCATGATGTTGTTTATTGGCCCATTTGTGAGGATTTTTGTTTTTTTATCTCCAGGTGTAATCCATACTGCAGACTATAGTCTTTGATCTTCATCAGTAAGTACTTCAAGCCATCTGCACTTCCAGCAAGCAAGAATGTGTCATCTGCATGTCACAGGTTGTTAATGAGTCTTCTTCCAAACCTGATGCTGCATTCTTCTTCATATAGTCCAGCTTGAATTTGCTCAGCATGCAGACTGAGTATGGTGAAAGGTTGCAACCTTGACATACACCTTTCCTGATTTTAAACCCTGCAGTATCCCCTTGTTTTGTTTGAGCAACTGCCTTTTGGTCTATGTACTCCTGAGCACAGTTAAGTGTTCTGGAATTACTATTCACAATATTGTTCATAATTTGTTATGATCCACATAGTCAAATGCCTTTGCATAGTCAATAAAACAAAAATAAACATCTTTCTGGTATTCTGTACTTTCAGCCAAGGTTATCTAACATCAGCAATGATATCCCTCATTCCACATCCTCTTTTGAATCCAGCTTGAATATCTGGCAGTTTTTGGTCTAAGTACTGCTGCAACCATTTTTGAATTCTCTTCAGCAAAATTTTCCTTGTGTGTGATATTAATGATATTGTTCAATAATTTCCACATTCTGTTGGATCACCTTTCTTTGGAATGGGCTCAAATATGGTTCTCTTCCAGTTGGTTGTCCATGTAGCTGTCTTCCAAATTTCTTGGCATGGATGAGTGAATGCTTCCAGTATTGTATCTGTCTGTTGAAACATCTGAATTGGAATTCCATCAATTCCTGGAGCCTTGTTTTTGGCCTATGCCTTCAGTGTAGCTTGGATTTCTTCCTTTAACACCATCAGTTCTTGATCATATTCTACCTCCTGAGATGTTTGAAGGTTGATCAATTCTCTTTGGTACACTGATTCTGTGTATTCCTTCTATCTTCTTTTGATGTTTCCTGCATCATTCAATATTTTGCCCATAGAATCTTCCAATATTGCAACACAAGGCTTGAATTTTTCTTCAGTTTTTTCGGTTTGAGAAATCCTTGGTGTTTTCTTCCCTTTTGGTTTACTATCTCCAGATCTTTGAGCCCTTTGAAATTTTCTATTCAGCTCTTCTAAGTCATCATTTCTTCCATTCTCATTAGCCACTCTCCATTCAAGAGCAAGTTTCAGTCTCTTCTGACATCCATTTTGGTCTTTTCTTTCTTTCCTATCTTTCTAATGACCTTTGCTTTCTTCATCTGTGATGCTCTTGATGTCTTCTCACAACTCCTCTGGTCTTCAGTCATTGTTGTTCAGTGCATCAAATCTATTCTTCAGATGGTCTCAAACTTCAAGTGTGATATGCTCAAAGTTGTATTTTGGTTCTAGTGGACTTGTTTTAATTTTCTTCAGCTTCAACTAAACTTGCATTGAACAATTGATGGTCTGTTCCACAGTTAGCCTCTGGCCTTGTTCTGACTAATGATATTCAGTTTCTCCATATCCTCTTCCCACAGATGTAGTTGATTTGATATCTGTGTATTGCATCTGGTGAAGTCCATGTTAATGGTCACCAGTTATGTTGCTGAAAAAGGTATTAGGAATGAATAAGTCATTGGTCTTGCAAAATTCTATCATGTGAGATCTCTGGCATCATTTCTGTTATCAAGGCCATAACTTCCAACTATTATCACTTCTTTGTTTCCAGCTTTCACATTCCAATCACCAGTAGCTATTAATGCATTTTGATTACAAATTTAATCAATTTCAGACTGCAGAAGTTGATAAAAATCTTCAATTTCTTCATCTTTGGCTTTAATGATTGGTGTGTAAATTCAAATAATAGTGGTATTAACTGACCTTCCTTATAACTGTGTGGATATTATCCTATCACCGACAGCATTGTACTTCAGGATAGATCCTGAAATGTTCTTTTTAATTATAAATGTGACACCATTCCTCTTCAATTTGTCATTCCTGGCATAGAAGACTACATGATTGTCTGATTCAAAATGATCAGTACCAGTCCATTTCAGCTCACTAATGCCCAGGATGTCAATCTTTGTGCATTTCATTTCATTTTTGACAACTTCCAATTTTCCTAGATTCGTACTTCATACATTCCACATTTCTATTATTAATGAATGTTTTTGGTTGTTGCTTCTCATTTCAATTCATGCCACACCAGCAAATGAAGGTCCTGAAAGTTTTACTTCACCCTTGTCATTAAGATCACCTCTACTTTTCAACCTGGGGGTTCATCAGTAAATATATCAAACAGTGTTTCACTACTATTTATAAGGTGTTCAGTGGTCATTTTTTTTCAGAAGTAGATCACCACCTCCTTCTTCCTATTCTGTCTTAGTCTAGAAGCTCCACTGAAACCTGCCCGCCATGGGTGACCCTCCTGATATTCAAAATACTGGTGCTATAGTTCCAGCATCAGAGCAACATGCAAGCCACTACAGTACAAAAAACTGACAGACAACTGGTGGTAGAAAACTAACGTTAGCTGGCAGGTGATACTTGACTATGGAATATGGTGTTTTATACTAAAGACCTTTCTCTTCAATAGGTTTGGTAGCTTTTATGGAAAATCAAGGAAAAAGGATAAAATCATCATTGCATTAAAAAGATCTCAAAGGGAGAAAAGCCAACTGGATAATCATTCAGAGCCTTCTGGAGCCCTTGTATAAGCCCACTGATTAACATAAGCATTTCTTGTCTGTGTGTTTGTATTTTCAGAAAACCCATTATTTATTTTTATGTTACCCAGGGGAAGTCATACTCTGATGGAACTGTCTTGTACTAACTAAATTCACAAGAGCCTGACTGATAAGCCAAATTGCCAACTAACAATTAGCAGTGAAAAAATATAGAGTTATTAAGGGGCTTGGAATATTCACATCTTCAGGTCAGGATATTGTCTTGTTTGTGGGAAATTCTACTTGGAAAGTCAAGTTACTATTGCAAAGGTGCTTGCTAAAAAAAAGTCAGAATCAAGGGAGCTGGATCATCTTAATGTCATCATAAAGAATCAACTGAAATTTAAATAATCTGGATAAATGATGTTATTTCAGAGGCTTACACTAGGTATTCTCAGTGGAATTTCAAAACATCTTTTTAATGCAATCTGATGATACTGTTCAAGTTTCTGTAGAAACAGTCGCCTCTAAATTATTCTAAAGGTATCTGTAACTACTTGATTTGCTAGGGCAGGCTTTTTTTGGTTTGAATTTTGATGGGACTTGATTCTAGTTTCTTTCATAGCAAAGTCCTATCTGTACAATTAAGAGAGGTTTCCCTCATGATATTTTTCTATTAGTGTTCACTTCTCTAAACACTGTTATCTACTTCCCCTGCCAATGACCTTTGCCTTTATGCCATTTGTGCCGGGTTCATAATGGATCATTATGCTGTAGGTTGGACGCTTTGGAAATGCTGAAATATCACACTGTACTGCAAATGTAATGTGTTAGCTGCATTTTCCTCTCCCTTATCCCTTTAATACTTCACTACTGAATAAGTGGGCACTTTAAAGACAGGAGTTCTGCTTTATAGATCCTCCATCAGTTTTCCTGATAGTAAGAATCAAGTCAGGAAGAGATGTTGAATAAACCAAATATCCCACTTTTCCCCTGAACAGAAGTTGAAAGTTTAATGCCATGGTTATTAGCAATAACAGAATTATTTGGAATAAGATAGCAGGCTCTGAAAAAAAGGATTTCTTTAGTATCAATCAATGTCTGGTAGAGAGTAAGTGTCAGGGGATAATTCTCCATGGATCTATCATGTCTCTGCACGTTTTGTGAATAGAGGCATTAGCTGCCTTTGTTCTGGGCTATCTTTTCAAGGATATTTGTACAGCAAACAGGCTCGGTGACAGAGAAAGTGACTACCTCCAGAGCAGTGAGGAAATGCTCTTGCTGGTCAGTATAAAATATTTGGGTTTCATAAGCTCAGAGTTCCTCTCAAACACTGACATTCTGGCTATTGTTATTCCTGTAAGTTATAAATCCTTTGTCTCTGATACAAAAGTCCATGACCCCAGCCAGCATCTATGAAACTATGGCAGGCTAACTTGGTAACTTGCAAGTAGGGTAAAATCTCAACCCCTTGTTAGTACTTAACGGTAAGTACTCAAATAAATAAATGCATACATAGAGGGAGAGAGAGAGTGAAAGAATTTTTTTTTTTTTTTTTTTTTTAATGTTTAGGGGAATTAGCATTCTTCTGAATACTCAACATTTATCCAGAGAGAACCCAACAACTTCTCTTGGCAAAGAACAATTTCACAATATATTTTCATTTAAGTACCAGTGTGTGTTAGTCAGCCTGTGTTTATTTTAGATATCAATGTTGACTTTAAACTGTTGGCAGTAGTATGTTTGGACTTGGCTAAACATTGAGTTGTATGATGGAAACAGATTATTTATTTAGGCATTATCAAGTCATATAGGAACTACAGACTTTGTATAGTTTCTACTTGCTTCCGCATCAGTGTCCTAATGGATGAGGCTAGAGTTTCAGTGCACAGAGCTGAAAGTTAATTCTCTTTCTAAAACTAACAACTGATCTTCTTTTGAAAGATGTTTTCATTTGGAACACAAAATACTGACTGTAGTGTTTATTTTTCCGTTTGCTTCAGAGATAGGTTTGTTTTATTCTCTGTTTTACAATACATGGCAAACCTGAGCCTGGAAATCCTTTACCAAAAGGAAATGACATAGTCTTTCTGCATGGCAGATGGCCAACTTGCCACCTGTCTCCCACCTATTAATCATGATTCCAAGAGCCTGTGCAGAAGGCTAGTACCAGGTAGCTTGGGATCCAGGGAGAAAACACTTTCTAAAGCAAATGATTTATTTAAGGGCAACTATTGCTCCCAATTATCTTAGAAACTGCATGGCATATCAGGAAAGGAAAGTGCTGGGAACTAGGAGATTTAGATCTGGTTCTGACCTTGCCACTATTTCTGTGACTCTGGGCAAGTCATTTTTCAACTCTGAGTATTGGTTTTCTCAGTTGTAAAATAACACCTTCCCTGCTTTTGATGCTTTGAGCATCAAATAAGATACCTCAACTATTGTCAGTAAATGTTGTGACATTCCATCGAGAGTACACAGTCTGAGTCTCTGAGAAAGACATTGATATTTTATCCAAATCATTTCAACTTCAGTTGATTCTTTGGATAACACATTTCATTAATATGATCCAGCTCTCTTTACTCGACCTCGTTTTACCAAATGTATTTGGTAAAATGTAAGTGTAAGTGAAGCAAAACCTGTCTCAATACTTTGCTTATGACTTTAAAAGTGTTGGGTTTTGAAGATCACAAAGGTCTATACAAATAAAGATGTTATTAGTGAGGAATCTACTCATCATATTTCTTGATGAATTTTTGCTTTATGCTTTTGAATTGAGCAAAAGGAACAAAATAATACTCTTAGGAATTGAGCATAGACAGCCTCGAATGCTGTACAGATGGCTGAAACATTTAAATCATGGAAAACGGGTTCGTTTGTTCACATTTTATTTGGAAACTAGATCAAAGCAGTCAAAATCAACAGAGTCAAATCATGCTTTGATACAGATGTGCTGCTGTTACATTGACCACTACTGACAGAAAGGTAGTGGCTGCACATGAGATGTGTTTACGGGGAATTGAACCTAGGTGCCCATATGGAAAGTGAGAATTCTACCACTGAACCACCCATTTGATAAAAATATAGAAGTTATTTCTTTCCAACCCATTAGGTTTTCTTAAAGGAATAAAAATTTGGGCAACTAACCTTGACCCAATTTACCCCAATGTGATCCTGAGCAGGATAAAGAATTGCTGTATAACAACTTGTTCATTTCTGTCACAAATCAACTCCCTCTATGATGCAGAAACACTTTCCCAGTTCTCTGAGAAAAGAGACTGATTACACATAGAGATGGCCTTTGTGGTAGCAAGTTGCTATTGGTATAATCAAAAGTTGTGTGTTTTGACACGGAACAGAAGAAGAAGAATTAACACAATATTCACCTTTTAGTTTTTATTGTATACATAATATATCAAATCAGCTTTCATAGAGATCTCCGATAAAATGTTAATAGGGGTATATTATAAAAAGTGACAGAAGGAATAAGTATGTTTTTTAAGCTCAATAACATTATGGAGAAATTTACTTGTTTCATTTGATTTTGACAATCCCTTTTAAATGTGATATGTTTGTTTAAACATGAAATTTTAATGATAGTGAGGAAGGGAGAAATGGAACAACCTCCCAAGGACACTTTTTTAATCACTTCACATTTTATCTTTAGGATTGTCTGTGACAATCATTGCCATCTTATAATATTGCCTCAATAAGCTGTAATCATCAATTTCATAATCTTATGAGACAATCTTTTTCATAAATGGATCTGTGGTTTAGCTATAAAATAAGGTGGTGAATTATTTATGCAAAGCTATATTGTCTTAAATTGTGATTTGCTTATAACTTGCTGTTGATTGATTACCTTTATGGTCCTAAGGGTGCCATATGTGTTTTATCTGTTGAAGATATGACTTCCTAAGACATTTTTAATGAATAAGTCTCCATTATGAATTTCAGCTCTACTGTAAATATATATACTACATATTATTAACAAAGGGCTCTTATACTAATCACCTTGTTGATCACCTATGCATTTTCGAAATAAACATAGTTATTCTAGTCTTTTGTTATAAAAGGTCAACAATACTTGAGCAGATATATCTGGAGGATATCTTCATTAGTCAGCTGCATCCATCTAACTTAAAAAGGTCTCCACCTGTTTGGAGCAAAAAATTATGTTTTGTGAGTTTTCCTGCCTAAAGTCATGTTTATTGTTATCATCTATTCCGTAATGGCATTGATATTGGTAAACAGATGTTGCACACTTACTACCTACAGCATCCATCTCTCCAGGCAAACCTGCTAGAATTTAAATTTTCTAATATACTAATTTCTTTAATTTGTTTTCACTGATTTAACATGAATGTTGGTATCTTTGTTTTTCCTTTTATAAAATATGTAAAGCTTTAAAGATTTTTATAATGAAAAAGTTCAAGCATACACAAATGTAGGGAGAATAGTACACCTACTCCTAACTTATCAACATGGTTAGGTTCCAAAGGCTAGGTTGTTATGCAAAAATCATCATTATGTGAAAATGGAAGATGACCAGATCAGATCACAAAGTGGAGGATGATTACATCATTACACAGCTGTCAAATTACATTATTATATAACTGCCAAGCCATTGAGAATCATGGCTGAGCCAAGTTGACACATAATCTTAACCATCACAGCCAGTGTTACTCTCATGTACAAAACAGTCAGACAGTAGATTTTTTACTATTGTTGTAAATGCAAAAGTTTGGATAATGAGGTAGTTGATACATGAGGTGTAAGTGTATAGTGAAAAGTTATGCTCCCATCATGTAGCTTTTGCAAATGTTAACACATGGCCACTCTCCTTTCATTTAGACCTCATCTCATATCTATAAAAGACATATAAATTTCAAAATAATAATTTGCATAAAGTGATCTGTGATATTAGTATTAGAAGGATTTGGCAGGAGAGTAAGGGTGTATACTGGAACTTAACAATGATGCCCACAAATATTTGCTGGTTTAAATATTTGTTTCAAAACAGAAAGGCTATTGTTTCCCCAGATGACTCTATGATAGGCTTTTATTGGCACACGCAAAACCATCTCTAATGTAATTTTGTTACTATATGTCTGTGGATGGATAGATAGATGGATGGATGGGTAGGTGGATACTTTGGTGATTAAAACAGATTTTGGGTAACTTTTCATGTTCTTTATATGGGGAACTGGTGAGTCGGAGTAATTTTATATAGCCACAAAGTCAGAGGGAAGGAAGCTCTGAGATTCTCCATTGTGCAAGGAATGCTTCTGTACTTTTCTCATACAGTAGCCTGGGGCACTTCCTTAATGGGCTATTACTGACTTTGCCTTGTTTCGGCCCATGGCCTTGGGCAATACTGAGAAAAAGAAATGAAGAAAGCCCAGTCCTGGCCCTGCATTAATTTTTTTCCTGATATCAGATTGTTTGTATGTTGTTATGTTGTTAGGTGTCATTGAGTCAGCTCCAACTCGTAGTGACCCTATAGAACAAAACCCTGCCCGGTCTTGTGTCATCCTCACAATCCTTGCTATGCTTGAGCCCATGATTGCAGCCACTGTGTCAAACCATCTCTTTGAAGATCTTCCCCTTTTTCACTGACCCTCTACTTTACCAACCATGATATCCTTCTCCAGCAAATGGCCCTTTCTGACAACATGACCAAAGTAGGTGAAATTAAGTCTGGCCATTCTTACTTTTCAGGAGCAATGTGTATGCACTTCTTCCAAGATAGATTAGTTTGTTCTTCTGGCTGTCCATGGTAGTTTCAGTATTCAGTATTCTTCACCATTCATCATTCAAAAGAATAGATTCTTTTGTGGTCTCCCTTATTCATTGTCCACCTTTCATATGCATACTAGGCAGTTGAAAATACCATGGCTTTGGTTAGGCACACCCTAGTATTCAAAATGACATCTTTGCTCTTCAACACTTTAAAGAGGTCTTTTGCTGCAGATTCTTCTGATGCAATATGATGTCTGATTTCTTGACTGCTGCTTCCATGGGCGTTGATTATGTATCCAAGTAAAATGAAATTTCTGACAACTTCAGTCTTTTCCATTGATCATAATGTTGCTTATTGGTCCAGTTGTGAGGATTTTTGTTTTCTTTATGTTGAGGTTTAATCCATACTGAAGACTGTAGTCTTTTATCTTCATCAGTAAGTGCCTCAAGTCCTCATCACTTACAGCAAGCAAGGTTGTGTCATTTGCATATCACAGGATGTTAATGGTTCTTCCTCCATTCCTGATATTGTATTCTTCATACAGTCCAGTTTCTCAGATTATTTGGTCAGGGTACAGATTGAATAAATGTGGTGAAAGTATACAGACCTGATGCATACCCTTCTCAATTTTAAACCATGCAGTATCCTCTCGTTCTGTTTCAACAACAGCCTCTTGATCTATGTACAAGTTCTTCATGAGCACAATGAAGTGTTCTGGAACTCCCATTCTTTGCAACATTATCCACAATCTGTTATTATCCACACAGATGAATGCCTCAGCATAGTCAATAAAACACAGGTAGACATCTTTCTGATATTCTTTGCTTTAAGCCAAGATCAATCTGACATCAGCAATGATATCCCTCATTCCACGTCCTCTTCTGAATCTAACTTGAATTTCTGAAAGTTCCCTGTCAATATACTGCTACAACTGTTTTCTTCTCTAGTTATATTTTGAGTGCCTTTCAACCTGAGGGGCTCATCTTCTGGCATATATCTGACAATGTTTCATTGCTATTCATAAGGTGTTCAGTGGCCAATTTTTTCAGAAGTAGATGATCCTGTCCTTCTTCCTAGTCTATCTTAGTGCGGAAGTTCGATGAAACCTGTCCACCATGGATAAACCTGCTGATATTTGAAATACCATAGCCTTTAGCCTCACAGCAACACTCAAGCCACCACAGTACAACAAACTGACAGACAAGTGGTGGCAGTGTTTGCATAGCTCCTCATGATTTACAAAGGATTTCCATAAAATTTAAACAAACACATTTAAACAAACACTACTAGGTAGGTATTAATGTGTCTGTTCTATGGTGAGTGACCTGGGCATCAAATTTAAGAGACTTACTAAAGTTGTGCAAGCGATGAAGCTGGGGCCCACGTATGGGTCTTTTGACTTTAAAGCTATGCTTTTTTGATTTTTCTGGGATGCCTCTGGGCCAAAGTTTCTCTTTGAATTATGAAAGTAGAAAGGATTAAGAAAGGGGTGTGGAATGAGTTTTCAGTGAAGCTTCTCAGAGGAATAATGCAATGGTAGACTTTTTCTTCCTTGTCCTAATTCTTACTGGGGATGAAGGCTCCCTATGCCTTATCATGGAAGGGAAAGTCTGATTAGGATGATTGTCATATAAATAGTAGAAGTGGAGTCAATGCATTGATACCAGGTCCCTGTTAACAAAGTTTTTAAATCTGGGTCCAGGGATAGAATTTTTAGGCTGTTTATGGACATGGATGGGAATAAAAAATCCTTTTTTAAAAATTTTTCCAAACTTCTAGAGTTTCCCTCAAATGTGAATTTAGGCTATAAGCTATAGCAATTATTAGGTGTCTCTGTAAGTTTGTCACTAATAGAAATAAAAAATACTTCCTATCACATTACAATCATTGCACATATCTTGAAAATATCCTTCATGCTCATCATTACTTTAAACAACAGTAGCTACTAGACTTATACCTAGATCTTATTATTTAATGTGTTAATAAAGACATATATTATTTTATCATAAACTTTTTAGAAAGCATTTTGATAACTGTATTTCCATGGAATTACTTTTGTATTTTAATTGTAAGTCTATGTATTTCATATTATGCTTTTAAAAGTTTACTCTTAGAGAGAGTATAGACATCACCAGGCACCCACGGCTGGTCGTGGCACAAAAATATTTTTAAAACTTGCTCTAAGAGGACTGTCATGGATTGAATTTTGTCCCCCCATAATTGTGCCAACTAGGCTAGGCCATGATTCCCAGTATTATGTGGTTGTCCTCCATTTTGTGATGTGTTATAAATCTTGACTTCTAAAATGTTATTGAGGCAGGATTAGAGGCAGTTATGTTAATGAGGCTGGATACAATTCACAGGATTTAGGTTGTATCTTGAGTCAATCTCTTCTGAGATATAAAAGAGATTAAGCAAGCAAGCAGAGATCAGAAGGACCTGACTAACACCAAGAAAGGAGAACTGGGAGTGTAGCGCTTTCTTTAGACTTGGATCAAACTGTGAGAAAACAAATTTCTGTTGGTTAAAGCCATCCACTTGCGATATTTCTGTTATAGCAGCACTAGATATCTAAGACAAGAACATTCATAGACTATCTTAAATTATTCCCAAACCAAAAAAAAAAAAAAGAAAAGAAAACTTCGTTGCCCTTGAGTTGATCCCAACTTATAGTGACTTTATAGAACAGAGCAGAACTGTCACATATGGGTTCCAAGGTTGTAAATCTTTACAGAAGCAGACTGCCACATGTGTCTCCTATGGAGTGGCTAGTGGGTTCAAATTGCTGATCTTCCAGTTAGCAGCTTAGAGCTTTAACTACTGCGCCACCAGGGCTCCTGACTCATAGCAATCCCTCTTGGGTTTCCAAAGCAGTGTCTCTACAGAAGTAGATTGCCCAAT
>NW_006921653.1:6660227-6662287 GCF_000298275.1 Orycteropus afer afer
TTTTTTTTTTTTTTTCCTCTTAGAAACATGAGCAGACTGCTGAAAATAAAGAGTTTAGTTCTTGGGACATTTTCTGAAAAGAGAGACAGTTTAAGATGTAGAGTAAAGGGGAAGGAATATCTGCATTGAAGAATCAGCCAAGGAAAAGCTCTTACTTTGAAAATGTTCTACACTGAGTCTGAAAACAATATTTGTCCTAATGTGAAGAAACATGCCCTGAATGAACTTTCTGCATCCTGTCAACCATAGATAACCAAATTATGCATGAAATAATTCCATAATTTTATTTCCACTGACAAGCACTAAATTATGTCTTAAATTTGTTCACATAAAGAAATACATTTGTTGCAGTAATATCTGCTTTGTTGTTGTTGTTGTTATGTGCCGTCGAGTCAGACCCGACTCATAGCGACCCCTCCTCTCTGGTAGCATAGTGGCTAAAGCACTTGACTGCTAACCAGAAGGCTGGCGGTTCAAACCCACCAGCCACTCCTCGGAACGAAGGTTGGGCAATCCTACTTCTGTAGTGATACTGCCTCGGAAACCCAAGGAGGGGTCGCTATGAGTCGGGGCTGACTCGACGGCACATAACAACAACAACAACAACATCACAACGGAAGTAGATTGCCCAACCTTCCTTCTGAGGAGTGGCTTAGATGTACTTATTCTCAGAAAATCGTTATATTATTATTCTTAACTACAATAGCACAGGAATAGGAACTTGAGAGTATAAGCATTTGAGTAGTATGCAATGTAAATGCAACACACTGCCATCAAGTCAGATCTGACTCGTAATGACCCCTCCTTGGGTTTCCAAGGCAGTATCACTACGGAAGCAGATTGCCCAACCTTCCTTCCAAAGAACAACTGGTGGGTTTGAACCGCCAGCCTTCTGGTTAGCAGTCAGTTGCCTTAGGCACTAAGCCACCAGAGCTCTTATTTGACTAGTACCTCCTGTATACAAGGAAGCATTCTTCCTCTCTGTCCTGATCAACCAAGTTATCAGTTTCTTGCAGAAACTTTGCCTGAACCCTCCTCTAATTCCAAAGCTGGCCCTTTCCAGAGCATGAGCTCTCAAGTCCTCTGTCTTCCTTCTGTAGTCACAAAGTATGGGAGTAGACTGTTTACTGTCTCCTCTGTTCTCATCTGCCCCAACCTACATTCCCCTACCCTGTATGTAACACCATGATCTAGACTGAACATCTTGAGACTGGAATTATGCCTTTGATTTACAGGGAAATATTAAATCCTCAAGATTTTTCTGTGGTATTAAATCAATGAATAAGTGAATGAAGCCAACAAACAAAAAGAGAAAATGAGACAGGCAACTTAAAGACTGAGAGGTATGTAAGAAAGGATAGAAGATCAATTTGCCCCAGCCAGTCTCACTCCCAATATTTCATTAAAAAAAAAAGTTTGTGTGCATATGTGTGCATATTTTCATGTGAGTAATAGTAGCATAGTGCCTAAGGCACTTGACTGCTAACCAGAAGCCTGGCATTTCAAACCCACCAGCCACTCCTTGGAAAGAAGATTGGGTGATCTACTTCCGTAGTGATACCACCTCAGAAACCCAAGGAGGGATCGCTATGTTGGGGCCAACTTGACGGCACATAACAACAACAACAACAGTGATAGTACAGGAGAGGGTACATCTGATTGTATATGAACACTTTCAGTGTAGCAAGAATAAATGTCATTCTGGATTTGGGTGAAAGGAAAGACAATATGCCAAAAGCAGGTTATAAGCATAATATCAGTAAGGAAGAAGAAGACATGGAGAGGTGCACCAAAGGTACAGACAACAAAAGTAAATACTATTACATTCACAGTACTGCATTATCAAAAACAACAAACTTTAATCTATGGGTGGATACATAGGTAGACAAGCAAAGTGATCAGGTATGGATAGGCAAAGGGGGAATATACCCAGGCCCATATGTAGGTTTGACAGATAATATTCCTACATACATATTTGTGTGTGCTATAAAAAACAGAACAAGGGGACACTACATGGTTTAAAATCAAGAAGGGAGTGCGTCAGGGTTGTATTCTTTCTC
>NW_006921653.1:6663402-6665361 GCF_000298275.1 Orycteropus afer afer
TTAAAAGCTTAGGAGTGGCCATCTAAGATGCAACTATCAGTCTCTCCTTATCTGGAACAAAGAGTGAAGAAAATCAAAGATGTATGGAAACGATCAGTCCAAAGGAATAACTGACAATGGAGCAGAAGAGCTAGATGGTGCCTGGCTACCATTGCCAACCACTCAGAAAGGAATAAGAATTAGAAGATCGTGCATAGAGTGGGAGAAAAATGTGGCACAAAACTCAAAATCATAAAAAAAGACCAAGCTTACTTGTATGATAGAGATTGGTGAAACACCCAAGACTATGGGCCCTAGTCACCCTTTGGGCCTGGAATTGAACTAACTTGCGTGGTTTAACTCTCGGCCAAATAATAGACAGGTCTACAAGGTGATCAATTACACTAGGGAGGTGCGTTCCTGAGAACAATCAAACAGGGAGGATCAGAAGGGCAGCATTTGCACAGGGAGAAAGCTGGGGAGGCAGGAATGCGTAGGAAAGAAGGCCATAGGAAAAAGATAACTACAGGGAAGAAGTAGGAAGAGAGCTGTTATATTGTGGCAATTGTAATCAATGTCCTAAAACAAAATGTGTATGAACCATTGAATGGAAAATGAATTTGTTCTGAAAACTTTCACCTAAATCACACTAAAAAGTTAAAATAGAATAAAAAATAAACGTCATTCTATTTCTTTCTAGTGTAAAAATGCTACATTTTGCTAAATCAGAAAAATTGGTTCTGTAATTTCACCCACATCTGGCAGGAAATTCAATCTCATTCATATCTGAGGGGCTCACTCGTGCCCTGAATGACTTTATTTAAGACTACATGGGGTGATACATGGGGTGCTGAAAGCCTGCAGGCCCTTGTCAGGTCTACTGTGGCTTACCAGTTTGCCAGGGTACTGGTCAGGTAGTGTGTTCTAGCCAGACAAGAGACTACTCTCTTGGTGGTCCACTGCTCTGACCACACATGGCAGGCAGAGACCTTCAAGGCTTCAGATCCTCCTATGAGCTTGGACATAAGTCTTGAGCCTCTAAAGACCATCTTGAAAGAATTCCTTACTTATAAGTGAGGAAGCTCAAGTAGGCCCTTCCAGAAGCAGACCTGTTTTCTACGCGTATCCCCATCTCCAGCCTGAGAAAAAACAAACCCTTTCTCAGTCATGCAACTTCTGTAGCTTAAGCCACAGAAAGTCTTAACCTCTATGCCCATTTCCTATGGAAACACAGTCCAGGGAAATTTTGGTTTTAGTTGTCATGAGTAGGGGAAAGAGCTGCAAATATTACTTATTTTTTTCTTGATAACTCACTTTATTACTTGGGTCTTTAGAAGTAATAGGAAGTTTTATACATCTCTCCCAAAATTCTAGGAGCTCTGGTAGTACAGTGGTTAAAAGCATCGGGCTGCTAAACAAAAATGTCAGTGGTTCGAACCCACTATTTGCTCTGTAGGAGAAAGATGAGGCAGTTTGCTTCTGTAAAGATTTACAGCCTTGGGAACCCTATGGGGCAATTCTACTCTGTCCTAAAGGGTCACTGTGACTCAGAATTGACTTGATGGTAGTAAATTTGGTTTTGGTTTTCTCACCAAGTTCCCCACCCGCCAGTGGCCCTGGATCTCCCCTCAGTTCCAGCCATTGTTCTCACTCTGCTTCATGGAGAAGCTGAAAGCACAGCATTGGCATTTGCCCCAGTTTTCTTCATCCTGTTCAGGATTCCAAAGAAAACACATTTCTGACTCAAAAGCAAGCTGGAGGGTTCTGTTGAGACCTCAAATATTTTTCCCAGAGTCCACCATAAAAATAAAAAGGTTGCATTTTATTTTTAAATGATTTGTTCATGCACATACTTGTGGCAAGACCCTGCCATAGCTTTGTTTACCGTAGAAAGAATTTTAAGTCTGCTTCTAAACAAAAATGTTTTCTGAAAAATAAAGCAGACTTCCCTCTGCTGACTCAACTCTCAAAAAGAGTCAA
>NW_006921653.1:6666032-6667068 GCF_000298275.1 Orycteropus afer afer
AAAAAAAAAAAAAAAAAGCTTACTTGAGAATGTTAAGGGACTTTCTCTTTGCTGGCCATTAAGAGGAATTCTACCACTGCCAACTTGGTTTATGAACATTTGTAATGACTGCAACAAAAGCAGAGACAGCAATGAGGTGTGTTTGCTTTGCATTGGGATAGACTAAAATTTACTTCCGGAAGGGAAAATCCTAAAGCTTTAAGGAAAATCAAGAATCAATGAAGTCTCAGAGAGAAAGTTTTTATTGGGGGTTCAGATTAGGTGGTTAAGATGACAGAATTTCAGAGCAGACTAAAGTCCTGAAAAGAGGGGAGGAGTGGGGACCAGGAACTGTGAGAAATGTTTTTGTGCATTGTGTAGTAAACCCCCTGACAGATTCTACTAAAGAGGTTTCAAATGTTTAAATAGATTATACATTTACAAGTTTCAAAATTTAAAGGTACAGTAAGATTTATAATGGAAAAAGTCTCCTTTAACCTTCAAGCCCTCAGTCATCCAGTTCTTGTCCCTGGAGGTCATCAATATTATCGGTTGCTTTTGTATCAACCAGAGCTTTTAGAGAAGATTACGGGTGGATTTTATGGACATACAAGCAAATAGAAATTTGTATATACTCTCTTCCTCTTTTTTTTTATACAAATAGTATACAAATTCTTCTTGACTTTGTTTTATTCTTTTACAACATCTGGGGTATTATTCCATTTTATTAAATAAAAATATTCTTCATTGTGTATGTATGTGTGTGTTTTCCCCAGCTGTAGAATATTCCATGGTATCAATGCAGCAAATATTTTTTAGCCAATCTCCTCTTTAGATTGTTTTCAATGATTTGGTATTATATCCAAAACCAAATTCACTGCCATGGAGTCCGTCCCGTCTCTTAGTGACCCCTCCTTGGGTTTCCCAGGCGGTATCTCTATGGAAGTAGATTGCCCAACCTTCTTTGAGGAGTGGCAGGTGGGTTTGAACCACCAGCCTTTTGGTAAGTAGTTAAATGCCTTAGGCACTACGCCACCAGAGCTCCTTTGGTATTATA
>NW_006921653.1:6668413-6673361 GCF_000298275.1 Orycteropus afer afer
TATAGTTCTCTTTGTAGGGTAAAGTCCTAGAAATGCCTTGAATTAACATCTGTTCATACATTTGCAGTTGGAAGCCTAGTCATTACACCAGCATTGAATGAGGGTGTGTTAGCAGGCATTTTAAGCTTTGCCAGTCTGAGGTGTTTTAAAAAATATATATTGATATAGTTTTGTTTTGCATTTATCATTTTTACCAGCAAATGTAAACATCTTTTCATGCACTTAAGACCAATTTTCTTTTCTGTGTGCTCGTCCTGTTGGTTTATTGGCTGGTTCACTGGGTGCTACAAATACCAGGAGGCATCAATCAAACAGGGGGCAACGTAAACAGCGCCCCCTGGAGTTGAGAACACAGAGGTCCTGTTTGTTGGTCCTAATGAAGAACGAAATTGCTATTCTTGGTATTTTTCTCTCAGATGACTGTTTCCTTGAATCATTTGAATAGATTAAAATAGAATTTGGGATCCTTTGGGCACCGGCTATGTTTAAGTAACAATATTGTCTAAGAAAAGTCTGGAAGAACTCACAACAAATTGTTAACTATTGTTACTTCTGGCAAGGCAAGTGACATGTGAAGGGTATGAAAAGAATTTTTACTTTGACTTTCTCAGTCATGTATTTGTCTATTATTTGTATGTAATAAATAAGTTATAAGATAAGTATACATGATAAACATTCAAATAATACAGAGGGGTGTAAAAGAAAATGAAAAGCAAATCTCTTCTTCCTCCTTTTGCTCAGCCTAAGAATTTTAATTGGGACCATACTGTGGTTCTTAAATACCTTTCCCACAAAAAGGAACCAAGGATCCTTGGAGAAATACTGATTTCAGGGCTGGGGCAGAAAAAAAAAAAAAATGAAGATGAGCCTGGCACATCTTGTCTTATCAGATAGAAGGAAGTTAGCAAAAAGATCAATTGGGCAACCTGAAAAGACTCTCATTAGCCAAAGATAGAGCAACTGGGACATGACATCAGGAAGTATAATAACTGCAATGGTCTGAAAAAATAATAATAAAGTGTACAAAATATAATTGGTAATACTGTGAAGATCATGCGAACCTCCTTGTTATTTTGAAAACTGGTAAACCTGGCATTTATCCTAACGTTCTTATACAAATCATGCCACTGGGTCACCAAATAATAGATATGGAGAAGATTCTCTTTTATAAAAAGTAATCCAGCTACTAGATGAAGATGGAATGAGAGACTGCATCCATTTGTAACTCTTAATGAATTATTTGATCTAGGCATCAATTCAGAAGGAAGATGGGGTGATCTACTTCTGTAGTGATACTGCCTCAGAAACCCAAGGAGGGGTTGTCCACCGCACATAACAACAACAATAGGCATCAATTATCAACAGCTGCTAGCATCACTATATGGGAAACAACCAGACCTCCAGTGTTCCTAATAAAAGAGCAAAATCCCATGTAAGAAGTTGTTTTACAAAAAAAAAAAATTGAACCTGAATCCAGGTCCAACAACAAATTAAATAATACCATAGATTCCAGATCATGGGAAATTCTATATAAAGAAATTGAAAGGAGATTAAAAAGAGAGGTTGGAGGAAGAATCTTAAAAGACATATCAACCAATCATAATGTTGTTGTTGTTGTTTTATGCCCTCGAGTCGGACCTACTCATAGTGACCCCTCCTTGGGTTTCTGAGGCAGTATCACTACGGAAGTTGATTTGCCCACCCTTCCTTCCGAGGAATGGCTGATGGGTTTGAACCACCAGCCTTCTGGTTAGCAGTCAAGTGCTTAGGCACTACGCTACCAGTGCTCCAAAAAAAAAAAAAAACACCTCCCCACTGACTGGCATGGAGTGGATCAGACTCCTAGTGAGCCCTCCTTGGGTGTCTGAGGAGGGCTGAGTCCAGAAATAGACTGCCCAATCTACCTTGCCTGAAGGGCTGGTGGATTTGAACTGCCAGCCTTGCCCTTGGCAGGTGAATGCCTTAGGCCCGAGGCCATCCCTTGGGCCAACAGACCTTATTTGGATCTTGACTCAAGCATACAGACTGTGTAAACAAAGGAAAACAACTTCTATAAAATTTACATGATAAATGGAATATGACCACTTGGTGTAGGATATTTGTTGATATTAAGAAATTACTGTTATGAATTTATAACATTTTTATAATGCTTTGGTAGTTATGGGAGTTCTTGGGTGGTTCAAATGGTTAATATGCTTGGCTGCTCCCTGAAAGTTGAGAGTTTCCAGTCTACTCAGTGTAACTGGGGAAGAGAGGCCTGTTGCTTTACTTCAGAAAAATCAGCCATTGAAGACCCCATGGCACAGTGCTGCTCTGACACAGTGCTGCTACAGCTATTTGTTGTTTATTTTTTAATGGCTGTTATGTTTTATAGAGAGTCACTTGGTTTTAAAGAGACATACTGCAGAGCTTACAGATGAAATAATGTCATGTCTAGATTGTGCTTCAAATGATATGGGAAAGAGGGAAGTAGTCGGAGTACAGATAGATACAGCAAGATTGGTATCATGGATTGATAATGGCTGGAGCTGAGTGAGGGAAGTCATGGGTGCTCGTTATGTTATTTTGTCTAATTTCAAATATTTTACTTTTTTTTTTTGTAAATGAAAGCAAAATAAAAATCACTAAAGGTCAATTTGTCCTGAATGAGGACATTGTGGCATGAAAGGGGCTGACATACCTCATTTCTGTTATGTTTACTGACAAACTAGTTTTAAATAATCAGGATTTTAACATCTGCATTCCTTATGGATCAGAACTGTTCCTGTCTGCGTTCCATAGGTGTGAACCTAGTGCTCAGGTGGGAAAATGGATGGATTTGGAGAAGGCATGTACTGAATACCATGTTACCTGAGAAAAGACTCTGGGAGGGGAGCTTAGTTGGCTGGGAGTTTCTTAGGGAGTGCTCATAGATACCACCTGTAGGGTGAGAGGAGCAAGGGAAGCAGAATCAGGCAGCAGGAGAAGTTGAACTATGATACAGTTACCACAGTGGCCTTAACTCATTCTACAGGGACCTCTGTGGCATACTAGCTCTGCCCTCCAGAGTTGTCCATTTGAGGCAACAATTACCACCAGTTGCTAATGGGGCATTTCTTAGTCATGACTACTCACAGTGTATCAGGTAGAACTGTGCTCCATAGGATTTAATGCCTGATTTTTTGGAAGTAGATCGCCAGGAATTTGTTCCAAGGTGCCTCTGGGTGGACTGGAACCTACAACCTTTCAGTGAGCAACTGAGGATGTTAACCATTTGCACCACCCAGGGACTCCCAAAAAACCAAACCAAACTCACTGCCGTCAAGCCGGTCAAGCCGGTCCCGACCCCTCCTTGGGTTTCCAAGGTGGTATCACTATGAAAGTAGATTGCCCAACCTTCCTTCCGGGGAGTGGCTGGTGGGTTTGAACTGCCAGCCTTCTGGTTAGCAGTCAAATGCCTTAGGCACTACGCCATCCCAGTAGAGGGAAATATCTAATTTATATTTCCCTTCATCAGTTATTTGAAGTAGGTTGGCTTCAGAGAGGGACATAAACTTAGGTGGGGCAGCTTCCTTACAATGAGGAAAATTCCAGAGATATTCAGTTGTGGAGAGTGAGGCTAATTGTTATTAGCATGCTCCCAGCAGATAGGGGGAAAGAGAGCCTCAGGCCTCAGGGAATCTGGGCAATGGCCCTAAGTGTCCATTACAGCATGTCACCAGACAACTTTATTGCACACCAACCCAAGGATTATTGCTCTTAGGTGACCAGTACTTAAGAAGTAGTCACAAAAGGCAAGTATTTACATTAAATTCCTGACAACACACCAAACCCACCCAAAGTGATAAAGGATTATATATCATTCACACCCTTTATGCAGTAGTGATCCCAGTTCCATTTGCTATCCAGTCACTTCTCACTCATGATGGCCTCATGTGTGTCACAGTAGAACTGTGCTCTGTAAGGTTTTCAATGGCTAATTTTTTAGAAGTAAACCATCAGGTCTTTCTTCCAAGCTGCTTCTGTTTGGACTCAAATCTGTACTGGTGGTGGGTTACGTATGTGTCCTTGGCTTCCAAGTTCCCCGGGGTTTCCCAAATGGCAAGAGGGCTCTTTGAATGATCTCCAATATAATTTTTAGAGTCAAATCCAGCATTACACATTTTCTATTGTTATCTTTTTCTTCTGAAATAATTTCTGATTTACCAAAAACTGCAAGAATCATACCAAGAGCTCCCATATACACTTTATACAGATTCATCAAACAATACAATGAATATGAAAAATGCTAACTTTTTTTTTTCTCCATTGATGGGCACGTAAGTTGTTTCCATCTTTTTGTTATTGTAAATTGTGCTGTGATGAATATGAGTTTGAATGTATCTCTTCCTATCCTGGCTCTCACCTCTCCAGGATATATACCTAGTAATGGGATTGCTGGGTCAAATAGTATCTCCAATTGCAACTTTCTAAGGAACCACCATATTGCTTTCCACAGTGGTTGTGTCACTTCACAGTCACGCAAGCAGTATATGAGAGTCCCAATCTCTCCACATCCCTGCCAGCATTTGTTATTTTCTGTCTCATTGAACCTTGCCATCAGTGCTGGGGTGAGAAGGTATCTCATTGTTGTTTTGATTTATATCTCTCTGATGGCCAATGATTGTGAGCATCTTTTCGTGTATTAGCTGACCACCTGAATAATCTCCTTGGTAAAGTGTCTATTCATGTCTTCTGCCCATTTTTCAATTGGATTGTTAATTCCTTTGATGTTGAGGTGTTGGAGTTTTCCATCAATCTTAGAGATAAGTCCCTTGCCAGATATGTAATTATCAGCAAATATGAATTTGTGGCTGTCATTTTTGTCATGTGCTTTTTCATTGTGTCGATTTCTTTGTTCCATATAATTTTCTATGCTGTGCTTGTTTTGTTTATGAATCATGTCATCACTTCCTTCATTGCTATTGTT
>NW_006921653.1:6686332-6714306 GCF_000298275.1 Orycteropus afer afer
TTTAGTCCACTTCTGTATCCTTCCCTTCAAGGCTCAGGGGTCCAGGATTTTATTCTGTGTCTGTGTTAATTGGTTTTCCTTTTCTTTATTGAAGAAGGTCTGTGCAGTCCTTCTGCCTATTCTGCCATCTTGCGGGAACTTCCCCCTCTCATATGTTCTTGCTGACCCTGGCAAACGGAGCCTGTTCTTAGGTCACTGGAATTCGAATGAGAATTGAAAAATGCTAACATTGTCTTATATTATCACTATTAAAATCAAAATCAGTAAATTCAACATTGACAGAATGCTATTATTTAATCCATAGTCCATATTCAAATTTCATCATTTGTTTCAACAATTGATAGCAATGTTTTTACCTTTAGTCCAGGATCCAATCCAAGATCACTCCTTGCTTTTTGTTGTCACATCCCCTTAGTCTCCTACTGTCAAGCACATTCTCTCAGACATTTCTTTCTTTTCTGACCTTGGCACGTTTGAAAAGTACAGGCATCTTTGACAAGAATATTACAGAAGTGCAATCATGGGAGAAAGAAGGGTTCTGTATGCACAGGGAGAAAGCTCAGGGGCAGTAGGGCATGGAGGGATGGATACAGGGAAGAGGTAGTTATTGGGAGGAAGAGAGAGGGGAGCTGTTACATTGTGGTAAATTGTGGTCAATATCATGAGACAAAATGTATGTGAACTGCTGTATGGAAAGTGACTTTGCTCTGTAAATCTTCACCCAAATCACAATAAAAATAAATAAATAAGTACAAAACAAGTTAGTTAATAATTAAAAAAAAAAAAGTTATACATACAATTCCACATGGCCTATCTACTCTTCGCCTTGGCATGTACCCAAGATACATAAAAAAAAAAAAAAAAAAAGAATATTACGGAAGTGAATTGTGCTGGTTTCTATGTAGAATAAATAATAAATTACCATAAACTTAGCACCCTAAAAGGGCATACTCTTGCTATTTCACAGCTTCTGTGGGTCAGGACAGTGGACATGCTTTAACTGGTTCCTCTACAAGGCTGCAATCATCTGAAGGCTCTACTGAAAAAAGGGTCTGCTTCCAGACTCCCTGAAGTTATTAGCAGGATTTATTTTCTTAGGGTCATGGAACTCTTGTGCCTCTTCAAAGTCAGCAGGGAGAGAAAGAATAGAGTGAGTCTGCTAACAGAACAGAGTCTTATATAACAACACAACATAATCACAGGACTGACTCCCTTCATCTTTGCTGTGTTCTACTGATCAGAAGCAAGTCACAGAAGCAAGGCCACACTTAAGGGTTTGGAATTATACAAGGATGTGAACAATAGGAGGTAGGGATCATGAGGAACACATTAAAGTCCATCACAGTGATATTGTGTCCTTCTTATTGCATCATATCAAGTAGTTCACAGTATCACTTAGTTTCATTACTGGTGATGGTAACTCAAACCACTTGATTAAAATGATGTCCAGCAGGCTTCTCAAGTATGACATGACCTTGTATAAATAGTAAGTAATTTATAGGGAGATACTTTGAGGCTGTGTAAATATGGCAGCAAACTTTTAATTAATTCATTCATTTATATCTGTATGCTATTCAGTAAGTTATAATCCATTGTTGTTTTTGTGGTGTGCTATCAAGTTGATTCTGACTCGTAATGACCCTATACAACAGAGTAGAACTGCCCCATCGGGTTTCCAAGGCTGTGAATCTTTATAGAAACAGATTGCCGTGTCTTTTCTCTGAGGTGGCAAAAGTGGGATTAAACTGTTAATCTTTTGGTAGGCAGCTGAATGTTTTAACCATTGTGTCACCAGGGTTCCTTTATAATCCACTGCTAATGCTCAAATTGTCCTAGACGTGGTCTGGGAGATCTCCCGAGAGCTGGCTTCTGTGCCTTTTGAACATGCATTTATCATTCTTTGAGTACTTCCTTACTTTCAGGCATAAGGTATTCCAGGCTTATCTTGCATCCTTCTTAAAAATCAGCCATTTCTCCAAAGAGGCCTGATTCCTTTAATTGGAAAATGGTATTTAGGAACCAGCATGTGGGTGCTGGATGTACATTTACTTATGGTCTTAACACATGTAACAATACTTATTCATATCATACTTTGCCCCTGTGTTGGAGGAAAATAGTATAGTGGTTAAGATGGGCTCTGGATCTAACTGCCTGAATTCAAGTCCTGGTCACCATGGACAAATTGTGAGATCTTAGGAAGGTCGCTTAACTTCTTTTAATGCCATCACTTTTATGATGGTGGTTATAATAGTGCTTACCTCACAGTGTTGGGAGAATTTAGTGAACTGTAGTAGTAAAGTTCATAGGCTCATGACTGGTACATAGTAATTTCTCCATAAATATTTGTTAAGTGACCAATTCTTGTGTTGATCAGAAACTCTGACATGAAAATGAAAATGAGGGGATAAACTGCCACAACCTTTTAAAAAAATACCTAAGGAGGGAATTTGTCAGAGATCTTCATCACCTTGTGGGAGTATTTTTCTTTAAGAATGCCCTACTAGACTTTTCTTTTTCTTTTCTTTTATTTCATTGTGATTTGGGTGAAGATTTACAGAGCAAATTCATTTTCCATACAGCAATTCATACACATGTTGTCTCATTAATAATGACTGCAATTCCCCACAGTGTAACAGCTCTCTTCCCACTTCCTCCCTATAGTTACCTCTTCCTTGTGTCCTTCCTTTCCATATATTCTCACCCCTCACCCCAGCTATCGCCCTGTGCAAACATTGTCCTTCTGTTCTCCCACGATTGATTGTTCCAATGAGTGTATCTACCTGATGTAAATGTTCACCCCATAAGCCTCTCTATTATTTGGCTGGAAGCCACAAGAGTGAGTTCAACTCCAGACCTGAAGGGTAGCTAGGGGCTATATATAGTCTCAGGGATTTCACCAGGTTCTATCAGACCAGGAAATCTTGTCTTTTTTTTGTGATTTTGAATTTTGTTCCACATTGTTCTCCCACTCTGTCCAGCATCTCCTGCCCTGATCCCCCTCTGAGTGGTTGACAGTGGTAGGTAGGCACCATCTAGTTCTTCTGGTCTCGTGGTCTGAGGATTGTATGGTCTACCAGTCCTTTGGACTAATTATTTCCACGTGTCTTTGGTTTTCTTTGCTGTAGATGAGGAGAGACCCTTCATTGCATCTAGATGGTTGCTTGCAAGCTTTTAAGACCCTAGTCCCTACATATCAAAGTAGGCTGTAGAACAATATTTTTGTGTAATATGTTATGTCAATCGAGCTTGATGTTCCCTGTGACCATCACCCTAAGCCCACAGGTCCAACTACTCGCTCCCTCTGGGTAGCTGGCTGTGGCTTAAAAGTGACTACAACCTTGTCCCTAGTCAGCTCTACTGTACACCTGGACATTGTTGTTGTTGTTATGTGCCCTCGAGTCGGACCCGACTCATAGCGACCCCTCCTTGGGTTTCCTAGGCAGTATCACTACGGAAGTAGATTGCCCCATCTTCCTTCCGAACCTGGACATTAAGAATGTCCTATTACACTTCTAAAAAATTGTCTTTGTATTGTAAAAAACTACAGGAAATTCCTGTGAACTGTTCACATATTTGGTTCTAAGAAAAAAAAAATCCCTTTGTTCATGCTCATGTTCTTTCTTCCTCACTAAAAAGTCAGAAAGGAACTCACACACACAAGCCTGGTGCCAAATCTAAATATGACCGTGTCTAGACTTCTCATTCCTAAAAACGTCAGTCATCCCAGATGACACTGAGATCATTGAGGTAACAGGAAATTGGAGGAAGGGGAGATGGAGAAGCCCCTGCAAGTTTTCTTCTCCCCCAGTGCTCTCACAAAGGGGAGTGAGAACTGCTGAAATCAGCATCTGCAAAAGAAGGTGCACGCACGAAATGATGAGCACAATTAATGTCACTGAATTGTACATGTAAAGAATGTTGTAATGGCAAATGTTTTGTTACATGTTAGTTGTTGTTGCTATTAGCTATATCCAGTCAGCCTCTGATTCCATGTATTACAAAGTAGAATGCTCCCTAAGGTTTTCTTGTCTGTAATGTTTACAAAAGCAGTTCACCAGGCCTTTCTTCTTCAGACCTGCTGAGTGAGTTTAAATTGCCAACCTTTAGGTTAGCAGCCAATCACAAATTGCTTGTGCCATCCAGGCTCCTTACATCTATATTTATCACAATTTAAAAAAGAAAGAAGGAGAAAAGGATCCTAGACAAAATAGTAACCCCACATCCTGAGCCTGATTTTAATATCTTCTCTCCAACTGGTATCTTTATCTCAAATTCCTGATTTAATTACGCTTAAGGATACATATCCTGAAGGGTCTTACCAGAGAAGCCTATTTGGTGCTTATTGGGCCAGAAAAAACACAAATTAGAAATAGAATATTACAAAAATAGTAATTTTTATGTAGTAAATGGGAATTTTGCTTTGCTGTTTTCACTCAAGTTTTCCTCACCTTCTAAATGTAGAGAAGTAATTTCCAAATCACGGTGAAATGGTTGTTGAAAAATCATGACTGTAGAACCCTTTAGTTATTTGAAATAGTCACAGCTAACGGTTTAACTTGAAAATGGAATGGATTTCCCAGCAGGGCTCCCATAGTAAATAACTGTGCTTTTGTAACCTAACACAATGAAGGGAGTTGTCACTAGATGATTCAGCTAGTTAGAATTGCAACTCCCTTTCTGGGGAGGAAATCTGAGGCAATTTACTTATATTAGATTCTAGGGTAACGCTTACTGTGAGTTCAGTTGCCGGCATCAATGCTGGTCAGAGATTACGCGAGGAGAGGCAGGAAGTAAGGTCCACCATTCACCTCAGCCAGACTGAGCGTCGTAGCCAAGCCAGGTTCCCTTGATCTCTCTCTCTCTCTCTCTCTCACACACACACACACACACACACACCCCACATGGGTCTCAACTCCTCCACTGCTGTAAGGACCTGTTCTTGGTAAAATTCCTTGAGGCAAAATCAACAGAAACCTGAGTTTTCAGTTCATTTAGTATCAATGGGTAATTTGCCATGTTGGAGTTTAACTGACAGCCACAGAAACCAGTCTGACTGAGAGTGACGAGGCCCTGAGGTCTAGGTGGAGTATTAACTCACTGACTTGGAATGATTACTTGGAAAACGCTCATATTACCTTCTATTTATGCTTTAATTTCAGTCTCTGAGAGCACCAATGACTCAAATGGCTAAACAAATGTGCAGCAGGAAGTTTTTTTATTCAAAACACAACAGAAAAAATGGTGCTTCATGACCAGGGATCCCTGGAAAGTGGTGCCTAAAAGTGCTCTCTGAGCTAAATGCACTAAATGTCTCATCTCTGTGAGAACTTCAACTCCCAAATGACAGAAGTCTCACAGGGCTGAATTTTAACTGGTATGAAAGCAGGAAGAGGAGAGTTCGGCCTCCACCATTTCTGAAAAATGGCAAGCATGTTTTGGCATATGATCAAAAGGGCATGTGGAAAAATCTTTTAAAAAATTAGAGTTTGAAAGTAATTAATGGTCACTGAATTGTATATATGAAAAACATTGACTTGACAGTTTTTTTGTCATATATATATATATATATATATTTGCTCATATATATATATATATATATACATATATTTGCTCATATATATACATATATATATATAGATGTTGTTGTAGATAGATGACAAAAATTGTCATTTCAATTTTTTATATATATATTCATCACAATAAAAAAATTAGACCAGGGCAAAGCAAACATAAATAGGCTTTTTTAGTTCTTTCTTATACTGAATTTAGGAGGATAAAAATTACTTTTTGAAAAAAACTTTTAAATATGCACATATTTTAATTGTTGATACTTCTATTTTGCATCAGTAAAGCCAAGTTAATTGAACACTAACCATAGCTTTGTTGTTGTTAGGTGCCACCAAGTCAATTTAGAACTGCCCCATAGGGTTTTCTTGGCTGTAATCTTTGTGGGAATAAATTGCAAGTCTTTCTACCTTGGAGCCACTTGGTAGGTTTGAACTGCTAACCTTTTGGTTAACAACCAAACATTTAACTGTTGTGCCTCCAAGGCTCCTTATAAGCTTACCCATTGCCATTGAGTCAATTCTGACTCATAGAGACCCTCATTGGGTTTCCAGGGCAGTGAATCTTTATGCCCCATCTTCCCTCCATGGAGTAGTTGATGGGTTTGAACTGCTAATCTTCTGGTTAGCAGTCAAATGCCTTAGGCACTGTGCCACCAGAGTGCTTTCCTTATACACTTAGTAGTAGGCTATGCCCCAGAGTCCTAACAATGCAATTTGTACTGGTGGAATATCTACTTATTTGAAAAACACTAGGTTAACCTGAAAATCATTTATCTAATTAAAGTAGAATTCCTTAATTAATGTCTTGAATTACATTATTCTGAGCTTCTAAATCTGGTCAACACTTTTCATCAGAAAGGCTGTTATGAAATAACCAAGCATGTGAAGGGAAGAGAGTGGTCATGGTGTCTGAGTTGAGGCAGACCTGAAGGGGAGAAAACTAGACCATGCCACTCACTAGCTTATGATTGTGTTATAAGCAGTTTCACACAGGGAAGCTATAACGTTCAGTTACAACATGTACTGACGTGTCTACTCTGCATTTTATTTAATTGTCCCTTCTCCAGCTCTAGTCCCCCCTTCCCCTAAATGGGCAGATTCCAGAAAATTATTACCCGGAACCATGAACAGTTTCTGTCATTCTCCCAAAAGAAAAGTGGGATCTGGGAAAAATATGCCAGCAGTGAGAGAACTTCCCCCTTTTCTCAAATAGAACCTGGTTTCTCACAAAAGGGAAGAAGAGGAAGGAAGGTGGCAGTTCCACCTTCTAACCTCACAGAGAGCCACCTAGCTGATCAAGTTTAAAATGCACAAATAGAGGAATTCATCTGTTTTCATCTTTTAGGGTTTGTTTTTGTTTTATTTCACTCTTTGAGTTTTCTTCTGAATTGAAATTAACCTCTTTGGGCTTCATTAAAGGAGCTCTCATGGTGCAAAAGTTAAGGTATTTGGCTGCTAACCAAAAGATTGGTGGTTCAAATCCACTAGCCACTGCCGCAGAAGAAAGATGGGGTGGCCTGCTTCTATAAATGTTTACAGCCTTGGAAACCCAATGGGGCTGCCATGAGTCAGAATCGACTTGACGGCAGTGAGTTTGGTTTTGGTTTTTGTGCTTCAGTAGTCTCATGTATAAAAGTAGAAAGTTGAATGAGACAGATCAGTGCCCTTCAACTCTGTGCCTCAGAATCACCAGGCCAATTTTCTTAAAACGCTGATTCTTGACCACACCCTCAGAGATTCTACTTCCTTTGGGCTGAATCAGTGTGTGCACTTTTAGAAAGTCACAGGATCTTCTCAGCTGAGACTCAGATGATCTGAATCCTTCCACATCTCATATGCCAGGTTCTATCACAAAAAGGCAAAGAAATGAGACTTAAATCAGAAAACAGGAGTCCTTCTTCCATAAAGAATTTGTGAGCTGGTTGTCACAGGCACACTGTAGATGCCCTCAGCTCACCTATGAAGCAGAGGATCAAGGCAGCTCTCCTGAGCAACCCTCCCTTGGGAGGGAAGAGCCAGACCCCCATCTTGAACTTCAGACCAGGGGAAAAGAATCTTGGAAGGTGCCTTGTCTGAAAGTAGAAAGTCTGGAGGAATCCCCTGACTTGTTGAAGGGGCAAAAGCATTGTTGTGGATGTTGAACTAAAACTACCAGGTGGGGGTGGGGAACCTGAGGAGTAACAGGATGAGGGTAAAGAATAACTCTCGTTTAATCTTGAGACAAGAAGGTTATTTTTTCTTATAACTACTGTAAGTATATATATAACACAACATGTGCCAAGTCAACATTTTTAACACATACAATTCAATGATACCAATTATATCCATTAGGTTGTGCAACCATTACCAATAGCCATTGTGAAATTTTTCATTACCATAAACAGAAACTCAATGAAGAAGAATATTTTTAACCCAAGAAGAAATTGAGCTACAGCGTAAGCTGAGGCAAGGCCAGGAGGCTATTTGTAAAATGACTTAGCACCACACCCTCACTCTGCCTCACTGTTACAGTGTGTTTGTATTCCCAGATTATAGCTTCAAATAAAGGACTGCTATTGACTTATTTTCCTGGTGGCCCAGCAGTTAATCTCTTGGCTACAAACTCAAAGATTGGTGGTTAGAACCCACCGAGCAGGGCTGCTGGTGAAAGATCTGTCAATTTGCTCCTATAAAGATTACAGTCTAGAAAATCCTATGAGGCAGTTCTCTGTCACCTGGCATTGCTACGAGACAAAAATTGACTCAATGGCACTTAACAACCACAACAACACTGGCTTCTCTGCCTGTTCCGTCTTTCTGAGAATCATCCCTTCTGACATCTACATAGACCCTGGCGAAGGATATCGTGCATGATAAAGTAGAGAGTCAGCAAAAAAGGGGAAGACTTTCAACCAGATGGATGGACATAGTGGCTGTGACAATGGGCTCAAGCATGGCAACCATTGTGAGGATGGCATAGGACCAGGCAGTGTTTCATTCTGTTGTGCATAGGGTCACTATGAGTCAGACCTACATAATGTCACCTAACAACAACCACTATCATCAACATTGTGCAGAGATGGCTCATGACACCTGTGAGTATGCAAGTCCCACACTGTAGGCACCTGCCCTGGTGTCATCCAGTACAACTCTTCCTCCAGAATGTGGGACTGGGATTCTTGAACAGAGAAAAACATAACTTGGATTTGTCAGTAGCCGTACTCTTTCATGTGGACTAAGAAGCAGAGAAAACAAGTCCGCATTAAGAAAGAAGAACAAAATATACAAATAGAAAGAATCAAAGATGGCAGATGAAGAGTGAGGAGGGTATGCTGAATTTTCTTCAGGGTTTAGTTCCATGCATCTCATCCATATCCTTACCTCTAGAGTTAATAATTCATGCTCCTTTGGTTTAAGATTGCTGGAAACTGTATCTGTTACTTAAACTCTAAATAGTCCTAATGAGTAAAGGTTATTAGGTATGAATCATTACATTTGTCATGCTCAAATTATCCCTATGAATAAGAAACCAGTGTTTTTCCAATAAGGAAGGAAAACAGATGGTGGAAGAAAGCAATTACGAGTCAGGAGAGCTGAGTTCAAATCTCCCTCTTTGAATCCTATCACCCTTAGAATCATAGGTTATTAGTAATAGTCCTTGAAGGTCACCAATTACATTGCCAAATAACTAGATGATCTTGACAAGAGTTTTTAACCTCAGTGGGCCTCAACTATGAAACAGCCATAATGATTCCTTGAGGGGGTGTGAGCTCAACCATTTGTTGTATTGAGGTTTCTTCCAACACTAACACTATACTTATATGACACTTGAGATTATCAAAACGAATCTCCCCTGGAATTATTCTTGCTATGACATTTTGTACATAATCAGCTACTTATGAGAATAATAGGTAAAACTAAGCATTTTCAAATTAAAATACAGTAAGTGTTAATTTTGCCTGACTTTTCATAAGACAATTATGGCTTTGCTTAAAAACAAATAACTCCAGACTCCAGACATGAGCATAGCCAAATATTTACTGAAATATTTACTGAAAGCCAACTAAATGACTGATACAAGTGCTAACTCTTGTGCCTTTGAAGAAGGAAAGATAGGACATGATCTCTAGGACCTCATGGAGTTGGAGAGGCTGACTAATGAATGCATTAGGACACCATGGTCCTACTGGAATCCTGACAGGGGTGTGCTCAAGACAACAGAGAGAATGACAAATAGACTGGGGAAATGTGGCAGGCAGGGGGCATCGCGGACGATGTCATGGAAGAAGCGATGACTTCACCTAGGGCAACAAGGCCAGAGGGCTGGGTTGGGGCTGGGAAAACAGGTCATTCCTGACCAGTGGGACAGCATATTGGAAACACAAGGCTGAGAACCAGTGTGCAGTGCTCAGGGGCCTGCGGCTCTGTGGTGCGGTCAACACCACTCCTTCCAAGTTATTTATGAGTTACAGGTGAGTCCAGAGGAGGACACGGAGAGAGAAGTGAACTTTTAATATAACTGTGAGAAGGCCTGAATTTTAACATGTGTTGGGAAAGATAGCAAAGAGTCCGATGTCTATTGCAGTGATGGAATCCTAGAGACATCATTATAATGAATCATAAATGCCATAGAGACATGAGACACTTCTTGGGAGACAGGGTGAAGGAAATAGTTGTTGTTGTTGTTGTTATGTGCCGTCGAGTCGGCCCCGACTCATAGCGACCCCTCCTTGGGTTTCTGAGGCAGTATCACTACGGAAGTAGGATTGCCCAACCTTCCTTCCGAGGAGTGGCTGGTGGGTTTGAACCGCCAGCCTTCTGGTTAGCAGTCAAGTGCCTTAGCCACTATGCTACCAGAGCTCCTATGTATAAGTATATATATATGTATATATACCTTCCGAGGAGTGGCTGGTGGGTTTGAACCGCCAGCCTTCTGGTTAGCAGTCAAGTGCTTTAGCCACTATGCTACCAGAGCTCCTGAAGTAAGTAATAAGAAATAATATTTATTGAGTGATTGCTAACTGCCATGGGCTTTACATTTTATATACGTTGACTCACTTCTGCTCATCACAGAAAATATCGTGGAAGCTCAGTAAATGTTGGTTGAATGAATGAATGATAGAAACTGAGGTGCCAAATAGTTATTAACTTACCCAAAATCAAACAGCCAGGAAGTGGCTAGAGTGATGGTGTGATAGCTAAGAACACTTTTTGAGAGATGTGGATTTAGAGAGAGGCATAATAAAATTCAGATGGAAGGACTGGAGCATCAGCCTGTTTAGAAGATGCTAAAAATACATTGACTCTTCCATTTATTCATTTGCCTATTCAAAGAATATTTCCTGAACACTTACTACACCCAAGGAGCTCTGGTAGCACAGTGCCTAATGTATTTGACTGCTAACCAGAAGGTTGGCAGTTCAGACCCACCAGCTGCTTTGCAGGAGGAAGATGAGGCAATCTGCTTCCACAAAGTTTTACCACCTTGGAAATCCAATGGGGGTCACTATGAGTTAGAATTGACTTGATGGCATTGTGGATTAGGCACCATTCCAAGCAATGGGAAAATAACAGTGGACAAGACAGAAAGTTTCTCTTTCAAGAAACAAGTGGATACATAGAATAGTTTCTGGGGATGATCAATTCTACAATTATAATAGAAGAGAAGCTATGTCACGAAGGAAGGTCCCAAGGTGGCACAAACAGTTTGCAAGCCATTACTAACCTAAAGGTTCTTGGTTGAAACTTATCCAACAGGGCCTTAGAGGAAAGGCCTGGTATTCTGCTCCTGTAAAGATGACGGTGAAGAAAACCCTATGGAGCAGTTCTACACAGGGTTGCCATGAGTCAAAATCAACTCAACAGTGATGTGTTTTTTAATGTGATGGAGAACAGGGGGTGGAGGACATAGCATCACTAGTTAGAATCCTCAGAACAGCCCTCTTTGAGACGGTCACGTATAAACAGAATTCTGCAGCACTAAGCTGTAGGAGGAGATAATGATCAAAGTGAGAAAAATAAAGATGGGAGGAAGCACTAGGGGTGAGGGCCATGGGTGGAGGTGGAGGAGTGGAATGAAACCTAAAAAGCATCTGGAGATGGCAGCTCTGTACAGAACACTGAGGGTTCACAACCAGGAGAAAGGCCCAGGGTCAGCTATTGGGCAAAGTCTGGCTAAGACCATCACCTGGTAGGTAGTGAAGTGGTTAAAAAAACAAAACAAAACAAAACAAAAACATGTTTTTGTCTAAAACCAGGAGCCCAAATAGGAAAAGATTCTGCCTCACCAGGGGTTTAGGTGACCAGTTGAGGGACAGAAGCAGAAGTTGCTATAGAGAATGGCAGGAGGAGGTCAGGTGTGGGAACTCCATATTACATAGGAATTTTCTCAGATTGAATCTGAAAGTGCCTTATATTGACTCTTAAAATTACAATTTGTTCTGCCACAAAAACTTGTGCACCCACTCTGTGTCTAGCTGGAGCTGAGGAGCCACTGGCGATGAGAGTGGCCTCGAAGAGTATCTACTAAAATGACCCCTGGGGCTGGTGTGGGCCGAGGCAGTGATTCACAAACATGAGGGAATATAGAATCATTTAGACTCTAGATTGTAAAAATGCCTCACTCTCAGAGATTTCTATTCCTTATGTCTAGGGTGGGAATAGAAGTCTGCATTTCTGATGTATGTGGTCCCCAGACAGGCCACACTTTGAGGAAATGTGGAAGATGATTCACTAACAAGATTCAGGGAGTCTATGAACCTACAGAAATAGAAAGAAAATGTATGTGTTTGCTTACTTACACATTTTTCCCCCTGGGAGGTAGGCCCATATCATTATGATACTCTCAAAAACTCTTTAAGAACCACTTACCCAGTTATTCACTTTGTCTAAAAGACGAGGAGACAGAATTCCTGGAGTGTGAGTGACTTGCCTGAGTCCACAAAGTCAGAAGTCAGTAGAGTTGAGCTTCCACTCCAGCCTTCCTCTTTCCAAACCCTCACTCTCTTCCCCTGCCCTGTGGACTATAGGGGCTGGAGGAGAGAAGGAAAGGAATTTAAGCACTTAGGGAGTGCAAAGTCATCAAAGGTGCCCTTCTTCTATTTTGGCCCTCAGGTGGTATAGGTCAGTAGAGTGGTAAGCTAGAATTACGATGCTTGAAAGAACTCAGTTATCCACCTGTATTGCCATCCTGCCAATATTACCTATGGAATCCTGTCTCCTCCATAGGGGACTTAAAACTGAGACAGAGGGCATGTATCCCTTTGGCTGCATGGTGGTGCTGAGAGATACTTTTATGAGGACCTGGATCCTCACCCGTGAGCTGTGAGACTAGTCCAGGTCCCGTTGCCTGCACTCTGTTTTTCCGTCTATGTTTCTTCAGGCCAGTCTAGATCATGGCTCTCACCCTGCCAGTATGCTCAGGCCATGTTTTCTCTCAGGCCCTCCTACCCAGGCCAGATGCCACATCACTAACCCCAGCTGACTTGCTCAAATGTGCTATGTTCTGAGGTGGAAGATCTTTGTGTGCTTACCTGCGGTACCTTCCATTGTGCGCCACTTGTCACTTTAAGGATTTCCAAATGTCCACTCCTGGCCAAGAGGGCCACATGAGGAGAAGTCTCATGGTCATCTAGTTTTGTCCCAATTCTGTCAGACTCTGGTCTCAGCCTCTGGATTCACTTGCCTTCCTCATCTTCCTCTTCTCAACTAACAACTCTCCCATCTTGTCCTTTTGTTACCCTTCTGTACTCTCTATTCTGTCCTAGTGACATGAACCTTTGAGCCCGGGCCCCAGCTGGCCACTCTGTTCTCTTGGTACATCCTGCTATTTGAGGGCTAATCTTATTCAGTGTCTAACCCCTACTTTGGCAAGGTATCCACATTAGAAAGCTTATCTAACACCTACCCATCTTCCCCTTTACTTGGCAACTCTGTGGCAGCTCTTCTTCAGATCCGGTTGGGTAGACCAGCTGTTCACCACCTGTGAACTCTTATGGAATAAACAAACTTAGGTTATTCTTTTCAGTGGATCATGACTCTCCCAGTCATTACCAGTACTCTCATCCTTGTTTCTCTCTGTGCTTTCCAAGCCCCTTTCTCTTCTGTTCTTTTCTTTCTCTTTTTTAATCCTCCTTCAAGCCTTAGGCCTTTCATGGCTTTTCCTGGCATTGGTTTGCCCCACAGAAATACTCAGGAATTAAAAAGTGCCTGAGCCTTTTGTGCTGACTAATGGCATCTTTGCTTTGGTGCCAGGTTTGTTTTGGAGGCAGGTGTGATGTCTGCCTCACCCCAGAGAGGCTGGACAGGAGGATCCATCCTATAGAGTTTGCTGGAGGCAGAGCAAAGAAGGCTGCTCTGTAAGTTTCCCAACACCCCTCTCAAATCCATGGGTGACAGCCTGAACACCTTGCCTTTAACAGACAAGGAAACAAGCACAGAGAGTTTAGGAACCTTGCCCCAGGTTGTGAATTAAATCGGTGCATAGGTGGGAATGAACACAGTTTTCAGATTAGAAGCTGTCATGGAGCAGGACCCCTCAAGGGCAGCCTTGACTAGAGAGGTCACACTCTGGACACTTGGCAGCTACTGGAAAGTTGTATGAGAGTTTCCTATTAATTCTTTATCCTGTGAAGGAGCTACACAGTGAATTTCTTGTTGAGAATTAATCATTTTCTCTGTTGCCTATGACTGAAGCTGTTTCTCACGTCCTGCCTCTGGTTTCGCTTGCCCCAAGGATTTCATTTGAAGGGCGGGACATTCCTCCCCCTCTCCCCCATCGGAGCTTGCAATGGGGACCAATGAAAGCAAAGTACCTCATCCACCCAGTGACTAAGAACTCGAGTATTTAAGAAGTTACAGGAATAGGCTGAGAATTGCTTTTGCTTTCTCATCAGGCGGGTGCACTCTCATCTGATTTGGGACATTGCTGAGCTGAGGACTGAGCGAAGGGGAGAATCCCCGTCGTCTGCCTGCCATCACCATGTGCTACGGCAGATGCGCGCGCTGCATTGGACATTCTCTGTGGGGGCTCGCTGTCCTCTGCATTGTAGCTAATATTTTGCTTTACTTTCCCAATGGGGAAACGAAGTATGCTTCTGAAAACCACCTCAGCCGCTACGTGTGGTTCTTTTCTGGGATCATAGGAGGGGGAATTCTGGTAAGTCATTAAGAATTACTACAATCTTAAAAAGTTCTCTCCTCTTAATTGGATAATGTCATATAAAGTTTTCTGTAATCCAGAGTTCCAAATCCAGAGATTTTTGTTCCTTCTTTTGAAAGCAGATTATATAAAAATTGAGAGAGGTATATTGCATTCATTGTATTAGCTGTTATTATAAAAAAATTCTCTTTCAACTAAAAGTGAATGACTTTTTTGTTAAACTCTCTTACTCTACAGTTAGGAAACAGATCTAGTTTTTTATTTAGATTTGAAAGACTATAGAGTTTCTAGTACTGGTGTGGTGGTTTTCTGTTTGTTTGTTTTGTTTTTCTTCTTTTGCTCTGGAGAGCAGGGAGAAGTTGGCTTGTTCAATCCAAATTCCCTGCTTTTTACTCTCAGATATCTGTGATAAGAAAAACAAAACAAAACCTGTGACTGCACTGATATTTAGAAAGAATATCGTTTTTTTCTTTATATAATTCTGGGGTGTGGTGTCTAGGAAAAATCCAACAGTTAGCAGCAGACTGATGTCTGAAGTTAATGGTGGAATGTGTTGACTTTTCCAACGTTTGTTTTTTTAATTGAATCAAGAGGAATTTGTCTGCCAACCTGTGAGCTGAAAGTATTAGCTTCAACCACAGCATGGAAAGAATGTGGATGGACTTGAGTTTGCTATTTTAAAATGTTGGGATTGAAACATTTAAAGAGAATTTTTATGGAATTGCTAATGCCATGTAAGATTTTTTTTCACAGTCTTGTAAAGAATATTAAAATATTTAAACCTAATATCCAAATTAAGATTTGGCAAACCTGCTTTGAATTTAAGCATTATCATCATATTAATATGATCATGTGTCCTAAACATAACATCACACTTGTTTAAGTGTCTTTTGATCATAAACTCAAAGTATTTCATACTTACATTATTTTAAAGACTTATACCATGAAACTAGTGCCTAAGACATTTGACTGCTAACCAGAAGGCTGATGGTTCAAACCCACCAACCACTCCTTGGAAGGAAGACTGGACAATCTACTTCCATAGTGATACTGCCTGGGAAACCCAAGGAGGGGTCTCTATGACTCGGGTTTGGCTTGACGGCAGTGAGTTTGGTTTTGTTTTGGTGTCTTAACATAAGGCATTCACCTTTATTTATTATGGGGAGCTTTCATCTCTCTTCTGTTTACAAAAAAAAAAGTTTTTATTATATAGATTTGTTGGTATCTTCTATGTTGTACAAGAAACAAAATCAGATTTGAAGAGACAGGGTTTAATATCTCTACGATAGAGTTTGCATCTGGGACCATGTTATGGACACTTATGGAATAAACAAATGTTTATTCCGCTCCCATTCTACACCCTCACCCTAAAGAATGCTTTGAACGCAAGTGGATATTCCATTTTAAGCTTTTTATCCTCAGAGCTTTACATTCTTTGAGATACTTGGTTAATCTGATGCAATGCTAGTCAACACTGTAGAAAGAAATATATTTACTGAAAGATGATGCTTAACCTGGCCTGGATGGACTTGGGAAAAGAAAATGACTGTACTTTACTTCTTTTCTGACCAGATGTTTCTGCCAGCATTTGTCTTCACTGGACTGGAGCAGGAAGACTGTTGTGGTTGCTGTGGCAACCGCAGCTGTGGCAAGAGATGTGCGGTAGGTCCTCTCACCCTGATGGTGAAAATGGTTCCTGTGATGCACCCATGATGCTCTGTGGATCATTGCCTATGTTTCTGCTTTTCCTAGATGCTTTCCTCTGTATTGGCTGCCCTCATTGGAATCGCAGGATCTGGCTACTGTGTCATTGTAGCAGCCCTGGGGTTATCAGAAGGACCAATGTGTCCTAATTACCTTGGCCAATGGAAGTACACCTTTGCCAACACTGAGGGACAGTAAGTAATTATTCAGCCATGGGGCCGTACATTCCTATCCGCCACATGTGTATAGCAGAAACCTCATCAAATCAAAAAGGCATCCAATCATATATTCACTTAGCTAGTGTTTACTAGCATTGACTCATGCCAGCCACAGCATAAGGAATGGGTGCCCACAGATGCACGTACAGATCCTGACATGGAACAGTTCCATGACAGGCACAACTTTAATGGATTCATTGATCCAGTCCATATGATAACCCAAACAGGTGACTTCCACTGTGATTCCTATGTTACAGATGAGAAAGTGGAAGCACAGAAAGATGAAGTAACTTATTCAAGGTCACATTGCTAGGAAGTGGCAGTCAGGATTTGGACACAGGTGGTCTGGCTATAGAGTTTGTGCTCATAACCACTACACTATGCCTGAACAATAGGTTACCTGAAACTAATATATTTTAGTACTTTATAAGAAAATATTATGGAAAGCTGACATACTATGGCTGGCAACTCTATTAAGTTAACTATACCTCCAGGGAAATCATTTCTCCACATACACACTGACATTCAACATCATAACTATGTACAGTACACTCCCGATTTAAAGTGATCAGGTTATATAAGAGAGGTCTTATTCATGACTTCAATATCAGGATAATTTTAAAAGATTCCTCTCTTGTTTGCTGATACTTATTTCTTACTAGTTATTAAGAAAAGAGCAGAAATAAGGCCTGATAGAAACCAGTGCACATGGTATTAAATGAGTAGCATCCTTCATTGGACAGGAGTTGATCCTGAGTTTATCTTTTCCTTATTCAGCTTTTTAAAATTAAATTCTGAAAGTTTTAGTTCTGAAATTTGTAAGTAAAGATAATATAAATTTAAATTGCCCTTCTTATTATCAAGAGTTTTGTCACTCATAAATGGTATAGCAGAGAGTGAGGTCGTAAGTTCATGAACTTCGGAAGTAGAGCAATCTGATCTCAAGTGGCAGCTCTGCACTGACTCTCTGGGTAACGAGGAGGAAGTGAACTGAGCTCTCTGCATCTCAGTTACCTTGTTTGTTAAGTAAAACTAATGGCAGTTGTCATGAGCATTAATGAGAATATATATATATATGCAAAATGCTCACTACAGAGGCTGACTCATTATGAGCACTGATATGGTTCAATCTGTTAATACTATCTTCTAATTTATAACAAATACAAACCAATAGTAATCTCTGAAGGAAAAATAGGCACTTAAAGGAGTTGGAAATTTGGTGTTCAAAATTGTTATCGATTCTGATCTATCCTCATTCAGAACATACTAAATGTACTAGTAGAAAATAGTGGCTCATGCACGTATGCACAGCATACAAAATTACTGAACAAGCCCACTTCTGAAAATGTCTGATTAACACAGCTGGAATCCAGAGAGAGGGTTCTTTTATCATTGATTGTAGTGCCCTCCCATGATCCATTCCAGCTTCTGCAAAACAAAACAAAACAAAAAAAAAACAAACACTCCCCTTTTTATATCATTCTGACCAGGGAACTCAGCATGAGAAATGACTAAACAGTCATAAACCACCAATTAGTCACCCAATAGCCAAATGCAATCAAAGAATTTGTGATATTATAACCTCAAAATACAGATTTTTATTTCACTGACATGATGAAGGACAAATAGAATTTCTGATTGGCTCAATGAGCCATTCCAAAATTAGATCTCAAATTCCAAAACTCTTTCTTCTTGTTGTAGTAGGAATAAGTGATAAGGAAAGACATATATCAGTCTTCTTTGTGGAATTAAGTCAATCTTTTATTTTCCCACCTGATTGAATCCTATTTTGTTAAGAATCCAAGGACTCTATGATGTAGCAAAGGCTGAAATTCTAGGAGAGTAATCAGAGATGTACTTGTTCAGACTTTTCAAGAGAATATCTGGGTATCTAGAAAATCTTCTAAGTTATACTTGCATATATATGTTTTATGCTTACATGTATGTGTGTGAAATGAGAGAGAGAGAGAAAGCAAGCACCCTGGTGGCATAATTGTTAAGCCGCCCACCATCTGCTTTGCAGGAGAAAGATGAGTCAGTCTGCTTCCATAAGATTTACAGCCTTAGAAACCCTAGAGGCCTGTTCTCCTCTGTCATATAGAGCTGCTATGAGTCAGAACTCACTCTACAGCAATGGGTTTTCTGTATAATCAGGCATGACCTCAGGATGTTTTTCTAAGATTTAGCAAGGTGATTTCAGATTATTATTATTTATCATAATAAATACTTTTGAGTACTTCCCATGTGCCAGATACTCAGATACTTTTCTAGGGGCTGGATATACAACGATGAACAGGCCAGGTTCTTACCTTCATGGAGTTCAGATTTATGGTATCAAGAGCTACATAAGCAGATATTTTCCCTGGACTAAGTTAGGTGCCCTTCCTCTGTAGGCCCCTTTCCTACAATACTTACACTATCAGAGTACAGTACCAGTTGTATTGAGATAGCCTATTGTGTGTCTGTTCCTTAGATCCTAAGCTTTTCTAGAAGAACTTGTGCCTTGTTCATCATTATATCCCCAGCCCTAGTTCAATGTCTAACTTACACTGAGTACTTGATAATCTTTATTGAATGAGTAATTGCAACATGAAACATGCTACTATAGATGCATGGGTATGGCATCGTGAAAGTAAAGAAAATCCACTACCATCGAGCTGATTTCAACTCATACCAATACCATAGGACAGAGTAGAACTACCCCATAGGTCTTCTAAAGCTGTAAACCTTTATGGAAGCAGATTGTCTCATCTTTCTCCCATGGAGCAGCTGGTAGGTTTAACCTCCAACATTTTGGTTTGTGGTCAAATGCTTTAACCACTGCACCGCTCCTCCTCAGAAGATGTATCAAATTAGTTTGATTTAATCTCTGTGCTTCATTTTGCAAATTAATTACACCTTAAAAGCAAAAAGATTTCAACTGAAAACCTCTTGCATATTAAATCTCTAAGCTTGCTGGAATTCAAATAATTTTCAGATGAAATTGAGTTTTAATGAAATGATCTAAATTAGTATTTCTAAATTCATACAAGTTAATACAAGGAAGTTATATTTTCTAAATAAATATTCACTCAACTTTGGTTACAAAGTTCTGTCTGTCACACAGATAACACATTTAAGCAAAATAAAATTGAGAAGAGGGGTAAAACAATCATCTATTGCTTCATTACCTTAGCACACCAATTATTTTAATTTTTCCAAGTCTGCTTTTATTTCACATCTACATATATACATGACATTTACGTAGTTGAAACAAAGTTAAAATACAATTTTGCATTTTGTTGTTTAACAGTAATCCATGTGTCTTTTAGGGAATATAAATGCCTTTATAAGGAATGGATTTCTAACCATCACCATTTGACTTGGAATCAAAAATTAGATTTTAATTTTATGGTTGTCACTGGGACAAGATCTGAGCTAAGCTCTCTATTTTGTAGAATGATTTGTTTTGGAAGAATTTGATGTACGCTATTGAAATAATTCATTTCTGTGTTTTTTGTATAAATACCACACAAAAAGTAGCTTATGAGACAGCCCACTGGCTATGGCCACATGTTAGAAATTCTTTTATCCACAGGTACCTTCTGGATAGTTCCACGTGGTCCCAGTGCACTGAACCCAAGCACATTGTGGTATGGCATGTTACTCTGTTTTCTATCCTCTTGGCTCTCGGTGCGATTGAATTCATCCTGTGTCTCATTCAAGTAATAAATGGAGTGCTTGGAGGCATATGTGGCTATTGCTCTCACCATCAGGTAAGAGCCCTGGTGTATCCAGTTACTGTAATGTACCATTGCTTTCACTATAGAGAAAAAAAGCAGAATAAAACACTGCTCTTCTTAGATATCTAGTGCTATTAAAACAGAAACACCACAAATGGGTGGCTTTAAAAAGCAGAGATTTATTTTGTCAAAGTTTAGGAAGCTAGAAGTCTGAATTCAGGGTGATGAAGATGTGGTGAAACCCATATGAAATTGTTCACTACAGATTAGTAAATAAGCACAAGTAAGCCTGTGTTTATGTCACTTATTAGGTAATCTGCCCCTGACATTAGCTCAAGGCTTGAAAATAATACTCTGTTCTCTGAGTCTATCTAGGTAATGGTCCTACCCTTCAGACTCTGGGTGTTGGCCATGCTCTCTGGATTCTGGGTAGAGGCCCTTCAGTCCTTGGCTTTAGCTCTGCCTTCCAGGCCCACTGGGATAGCAACTCTGCTCCCTTGGCATTGGGAAGCCCCATTTTCCTAGTCCATCTGAGTGGCAACACCACCCCCTCGACTCCAGCAGGCCCCATTCTCTGCCCCTTGGGCATAGCAACTTTCCCCTCAGTTTTGGGTAGCAGCTCTATTCTCTTGGCGGAACTGAATGGCAGCCCCAGACTTCTGAACCAAGTTGATGAAGATCTGACTCTTTGAAAGCTAGGAGGTCATAGCTCTACCCTTTGACACCCCAGAGGCTGTGGCCCCACCATTTGAGACTCCAAAGGCCATGTCCCCACCCTTTGAAACTGGGGCAGCTCTACTTCCTATGCTCCTTCCAACAGTTCTGCTGATCTCCAAGATGCTCCAGGGAAGGTATTTTTCTTTTCTTGGAGGGAAATAGGTGTCGTTCCTTTGGTGTTTTTCCTGCCAATCAGAATTCCAAGAGGCAGGCAGCATTTTCTCCTTTATTTCTTTCTCTATGTTCTTCAGTTTAAAGCTGATGGGCTTTCTGTTGTGGTAGTTGGTTAGATCCATCAGTCACAGGGTTAATCTCTTTAACAAATGATTATGTAGCTACCTCTTTGATGAACATCTAGGACATTTGTCTTTAGTTTGTACAACAGAATTTTTTAAACCTCTAAGATTTGTTTTCATTTTGCACAGTTCATGTTTAAGTCCTTCTCTTTCTTCTTGCATTTTACTATAAGCGGCAAGAAGAAACCATGTGGCTACTTTAAGATCTTGCTTAGAAATCTCATCAGCTAAATATCCAAGTTCATCACTTACACGTTCTATCTACCACCATACATTTGAACATAGTTTAGACAACTTATTTACCACTATACCTTTCTTCCATTGTATAATCACATGCTCATGATTTTCTTTTAAAGCCTCACCAGAAGCACGTTTAACAGCTACATTTCTATCAAAGTTCTGTTGCTGGCACCATATGTTTTCTCTAAGATGATCGAGATTTTCTTTATGGCTCTCCTCACTTCCTTGTGAGCCCTCATTAGAATTGTCCATAATTCTACCATCTATCTCTTCAAAGCAATCTAGCCTTTTACTATTCAAAAGAAAACAAACTCACTGCTGTCAAGTCAGTTCTTCCAGCCTTTACTCATTACACAATTCCAAAACCACTTCCACATTTTAGATACCTGTTAGAGTAGCACCCTACTCCCAGTACCAAATTATGTCTTAGTTACATAATGCAGTTGTAATAGAAATACTACAAATGGTTGGCTTTAAGAAACAGAAATTTATTTTCTCATAGTTTAGGAGGCCAGAAGTCCAATTTCAGGGTGCTGGCCCTAGGAAACTCTTTCTCTCTCTCTCAATTCTGGAGGAAAGTCCTTATCTCTTTGAGCTTCTGCTCCTGGGCAATCTTCATGTGGTGTGGTATCTTTCTTCCCCCATCTCTACTCTACTTGCTTGTTTAATCTCTTTTATATCTCAAAAGAGATTGACTCAAAATACACCCTACACTAATCCTACCTCATTAACATAACAAAGACAACCCATTCCCAAATGAAATTATAACCGCAAGCATAGAGGTTAGGATTTACAACACAAATTTTTTGGGGGACACAATTCAATCCATGATATTGCTCAACCTACCAGAATTTATTTCTACGTAGTCTTCATGGCCAAGCATGTATAACATTCTGTTTTACTCTCAGTAATAAATTTCCTTGGGTCTTATGGGCACTGAATTGATTTAGTTCTTCATAGTTGGCTCTATGTCATAGAAGCACATCACCCATAGACACACTGTCCTCTTTAGGATCTAATTCACCACCCATCTCACTACCCCTGCTCTGGCTGCACAGACACAAAGATGTTCTTTCTTTGCTTGCTCTCACACTTCCAAGTAGTATTTACAAATAATAGCCAACTAATTGCACAACTCGAAGCCCTAAAAACATGTAGTGAATTAGCTCCTTTAATCATCAGCAGAACTCTAAAAAGCAAATATTAGTATCATTGAAGCCATTTTCCAGATGAGACTATGGCTCAGATTAAGCAACATGTCTAAGATCACCTAATTGGGAAAGCTTCAACCCCTGGGCCATTTTATGCCAATCTTGCTCTTAAATGGTATGTGACACTTAGTTTCATTGGACTTTCTACAATTCCTGCCTAATAAGGTGCCACAGAAATGCCTAAATATCTAAGCAGGAAGAATAACCAGTAGTCTTTGAATAATAGCTCATGAAATGCGTTTTACTGTGAAAGAAAGCCAGGAAGCACTTGTTTCCTGGGGATATGACTGAGGAGAGAAGTATGCATTTGTTAGTAGCAGGGAAAGTCCTTGTTTCTATATCCTCTTAAGGGAACATATAATATTGAATTAGTAGAAGTGCAGCTTTAGTGTAAATTTTTTTGTTGTTGTTTTATGTCTGATTCTATGAAAGAGGTTTAGGAAAAAGAAAGTGATTTACATTTTTCTAACCATTTATTCCCTGCTTCAAAGTCTCTTCTTTAATTTTCTTTTAAAATAAGACAAAACTGAAGGAAAACTAAAAGCCTTTTGCCACCATGAAAAACTTTACTGTAAATACATTAACATAATGTATAATGTCTATAATTTCTGAGTGAAAAGAACAAAAGAAAAAAAGTTTTCCTTTTCAGTCAAGTACAAAAAACCAAAGCAAACTCACTGCTGTCGAGTCGCACCCAACTCATAGTGACCCTTCCTTGGGTTTCTGAAGTAGATTGCCCAAACTTCCTTCTGAGGAGTATCTAGTGGGTTTGAACCACCAGCCTTCTGGTTAGCAGTCAAATGTTTTAGGCACTATGCCACCAGAGCTCCTCAGGCAAGTACAGCAAGATTAATAATTTCTTTGGAACCCTGCCAAATTTTCAAGATGACAACACAGTGGGAAACCTTTGATAGAGTGTTTTTCTTGGGATTATGGTTGAGAAGGTGTCCCTGGATGGTGCAAAGTTTATCTCATTCAGGTGCTAAGCAAAAGTTTGGAGATTGGAGTCCACCTAGGGGTATGAAGGAAGAAAGGCCTGGTGATTTACTTCCAAAAAGATCAGCCATAGAAAACCCAGCCCAGGGAGCACAACTCTACTCTGACGCACATGGGGTCACCATGAGTCAGACTTGACTTGAAGGCAACCAGTTTGTTGTTCTGGGGAGCAGCAAAGGAGAAATTTGTCTTGGAAGAAGTACAACGAGAACACTCTTTAGAAGCAAAAATGGTCAGACATCATTTCTCATACTTTGATCATTTTATCAGGAGGGACCAGTCCCTGGAGAAGGATATCATGCTTGATATCTAAAGTAGAGGGGCAGCAAAAAAGGACAAGACCCTCAACAAGATGGATTGACACAGTGGCTGAGACAGTGGGCTCTAGCATAGCAATGGTTATGAGGATGGCACAGGACTGGGCAATGTTTCATTCTGTTGTACATAGGATCGCTATGAGTTGAAACTGACACGATGGCACTTAACCACAACAACAGAGAAGAATCCTCTTGGAATTACTCTAATGTAAAATATATTTGAATTTCAGACAAGGCAAAATTTTCACTACAGGGGGCCCCACTGGACTTCAGCACTAGTGCATTTTGGGAACAGGCCTAAAAGGTCAATAACCAAAATTGCTGAAGTGATTTGGCAAGGAATGATACTTGCTTCTGAATGAGGAGCATATGGTCCCTCTGGGTTTCCTATCTGAGTCATTGTGTGGATAGCTTCTTCCCAGATGCTCCAGTGCAGATCTATTATTACCTTTGTTTATAAGACAAAAGCCAGATCTATTACCTTTGTTTGTAAGACAAAAGACATCTTCAAAGGGAAGAGATTTTCTTGTAGAAAAGTTAAGTCCATCATTTGGTAGTGTTTAATTTGAAAGGTTACTTGTAAGACAAAAGACATCTTCAAAGGGAAGAGATTTTCTTATAGAAAAGTTAAGTCCATCATTTGGTAGTGTTTAATTTGAAAGGTTACTTATCCATTGTGAGCCCACTCCTGTGCAAAGAGTTCAGTAGCATTATCTTCCAAATCCCATGGATTACAAACCCATAACAAACTCACTTCAAAACCCGCCCAGTGTGGGTAACTGTAGTTTCCATGGGCCCTTTTTTGCAGCTTTTACTCAGGCAGGACAAGAGGTCTGGTTTGTTTAGGAAACATTTTATAAGCATCACCTAATCCTCAAGTGTTGTTGACCAAAACTTTGCTCAAGTTGAGATCATGCTACTTTGTATTTGCTTAAAACAGGAATTTAAAGGACTGAAATGTCATCTTTGTTTATCCTGATGGTAATTTAATAAGTATTTTTTTATTCTCTTTTACAGCAATATAACTGCTAAAAGAACTGCCTCAAAACAGTGCCACTACCTTCCCTTATTTCATTGTAATTTATATATTTTACTTGTATGAATTTGTAAAATTTTGTATTAGTGTATCATACTTCACATACTCTACTTTTATAAATGTGTATAAAGACTGACATCTTCATGTTATATCAGTGTTTGAACTTAGCAAACAGACCTTTTTTCCCTAAGGAATGAAAAAACTAACCGCACTCTGGAGGGAGTCCATGCCAGACCAAGTGAGGGTTCTTTGCAAATCTGAGATAAACTCAGGCCTGAAGTCATGTTTCTGAGAAAAAGCACAAGGCTAAAAATCACATTCCAATTATGTATATATGTGTGTGTATTTTTTAAATGCAAGATTTCTAGTTGCTTTTTTAATAAGAATTTTCTTTTTCTGAAAAGATGTTTTTTCACTGTTTATATGGTGTTTTCCATTTGAATGTTTGCAAACCTCTAATGCAGAGGTCTTTGGAACTAGTGGGTGTTCTGTGAGGGACAGATTATTGTAAAGAGTGGGAGGACTGTCATTGAAAAAGCTCCAAACCAAGTAAATGAGTCAAAAAGTGTAGTACTGCTAGTTGCTGCAAATATTATCAGATCCTAATTATTTTCCTCACATGTGGAAAGCTTTTTGTTCTTTAAAGATGAGTTCTGAGGATCACATATTTAAGAAGAGAAAGACAAGGCCTTGATAATGACAAGGAAGAAGGAAGATGGGAAATGGAACAAAGCAGTTGATTAGCATCATGGGAAATATAGGCAGAAAAGGGGTAAGACTGGGAGGGAAGGGAAGGACCATGGAAGAAATATCCTGAACATCTTGCTTGTTTAAATACCAAAAAATAAAAATAAAATATAGTATTCACTACAACTTTTTGTTTAGTTTCCTTGCCCTTAAAATTCCTCCTTTCTCTATTTTATTTTGTTTTCATTCTTTAGGTTGTCTTGCCCATATTGTTAGAAGTAGGGATAAGATTATACCCATGTCTTCTGGTTTCTTTATCTCATAACTTTCCCTCCCTCATCCTTTCCCCCCTTTTCTTCCTTCCTCTGCTACTCATGAATTGTCACTACTATGCCAGTTGGGTACATTTCCTTATGGCTGGTGCTCCAACACATCTGGTTCCCGGTAGTTTTCTCTCCTGATAGTTTATGTCTCTTGTACAACTAGGCTTTTTCAAGTAACAGGATTCCCTTACCTATTGGGAATTATCTACAAAAATGTTTTGCTTTTGGTGTTCATTGGCCCAGGCAACAGACAAGCAAGTTAATAAAGAGGCCAGTGCAAATGGGTAACGTGCTTAACTGCTAACTGAAACACAGTTCGAGTTCACTAAGAGACACCTCAGAGAAAAAGTGTGGTGATCTACCTCAAAAAAAAAAAAAAAAAAAAAATCCTAAACTCACTGCCATCGAGTTGATTCCAACTCACAGCAGCCCCTTTGGGTTTCCAAGGTGGTAAATCTTTATGGAACTAGATTGCCCAGTCTCCCTAAGTAAAGTGGCTGGTGGGTTTAAACTGCCAACCTTCTGGTTAGCAGTCAAATGCCTTAGGCATTACGTCACCATCTACTTCCAAAAAAAACCAACGTTTGAAAACCCTGTGGAGCATGGTCATGCTCTGATATATGTGGGGTCTCCATGAGTTGGATTCAATTCCACAGGAAATAATGGCTGTTAAACAGCAAATGTGTTACCATGTGCAAGATGCCTTAGTGTGGTTTCCTGACAAAAGAGTTCTAACCTTTTCTGTGCAATGGTCCACTGACAGGCAGTCCACTGACACCTATGAAGGACACCTTCTCAGGATAATGTTTACATATGCATAAAGTATATAGGATTACAATGTTAACCAGTATATGGAATTATTTCATCAAAGTGTACTTTTAAATCAACATAGTTGTCTGGATAATTAGTCAACCTCATCACACAAAAATGTATAGAGAGGTAGAAAACAATTCTGTGAGATGTGAGATCTAGTAGCAGGTCAAAGAACCACTATGCTTTTGAAATACTATTTTAATTGAAATATCTTAAGATACATGCAAAACTTTAATGGATTTGAAAATATATGTAGTTATTATTATTATTCAAGATCACAGGTATTATTGATACTACTGTGGTTTGTTGTGTCTAACTGCATTTAAAGGAAATATAACACTTTAGTTAGAGGTTAGTAAAAATAATGATATGTTTTTTTCCCATTCAGGTTTAAATCCTTTCTCTTCCTAGAAACCTATCCATGGAATTCTTGGGAGTTTTGGGATCTCAGGTTAATAAACACCGAAGTAGAGTGTCCAAAAGGATTTTAAAAAAATGACATAAAGATATTAGTCATGTTGTTTTAGGTGCCGTGGAGTTGGCTCCGACTCACAACAACCCTATGCACAACAGAATGAAACACTACTCAGTCCTGTGCCAGCCTCACAATCCTTACTATACCTGAACCTGTCGTTGCAGCCACTGTGTCAACCCTCTTCATACAGGACCTTTCCATTTTTTGCTGACCCTCCACTTTATCAAGCATGATATCCTTCTCCCGGATGGAGATGGTCCCTTCTGATAATATGACCAAAGTAGGTGAGATGAAGCTGGCCATACTCACTTCCCAGGATTATTCCAGCTGCACTTCGTCCAGAACAGATTTGTTAGTTCTGCCAGTCCATGGTACTTGCACTATTAGTCAGCAACGCCATACTGGAAATCATCAACTCTTCTTTAGTCTTCCTTATTCATTGTCCAGCTTTCTCATGCATATGAGGCTTTGGAAAATACCATGGCTTAATTTAGGTACATCCTAGTCTTAGTG
>NW_006921653.1:6715596-6716170 GCF_000298275.1 Orycteropus afer afer
CTTGTTTTTCACTAATTCTTTCAGGGCAGCTTCAACAACTTCCTTCAATACCATTGGTTCTTAATTATATGCCACCTTCTGAAATAGGTGCACATTGACCAGTTCTTTTTGGTACAGTGACTCTGTGTATTCCTTCCATCTTGTAATGTTTCCTGCATCATTCAATATTTTTCCTATACAATCTTCCTATATTGCAACTTGAGGCTTGAATTTTTTCTTCAGTTCTTTCAGCTTAGGAAATGTTAAGGATGTTCTTTCCTTTTGGTTTTCTAACTCCAGGTCTTTGTAGAGTTCATTATAACAATTGACTGTCTTCTTGAGCTGCTCTTTGAAATCTTCTGTTCAGCTCTTTTGTTTTGTCATTTCTTCCATTTGCTTTAGCTACTCTCTATTCAAGAGCAGGTTTCAGAGTTTCTTCTGACATCCATTTTGGTCTTTTATTCCTTTCTCTTTTTTTTTTTTTAATTGTGATTTGGGTTAAAGTTTACAGAGCAAATTCACTTTCCATACAGCAGTTCACATATACTTTGTCTCATGACATTGACTACAATTTACCACAATGCAACAGCTCCCC
>NW_006921653.1:6716328-6731885 GCF_000298275.1 Orycteropus afer afer
TCTTTTTTTTTTTTTTTCCAAATGATTTTGAGTTTTGTTCCACATTGCTCTCCCTCTCTTTCCAGGATCTCCTACATAGATCCTCCTACATGTGATTGACAGTGGTAGCTGGGCATCTCCTTTCCTGTCTTTTTAATGACCTTTGGCTTTCTTCCTGGATAATGTTCTTATTGGCATCCCACAATTCATCTGGCTTTTGCTCATTGGTGTTCAATGAGTCAAATCCATTGTTCAGATAGTCTCTAAATTCAGGTGAGATATAATCAAGGCCTACAATTTTGGCTCTCCTGGACTTGTTTTAATTGTCTTCAGCTTCAACTGGAACTTTCATATGAGCAATTGATGGTTTGTTCCACAGTCAACTCCTAGCATTGTTTTGGCTGAAATTACTGAGCTTCTCCATCACCTCTTTCCACAGATGTAGTAGATCTGATTCCTTTGTATTCCATCGGCAAGATCCACATGTATAGCTGCTATTTATTTTGTTTAAATCAAGTATTTGTAATGAATAAGTCATTGGTCTTGCAAAATTTTATCATGCACTCTCTGGCTTCATTTATATCACCAAGGCCATATTTTCCAACTACTGGTGATTCTTATTTATTTCTAACTTTCACATTCCAATCACCAGTAATAATAAATACATCTTGGTTGCATGTTTGGTCAATTTCAGACTGCAGAAGTTGGTAGAAATCTTCAATGTTCTCATCTTTGGCTATGGTGGTTGGTGTGTAAATAACTGGTCTTCCCTGTATGTGTATGAATATTTCCTATCACTGACAACATTGTACTTCAGGATCGATCTTGAAACATTTTTTTGTCACAATGAATGCCACACCATTCTCTTTAGTTTGTCATTTCTGGCATCATATGGCTGTCTGATTCAAAATGGTCAAAACCAGGCCATTTCAGCTCACTGATGCCTAGGATATTGATTTTTATGCTTTCCATTTCATTTTTGACAACTTCCAACTTTGCTAGATTCATAGTTTGTACATTCCATGTTCTGATTATTAATGGATGTTTGCATCTCTTTCTTTCCTTTTTGAGTCATCAGTAAATAGAGGTCCCATAAGCTTTACTCCATCCACTTCATTAAGGTTGACTCTACTTTGAAGAGGCAGCTCTTCCCCAGTCATATTTTGAGTACCTTCTGACCTCCAGGGCTCATCTTCCTGCACCTTTTTTTCTGAAGTCTTTCCTTGATGATGAAATGGAACACATAAAAATCAATATCCTAGGCATTAGTGAGCTGAAATGGATTGCTATTGGTCATTTGGAATCAGACAATCATATGATATACTACTATGCTGGGAATGACAAGTTCATGAGGAATGGTGTGTCATTCTTCATCACAAAGAATATTTCAAGATCTACCCTGAAGTACAATGCTGTCAGGATAATATCCACATGGCTACAATGAAAACCAGTTAATATTACTATGCCAAAGATGAAGAAATTGAAGTTCTTTTAACAACTTCTGTAGCCTGAAATCAATCAAACATACAATCAAGACAAATTTATAATTACTGGTGGTTGGAATGCAAAAGTTGGAAACAAAGAAGGACTGGTAGTTGAAAAATATGGCCTTGGTTATAAAAATGATACTGGTGATTGATAACATCACAGAATTTTGCAAGATCAACAATTCATTTATTGCAAATACCTTTACACTTGGACTTCACTGAGTGGAATGCACAAGAATCAAAGTGATTATATTTGTAGAAAGAGACAATGGAGGAGCTTAATATTATAAGTCAAAATAAGGCCAGGGTCCAATTGCAGAACAGGCCATCAATTGCTCATACACAAGTTCAAGTTGAAGTTGAAGAAAAATTTTTAAATGTCCATAAGAGCCAAAGTATGACCTTGAGTATATCCCACCTGAATTTGGAAACCATTTCAAGAATAGATTTGATGCATTGAATGCTAATGGCCAAAGACAAGAGAAGTTGTGGGATGACATCAATGACATCACACATGAAAAAAGAAAAAGGTCATTAAAAAGACAGGAAAGAAAGAAAAGAACAAATGGATGTCAAAAGAGACTGAAACTTACTCTTGATTTTACAGTAGCTAATGAAAACAGAACACATGATAGAGTAAAGTAGCTGAACAGAAGATTTCAATGGGCAGCTCAAGGCACAAAGTAAAGAATTATAATGAATTGTGCAAAGACCTGGAGTTAGAAAACCAAAAGGGAAGAATACAGTTGACATTTCTCAAGCTGAAAGAACTGAAGAAAAAATTCAAGCCTCAAGTTGCAACAATAAATGATTTTATAGGCAAAATACTGAATGATACAGGAAGCATCAAAAGAAATGGAAGCAATATAGTAAGGTCATTCTACCAAAAAGCATTGATTGGCACTCAACCATTTTAAGAGGTAGCTTATGATCCAGAACCAACAGCATGGAAGGAAGAAGTCCAAGCTGCACTGAAGGAATTGGTGGAAAACAAGGTTCCAGGAATTATGGAATACCAATTGAGATGTTTCAACAAACAGTTGCAACACTGGAAGCTCTCACTCATGTATGCCAAGAAATTTGGAAGAGAGCTACCTGGCCAACTGACTGGAAAAGATCCATATTTGTACCCATTTCAAAGAAAGGTGATCCAACAGAATGTAGAAATTATAGAACAATATAATTAATATCACACACAAGTAAAGTTTTGCTGAAGATAATTCAAAAATGGTTGCAACTCCAAATCCAAAAATGGCAGGGAACTGCCAAAAATACAAACCAGATTCAGAAGAGGACATGGAATGAAGGATATAATCTCTGATGTCAGATGGATCTTGGCTGAAAGCACAGAATACCCAAAAGATGTTTACCTGTGTTTTATTGACTATGCAAAATCATTTGACTGTTTGGATCATAACAGGATCACTATGAGTGTACTTAGGATCACTATGAGTGTAACCAATTTGACAGTACCTAACAACAACAGCAATAAAATAGTAATAATATTAGCTGTCAACATGAGGAAGACCAAACAAGAGTTTCTTTTGAGTTGTGGTGCTGCTGAAAAATACTGAAAGTATCATGGACTGCCAGAAGAACAAATATATCTGTCCTGGAGGAAGTACACCCAGAATGCTCCTGGGAAGTGAGAATGACCAGGGTTTGTCTCACTTACTTTGGTCATGTTGTCAGAAAGTACCATTTCCTGGAGAAAGATATCATTCTTGGTAAAGTGGAAGGTCAGATACAAGGAGAAGATCCTCAACTAGATGTACTGACACAGTGGCTGCAACGATGGGCTCGGGTGTAGCAAGGATGGTAAGGCTTGCACAGAACGGGCCAGTGTTTCGTTCTGCTATGTGATACATAGGGAGGGTCACTATGTGTCAGAGCTGACTCGTCAGCACCTAACAACAGCGTTAGCTGTTGTACAACAGAATGAAACATGGCTCAGTCCTGCATCCTCCTCACGGCACTGCTGACTTGTTCAAGTCCATCACTGAGGCTATTGCACAGACCATCTCATCAAGATGCTGGCCCTCTGCTTTCCCAAACATGCTGCCCTCCTCCAGCAATTGATCCCTCCTGATGACATGTCCAAAGCTAGCAACTTGGACAATTTTTTGTTGCGACCTGTAGCTTTCATTAATTTTCAAAAGTAGATAGTGAGGCCTTTCTTCCTAGTTTGTCTTAATCTGGAAGCTCCACTCAAAAATGTTCATCCTGGGTGCCCCTGTTGGTATTTGAAATATCAGTGGTGTATCTTCCACTATCGTAGAACACGTAAACCACCACAGTACGACAGACTTAGAAGGGTGCTAGAAATAATAGCAACCATTTGTGGAGTTCTTACCATGTGCCTGTTACTGTAATTAGTTTTTACACTTGTGGCACTTGTTTCCTTTTTATAGAGTCAAAGATCAGACATATTAATAATTTTCCCAAGATTACATCTTTAGCAAAGGAGAATACAATGGTTTGAGTATAGGCCAATCTAATATGAATATGTATAAATAATAAAATACAATTTTGGTGATATTCTAGGTGATTTTGTTCTGATTCATTTTGCTTATTTATATTTTTTGAAGTTTTTAAAATAAGCACATATTGCTTTTGGAAAGAAAACAAAATTGAACAAAGAAAAATTCAGTCTTAATATCACTAAGGGAGTGGCCCGTAATCCCTAGACGAAACTTCCCAAGTATATAGGGAAACCACTGTTGTTCTGTGTGCCAAAGGAGTCATCCTACTCTAAACATTGAAGAATAATTGTGCCTGCAATGAGGTGGCAGGTTGGGCCAGGTGAGGCAGGCAGTAACCACAGGTTAAAAATATGGAGATGCCGTAAGTTCCTTTCTGTATTTGGGAAATATAAATAAAAGGTATTGTTTTGGTTACCTGGTGCCACTCTGATAGGAATATACCACCAATGGGATGCTTGAACAAACAGGAGTTTATTCTTTTTCAGTTTGGAGTCTTTAAGTCCGAGTTAAAAGTGCCAGGCTCTAGGGGCTGGGTGAAAGCCCCTCAACCTTGGGCTTCAGCTCTGCCCCCTGCTCCTGGCCCACTAGAGCTTTTCTTCACTCAGACAACTGCTGGCTGCTGAGGCTGACAAACCCGAGGTTGACAAACCCAAGGTTGACAAGTAAAAAGGCACAGTCCCGATGTTACCAAACCACATGGCAGGTCATTAATTCAAGTCCTTTGAAAGTCCCAAGGTTGGCAAAATATGGCAGGCTGCTGAATAATGACACAGCTACATGCAGGGTTCAAGCGTGCCATAAGCTAGAGACTGTTCCCCAAAGCTTCTCCTTCTATACAGGAAACAGATCACATCCCTAAGGCAGCTACTCAGCTGCTCACAGTAGAGTCCCCCATGGAGTTGATTACCAGTCTCATCGTGGGGAATAATACATCCAGCTGCCTAGCCACTCAACGAGGCCCAGCCAAGCTGACAAGCAAACTAAACTACCACAGGTATCTACTTGGCTGAGCTACTAAGTATGATATTTATGAATATCAACTTTTGCATCAGATTTTCCATTTTAAAAGTAAAAGTAATGAAACACCTTTACTTTGAGCATTGGTCTCTTATCATGGTTTTTTGTAGCACAGTGCTTTGTAGCACAGCCTGGATTCTCCCAATTTTACTTGTCTAAGGTGAAAGGAGGATTTACCATAGTGCAGATTTATAGGGTTTGGCCCATCCTTGTCTGTGGAAATTGTCCAACATGTCAATAAATAGAGGAATTGAGTCATCCACCCTAAACCAAAAACCCCACTGTCATCGAGTTGATTCTGACTCATAGTGACCCCCACTGGGGTTCTGAGGCAGTGAATCTTTAATTAAGGAGTAGATTGCCCAGTCTTGCTTCCATGGAATGGATGGTGGGTTTGAACCACCAACCTTCTGGTTAGCAGTCAGATGCCTTATGCACTGTGCTACCAGAGCTCCCTGCATCCATCCTAGGCTGGTACAAATTGTTTCTCCTTTTCTTTTATTTTTTATTTGGCTGTAAATTTGCAGAGTAAATTGGTTTTCCATTAAATAATTCATATACTGTCTATTTTGTGACATTTACTGCAATCTCCATGCTAACAGTGTTCTTCTCACTTCTTCCCCGCACCCACTCCTTTCCTTTATTCTTCCTTCCCATCCCTTCCCTCCTTCCTCGTTCAGTCCCTGGACAAATGCTGTGCTCTTGATCTCATATGATTGATTGTTCTAATAAGTGTATACCGTCTTGATATTACTGTGTACATTATAGGCCTGTCTTTCATTTGGCTGCCAGTTGAATCACAGGGGTTAAGCTCAATTCCTAGAATGAAGGGTGTCTAAGGGCCACAGTCTCGGGCATTCTACCAGTCATCATCAGACCAGTAAGTCTGGTCTTTTTTATAATTTTAAGTTTTGTTCACATTTACCCTACTCTATTGAGTACCACTTATTGTGATCCCTTTCAGACTGGTGAGCAGTGGTAGTGGGATATCATCTAGTTTTTCTGGTCTCAGGGTTGTGGAGGCTATGGTTCACATGCTCCATTAGTCTTCTGTTTCCTGAGTCTTTGATTTTCTTTATTCTTCTTTGCTCTGGACTGGGAGAGACAAATAGTTGCACCTTAGATTTACTCCTCCTTTTCTTTTAGCATTAAATATTTTGTATATGTGAATCTTAAAATTTATATACTTACTTTGGTTACTGCAGTTAGAGAAAATTGCTAAGCCTTTCTGGAACTGGATTTCATGTTACTTTCTGGAATCAATTTCTCTTTCTCTCCCCAGCCCCCCATCATGCATTCATACACACACACACACACACACATATACATTATCCTAATATACATTGTTGATGACACAATTCTGGATGTGATTTCAAGTAATATAGCTAAATCCTTAAAAGAGAGGAAGGGGTGGAGTGTTTCTTTATGCAACATTTCACACAATAGTAGAATTATAACACTATAGTTCTCCAAGAAAGACTGTTCTAAGACATAGTTGCATTGCGCAAGGGGAAGATTGTGTAAAGTATTGAACTTATTACTAATTCTCACCACACCCTCTCTGTTACATGTGTACAAAAGTTACTGAAGCTCAGGGCTATTTATACCACAGGTGGTAAACAATGCCTAGAAGAATAGGAAAGTAAAAACAAGGTAGAAGCCATGTTGGGATCTCTCATAATATCAAACCCCATACTTTTAAAGTAAATAAATCCTGAGACTGAAGCAGCAGTTCTAAAACTATAGTCAGCCATTTTAATAATCTCTGACATCTATTTTTTTAAAACTTTTTTAAAAATGACATTTTTTGGGTTTTTTGTTTTGCTATTTTTTTAAAAAAAATTTATTATAATTTGGGGTGAAAGTTTACAGAGCAAATTCACTTTCTATACAGCAGCTCACGTACACTTTATCTCATATCATTGACTGTAATTTCCCACAGTGCAACAGCTCCCCTCCCACTTCCTCCCTATAGTTACTTCTTCCCTGTGTCCTTTCCTCCATGCACTCCTGCCCCACGAGCTGTCTCCATGAGCATACACAGCCCTTCTGTTTATTCTCCCATGATTGATCTCTTCAAGCAGTGTATCTACCTAATGTAAACATTCACCTCATATGCCTGTCTTTTGTTTGGCTGGCAGCCACAGGAGTGGATTCAGTTCCAGACCTGAAGGGCAGCTAGGGGCCATAGTCTCAGGAGTTCCACCAGGTTCTATCAGACCAGCAAACCTGATACCCCCTCCCATTTTTATTTATTTATTTTTTTAATGACTTTGAGTTTTGTTCCACGCTGTTCTCCTACTCTGTATAGGCTCAGAATTGCATGGTGAACCAGTTGCTTGGACTAATTTTTCCCATGAGTCTTTGGTTTCCTTCATTCTTCTTTGCTCTGGATGAGGAGAGACCCTCATTGCATCTAGATGGCCACTTGCAAGGTTTAAAGATCTCAGTCTTTACTCACCAATGTAAGATGTGGAACAATGTTTTGTGTAGTATGCTATGCCAATTGAGCTTGGTGTCCCCTGTGACTATGGTCCCAGGCCCACAGGTTTAACTACTCACTCTCTCTGGGTAGCTAGCTGTGGCCAAGAACCTTGTCCTTTGTCAGTTCTGCTCTATACCTGGAAATTCTTACAGAACATACAAATACACTTGTAGAAACATTGTCTGCCAACCCTATATATGGTCTTGGGAACACTGCCTCCTGCATAGACATACCAAATAGTTCAGCCTGTCTACCCATCTATCCGTCCACATTAATGTTTACCTTCACTGACAATGCAGTACTGTATGTGCAAAAGCATTCAACTTTGTTGTCTGTACCTCCCATGCACCTCTCTATGTCTTCCTCTTCCTCAATTCCACCATGCTGATCACTTATATTTGGTACATTGTCATCACCCAAATCAATACTTGTCTTTACCTATTTAACAGGGTTCCCTCCCCTACCTTCCCACCCCTGGTAACCAACAAAGAAAATTTCCTTCCATGTATAAACCTTTCCTTGACTTTTTACAATAATGGACTAGTACAGTATTTGTCTTTCTGTGGTTGACTTATTTCATTCAGCACAATGTCCTCCAAGTTCATCCACATTATGCAGTGTTTTGCAGATTCTATGTTATTCTTTAGGGTTGGATAGTATTCCGTTGTGTGTATGGACCATCGATTGGTTATCCATTCTTCTGTTGATGTACACACCTAGGTTGTTTCCATTTTTTGCTATTGTAAATAGTTCTGCAATAAACAAACTTGGATGTGCATGTATCTGTTCTTGTCTCTCACTTCTTTAGGATATATTCCTAGTAATGGAATGGCTGTGTCAAATGGTTTTTCTAATTCCAACTTTTTAGGAATCATCATACTGCTTTCCATAGTGGTTGTATCATTTTATATTCCCAACAACAGTGCATGAAAGTCCCAATCTCTCTGTATCCTCTCCAGCATTTGTTATTTTCTATCTTGTTGAACTTTGCTACTAGTGCTGGGGCAAGATGGTATCTCATTGTTTTGATTTGCATCTCTCTAATGGCTAATGATCATGAACATTTCTTCATATGTTTGTTGGCCATCTGAATATCCTCTTTGATGAAGTGTCTATTCATGTCTTCTGCACATTTTTTAATTAGATTATTTGTCTTTTTGTTATTGAGGTGTTGGAATTTCTATAAATTCTAGAGTTAAATCCCTTGTCAGATATGTCATTGCCAAATATTTTTTCCCAATATGTAGGTTCTCTTTCAACTCTTTTGGGGAAGTCTTTGGAAGCACATAAAAATTTAATTTTTAGAAGGTCCTATCATCTAGTTTACCTTCTGCTGTTTGTGGATTTTGGGTTAGCTTGATAGTCTATTTGACATTTGTTTGATATTTCTTTTCCCACCTTTTATTTGTAGTCTATTTTTGTTTTTGTCTCTAAGATATGTCTCTTGTAGACATCATATTGATGGCCTATGTTTTCTTATCCAGTCTGCAACTCTACATCCCTTGAGTGGTGCATTTAATCCGCTGATATTCAGTGTAATTATTGACAAGTATGAATGATTGCTGTCATTTTGTTATGTGTTTTTTCATGGTGTTCCTAGATTCTTTGTTCTATATAATTTTCTGTGCTGAGCTCATTATGTTTATGAATCATATTATCATTTCCTTTGTTGCTATTGTTTTAGTGTTTGCTAAATATTTGTGCTTGTCCTCTTTTTTTATTTTGATGTGAAGGTTTGTCATTTTTCTTTGAGGTTACCCTGTGATTTATAATTTTCTCCCTGAATATAGAACAGTCCGTTCCATCTTGCAACTCTCTTGACTTCCTTACTATTTAGAAGCTTTGTAACTACACTGTTTTTTCCCTCTTTTTGGTTTGAGTTTGTCCTCATTTGCCAATGGATGTCTCTGGTTCCCTGTTTACAATCTTGTAAACTCATTTTACTTTGGATACTTCCATAGCTGGGTTGGTTTCTGGGTTATATCATCTTGTGCATTAATGGTTGGTTGTTGTTTGCTAATATTGATTCTCTGTTCAAAGGACTCCCTTTAGCATCTCTTGTAAGATTGGTCTGGTTTTAACAAATTCTCTTAATTTCTGCTTATCTGGAAATGTCCTAATTTCCCCATCATATTTGGAGGACAATTTTGCTGGGTATATAATTCTTGGTTGGAAATTTTTCTCTTTCAGAGTTTTATATATACCATCCCATTGCCTTTTTTCCTGCATGGTTTCTGCTGAGAAATCAGGGCTTATTCTTATTGGTTGTCCTTTGTAGGTAACTTTTCATTTTTCCCATGCTGCTTTCAGGATTCTTTCTTTGTCTTTAGTGTTGATGAATTTGATGATAATATTTCTTGCTGATTTTCTTTTGGGGTCTATCCTGTTTGGGGTTCATTGGAATTCTTGAATCTTTCATCATATCAGAGAAGTTCTCTTCCAACAAGTCTTGGACAATTTTTTCAGTGGTTTTATTTTCTTTGTGTTCTGGAATTCCAATGACATGTAGGTTATTCCTTTTGGTGGTATCCCACATGAACCTTAGGCTTTCTTCATTTTGTTTGATCTTTCTTTTTGATTGATCCCTTGCCAAATAAGTATTCAGTTATTTGTCTTCAATCTCATTAATTCTGCCTTCCATTGATTCAATTCTACTCCTTTGCCCTTTCAATGTGTTATCTATTTTTGAAAATTTAGTATAAATCTTCTGGATTTCTATCTTTAGATTTTGTATCATTTCTATTTTTTGATTTATTTATTTTGTCATTTTGTTCTTGTATTTTCTTCCAAAATTCTTTTGGGTTTTGTTTGTGTTTCCCTTATTTTGTCAGTGTTTTCCTTGATCCATCTCTCAATCCTTTGAAGATACCTAAGTATAATTCTTTTGGATTCCATACCAGGCAGTTCTAATGCTGCTTCTTCCTCGGGAATGTGTTCTGGGTCTGTATCCTGCTCCCTTGTTTCTCCTCTTTATTTTGCTTCTTTGTGTGGACTGTGATGGTCTGTTGTCTTAAAGACATTGTGATATTATTGTATTAAGATTTGTGTTAACTGTTTGTGAAGAGTAGTTAAGGGTGAGTCAGACTCTTCTTGGTGGTCATTTATCATTAGCCAGTTGGTGGAGACGGACATGGTGGCTCTCACTTAGCAAGTGGAACTTCAGATGTTCCACTGAACACGAGCACAGTTGCTGTCTCCCATTCAGTTAGACAAAAAGAATAATTGGAAAACCATCAGAAAAGTAAAAAGCAAGCAGACAAAAAACACACCACATGAACACAAAGGAACAATCACTAAAAAAAGAAAAAAACCCTGCAATATCTGGGGGTGGGGTGGAGGACAATAAGAGAAAAGAGGTAGAATAGGAGAATAATGAAGAGAAAAATGTGAAAAATGAAAAAAGATAAACAAGGAATGGGGTTAATCATGAGAAAGAAAGGGGGAAAAAAAAAAAAAAGGGGGAGCCAGGAACAGGTTAGAGAGAAAAAGCTGAAAATGGAATCTCAGAAGTGAAGAATAAATAAATAAATAAGAGGAATAATAACAATAGTAATTTTTAAACAGACAAAAACAAACAAACTAAAAAAAGGAGAAAAAATCTGGGCAGGGCGGGGCAGGGTACCCTGGCTTTATCTGAGCACACAGATTTGGATGGAATTCCTGCCAGCCCAGAAGGTGGGTAGGAGTGAGGGATGGCTCCACCTCCGTTCACCAAGAGGGTGTGGGGTATTAGAGTAACAAGGAGAATGTTGCACCTTTCCAGTCATTTGTATCTGGAATGTGCTTGTGGTTCCCAGCAAGTGAAGCCCATTCTTAAACTGAGCCAAACCAAGCTCACTGCTGTCGAGTTGCTCCCAATTTATAGCGGCTCCTTGTTGGGTTTCTGAGGCAGTGTCTCCACAGAAGTAGATTGCCCAATCTTCCTCTTAGGTACCTGGAATCTGAGAGAATGCTGTCGCTTTAAATATTCAAAATGGTCAAACTGCTTGTAAACATTCAAAATGGCTGTGCCCTCCTCTAAAGATTGTTATGACCAGTTTTGTAAATACCTTTTGTTGTATATTAGAATTCACTTGTGTTTGTTTTTGCCTTGTTAAGAAATGAAATTGTCACTGAGGCATCTTTAGTTGCATTTTAGTTAGCATCCAAGAGGTCAAAGAGCTTCTGCTTGGCCTAGAATCCCTAAAACTTGTGTCATCTCTTCCCATCCAAGGAACTGATAATTTCTCCTTGATTTGATATTTATTGATTGTTCATTCTGTATCATTCACTGTACAAGGTACTGAGCAAGATTTTCTTAAGTCCATGAAAACCAGATATTCTAAACTCCATGAGAGAAAAACCTGGATTATTTGCTCACAGCTGTATTTCCACTTCCTAGGACAGTGCCTGGCACATAGTAGGTGCTCAGTCACTGTTTATTGAATTTATTCTAGTTGAGGAAATACTCAAGAGAGAATGAGAAATAACCAGTCATGTGAAGATGTAGAAGGAAAAGCATTCCAGGCAGAGGAAAAGCAAGAGCCATACATAGTCCACTACCACAATCAAGTGACATTGGGATTTCCCCAATTCATAGTGGAAATTATTTTTTTTCAGTCTGTGGGTTTTCTTTTCCCTTTTTTGGTGAAATCTTTTGATGCACATAAGTGTCTAATTTTTAGGAGATCCCAGTCACCTGCTTTGTCTTCTGATAGTTGTACATTTTTAGTTTTGGATAGTTTATTTATGCCATGTATAAGGGCCCCTAAGTTTGTCCCCTCTGGAAGACAGTTCCCTGGCCAACAGACTGGAAGAGATCCATATTTATGCTCAAAGTTTCCAATTATGCTACAGATGAGAGAAATGGTAGGGGTAGGATGGAGCGAGTGAAATGGCTTTCATCTACTGCATTCAGTTAGGTGCACTGATTATTGTGGTAACTAGAAATACCCTATAATTTAGCTCCCTCCACTCCTGTACCCATAGCACATACCACTAATCAGCCCCAGAACTCTTTCTTACTGAGCCCAAACATGGCCTCAGAATCCTCTACTCAATGTGCCAGGCAAGTAGCAATATTCAATCAGAGATGCCAGTGGAATCCTGTTTGTCATCTTTACTTTATGGATTTACTCCATCTCAAAGCCAGAGACTGCCTTGTTGGGCCTACCACCTTCTATCCCTGCCTTCATCTCCATGACTTGGAAGGCCTGACATTTTCACAGAAGTGCTCTCCAAGGCTGAGACTCTATGACAGCTGTTCAGGGTGAGAACAATGCTGCATGTTCATACCATGTCTACAATCTTCATATCTCAAGGACTTTCTGCAAACATTAACTCATTTGTTTGAAAATGTCTTGTGCCATGAGAATTAATGAGATAATGTTTTTGAAACATTCTGTGCTCCCAAGATGAAAGGCATATTCAGAGCCCACTGACAACTCTTAAAAGAATTGCTGCCTTTGACCTATTTGCTGTGACTATTGTTTAGGGTCAGGACACAAACCACACTATCATCTTTCAGAATAAGACACTATGATGTGGGAAGGGTGGCAGTAAGAACAGACTTTGTCGCTTTCTAGTTTTGTTACTTTAAGCAAATTTCTTAATGCCTTTCAGCTTCTGTTTCCTCATATGCCCAGTAGGAATTACAATGCCTGGTTGAGATAACGCATGTGAAGATTCTGGCACAGAGCAGACACTCTCTGCAGGAGCTGGGAACCGCCTAGGGCTGATTGTTGTAGGACAATGTATGCACTGCCTTTTCACTTAGGAAAGGGGAAGTGTAGAGGCCAGTGCTGATTTAGAATCCACAAAGGGACTTTTCTTTGACTAATGTGAGAATTAGGAGAACTTACACCTTTAAACAATTTCCCATATCGATTTATAATTAAAAACAAGATTTATGCTGTTTTGCCCTTGAAGTCATGTTATATCAACATGACTTTGGTATGAGGTCCTCTCCATATGGCTGCTCACAACATGGACATTAAAGTTCTCTAAGGAGCCCTGGTGATACAATGGTTAAGAGCTTGTCTGCTAACTGAAAGGTTGGTGGTTCACACCCACCCAGAGGTTCTGTTGGAGAAAAGACCTGGCAATCTGCTTCTATAAACTTTACAGCATAGGAAACCCTATGGGGTAGTGCTAGTCTGTTTTGTAGGGTCACTATGAGTTGGAATCAATATGATAGCACTTAATAATAACATTCAAAACAAAATCTCTCAACTATGATGTGGCAAAGGTGGCAGGAGTTACTCCATGCCAAGCTGAATAATGGCGATGAAAAAGAGAGTCTTCATTTCCCTGTGCATAAGAAGAAATCTCTGCTATAAAATGATGCTCATATTCTACACACTGTTATATCTCTGAAATTAGAGTGCATATCACAACTGAAGACATACCATCGTTTAATTACCAGCATTTTTTAATGGTTCATAGTATAAACAGAGCATTTTGAAATTGGTAGCATCTTATATTCAGTGGCAATAACTGCCACTCAGGTTTATTTGAGACATAAATGGGGTGACAGTGGGAAAATACCTGTATTTTTGAGTTACAGGTGCATAATAAATTGCCCTAAAACCTAAGTTTAAAACAACACACATTTATCTTCTCACAGTTTCTGAGGATTCACTTCCAAGTTCATTCGTGTGGCTGTTGGCAAGAGGTTTCAATTCTTTGGTATGAGGTCCTCTCCATATGGCTGCTCATAACATGGCAGCTAGCTACCCCTAGAGCAAGTGATGAGAGAAGGAGAAACAGAGAGAGAGAAAGAGAGAGAGATCAAGACAGAAGATTCAATCTTTCTTTGACCGAATCTCAGAAGTTACACACCATCATTTTTGCTGTATTTGATTGGTCATACAGACCAAATACGGTACGAGATGAGATGGGACTACACAGGAGATAGGGATTATTGGAGTTCATCTTGGAATCTGGCCAGTACAGCAGCCAAGACAGTAAGTGATGAAAAGAAGGTAAGAAATAAATGCTAGTTCCTTTACCCTGTGCTGTATTACTCTATTAGCATTTTCCTTTCTACCTCTTGTGAAAGTTGCTGGGAGAGATTGAGTCTACAGTTGAGTTTGTGTCGCTGTCAAATTCATCAGCTTCAGTCTGTGCACAGCAGCATAGCTGGAAGGGCAGGTGGGAGTATCTTGAAGAGAATATTTTGTTTTGGGCTATTTGGTGTGTCTGGTCCTGCATGGAGAGTTTTCCATCTGGCTTCTGCACAAGATAGAGAATCTTATGGTTTTTACTGACCCCACTTTTGAAAGAAATGCATCCAAACTCTAGCAGCCAATCACACAAGAGAACTACCTCACGGCTTCCAATCTTAGCAGAGCAGTGGTTTAGCACAAAATGGGAAGTTTAAATCTCCAAGAGCTCACAGAATTTCAGTCCTAGGCTTTTTTGGGACTGGGGGCTGAGAAAACCATCATATGCCAGAGTAGTGGAAAGAATAAGCAAAAGCGTTTTGAAATGCTGGAGCTATCTAATTCTGATTTCCAAAATATTATTTGAAATAAGAAACCTGATTACACAAAAGGTGAATTTAGGAAGAGTATACCATGCTCATGAACCTTTTGTGGCACACAGGGTAAGACATTGGCTGCTTAGTAGAAGGTAACTTGTTCAAATCTACCAACTGCTCCATAGGAGGGAGATGAGAAAATCTACTTCCATAAAGATTTACAGGCTTGGAAACTGTGTGGGGGTTGCTATTAGTTGGAATCAACTCGATGGCAGTGGGTTTGGTTTTGGTTTGGCTTTATTCCATGCTCATGGATATAAAGACTTAACATCATGAAAATGTCAATATTACCCAAAGGAATCTACAGATATAATGCAATCTCATTTCAGATTCTGTCATTTTGCTTTAAAGAGATGAAAAAACTAATCACCAACTTTATATGAAAAGGAAAGAGACCCTGTAGAAGTAAAGCACTACTAATGAAGAACAAAGTAGGAGGCTTCACATTCCCTGATCTCAAGACCTACCATACAATTGTACACCATGCAATCTGCAGCCTATATGACTATGAGACCAGAAGAACTAGATGGTGCCTGGCTACCACTGTCAACCACTCAGAGGGGGGTCTATGTAGGAGATCCTGGATA
>NW_006921653.1:6732515-6736357 GCF_000298275.1 Orycteropus afer afer
ATTTTTTATAACCTCACGTGCGTGTGAAAGTTGGATGATGGATAAGGAACTCTTCAAAAGAATCAATTCATTTGAATTATGGTGTTGGCTAATATTGAATATACCATAGACTGTCAGAAGAACAAATAAGTCTATCTTGGAGGAAGTACACCCAGAAGTGATTATGACCAGACTTCATCTCTCTCACTTTGGTCATGTTATCAGAAGGCAATGTTCCCTCAAGAGGTATATCATGCTTGGTAAAGGAGAGTGTAAGTGAAAAAGAGGAAGACTCTCAATGAGATGGGATAACACAGTGGCTGCAACCATAGGATCAAGCATGGCAGCGGTTGTGGGATTGCATAGGACTGGGTGGTACACAGATTCGATGGGACATAACAACAACATGGCCAGCTGATCTTTGACAAAGGGCCAGAACTCATTAAATGGGAAAGAGATAGTATCTTTAATAAATGGTGCTGGCAAAACTGGATATCTATTTGCAATAAAATGAAACAAGACCCATATCTCACAACAAGTACAAAAACAAATTCAAATTGGTTCAAAGACCTAAGCATAAAACCGAAACCATAAAGACCATCAAAGGAAAAATAGATCTGTTCAATCAGAAGCTCAGGGTGGGGCCCAGGGAGCCATTTCTAGGTTTTTTAGGGTTGGTTTTTTTTTTTTTTTTTTTTTGTTGTTGTTATTTGTTTGCTTTTGTATTTATAAACTTGTTTTAATACATCACTACAAAATAAAATAAATTATATTTTATTTGGGTGCTTTTGTTCATTTGAGTGCCAACTCCCTTTCATTTCTCCTAGATCTGAAGGAGGAATGAAAGGGAACTAGTAGGTTAATTTGTTGTTTGTTTTTCATGTTTTTTCAAAATTGTGATAAAATATACATAAAATTTTCCACTTTAACCATTTTCAAGTGTAATTCAGTGACATTAAACGAATTCATAATGTTGTACAGCCATCACCATTATCTAATTCCAAAACATTTTCATGGTCCCTAACAAACTCAGTACCCACTGAGCAATAACTTCCCATTCTCCCCTCTCTGCTAGCCACTGGTATCCACTAATCTCCTTTGGTCTGTCTGCATTTGCCCATTTTAGATATTTCACATAGGTGGCATCAGTGATCAGTGCATCCTCTAGATGATTTTTATACATCCTCTAGATGATTTTGCTGCATCTTCAAGTTTGAGATTCATTGTCCACTGTAAAATTCCCTCATCTGAAGTAAGACATATGCAACAAAACCAAACTAAATAATAGCATTTGTGGATGCTCTTGAGTAATAGAACTATAAGAAAAATAAGAAAAATGATTACAAAAAAGCTCAGGTTTGGTGGTTACTCTTAGGGATGAGGGAAGGACATATGGATAATGTCTGGGATGAGAGTGTTACCCATTTTAAGGGGGGTTGTTGTTGTTGCTGTTGTTGTGTGCCATCGAGTTGGCCCTGACTCATAGCAACCCCTCCTTGGGTTGCTGAGGCAGTATCACTACAGAAGTAGATTGCGTGGCAGCGCCTATTATGTGCCTAGCATGGTCTTCAGAGAGGCAGATGATGCAAATATGATAGCTGGGGGCTTAACACACTTACACCCTGCCACCAGCACAGAGTAGCTGTGCATTTTTCTTCATAAAAGTAGTCTTTGACAAATGTAACCCAGTTGTGATAGTTGGAGCTGTGTGTCAACTTAGCTAGACCACAATTCTGTGTGGTTTAAGTAATTGTGATGTGGATTTTTTCCTGTGGTGGGATCAAATGTATACGTTCTGAGCAGCCAATGCATTGAAAAAAGTTTCCCTAGGGATGTGGCCTGCTTCCAGTATATTTATAGACATCTTGGGAAAAGAGACTCTCTTCTGTGGATTGAGATTCTGTTGTGCTGCCTACAACTGTCCATGAGTAAATAATCCACTATTCGGCCTGGAGATCTTGGATTTTCATCATTCGTTGGAGTCAACAACCAGTATACTGCCTGCCAATCTTGAGCTCCTCAATCCCTGCAGCTGCATGAGTTAGGAGAAGCCTCCAACTTGATGTTTGATCCAAGAATTTGGGACTTGCCGCTTCTATAAGTATGTTAGCCATTTTCCTAAGATAAATTTCTCTTTCTCTCTCTCTATATAAGCTTTACCGGTTTTGCTTCTCTAGAGAATCCAGTCTAACACACCAGTGTAGGTATATTTTGATAAAGCAAGAGGCAAGAGGTTTGAGAGGGGCACTATCTCAGTAAGAACTTTCACAATTAAATAGGACATTGAAACTCAACTTCAATGCCACTGAGAAATTCAAGGGAGTGCAGACCTCAAGCAAAGTTGTCTACCTACTTGTATTCTCTTCCTCTCCCCACATCCCACCTCCTTAACTCCTGGAGTGTTGGTCTCATTTTCCTTCTTGTAGAGGAGCTTTCTCCTTGTGGCAGGGTGTGGAAGGCTACATAGTTTCTTAAGTAGCTTCTGGTTTAAATCACTTATTTCAGTTTAGTGACCCCAGAGGAAGGAGAGCTTGTCTCTCCCAGTGTGCATAAGTAAAACTCCAGGAAAGGACCCTAATTCCCTTGCTTGGGTCACAAGCCCAACTCCCTGTGGCCGTGGGATTATATTTTGACTGTGCTTACCCCAGTGGGTGGCTGGGGGTGGCTGGGACAGACCACCAGAATCACATGGAATATAGAGGGCAGTTCCACAAAGAAAAGAAAAAAGAGTCCAGGTGGCCCAAACAGTAATGTGGTTGCTATAAGCCAACTTTATGGGAATCCAAAATGAAAACACTCTGGGATCAAGAGAGTAATGTGGAAACCAGCGAGCAGAGTGAGACTGTTGCAGTTTGAACTCAGCTACTGCTGACTAAAGATATTTGTGTTCCATGGTGAAGGCAGAAAACCAGAGCAGATGCTGAAGTGCCTGCTTTGACCACTCACTTTGACTCATTCCCAGCTCCCATCCAGGTAACTCTCTGGCCTTCCCAACCTTGGCGCTGTCTCCAGAGAGGGAGAGGCAGCATCATTGCATTGTAGGAAGAACAATGGACTCAGAGTCAAGGCCCTCAGCCTTGGCTTTTCCTCTGATTTGGTTGAGTCCACCCCCCTTTCCAGCAATCAAGGCATTGTTGTTGTTAGGTGCTGTCGATCAATTCTGACTCAGCCACCATGTGACAGAGGAGAGCTGCTCCATAGGGTTTTCTTGGCTATGATCTTTGCAGGAACAGATTGCCAGATCTTTCTCCCATGTAGCTGCTGAGTTGGTTTGAACCACCAACCTTTTGGTTAGCAGCTGAGCTCTTAACTGTTGTGTCATTTCCATTTTTACCCTGATAGTTCAGTGGTTAAAGGGCTCATCTGCTAACTGAAAGGTCAGCAGTTTGAACCCACCAGCTGCTCCTATGGAGAAATACATAGAAGTTTCCTTCCGTAAGCATTTACAGCCTTGGAAACCATATGGAACAGTTCTACTCAGTCCTATAGGGTTGCTATGAGTTGGAATCCACCAATGGCAGTGGTTGGGTTTGGTTTTGGGGCCTCCAGAAAGAAACATTGACCTGGTTATTAGGGCAAATCGGGCTACAGAGATTTTGTGCAGTATTGTTACATTGAGTTGTTAGAGCTGTTCATACTGGTTAAATGCACTCCAAAATAAATGTTCTAAGTAAATTTGACTTACATTTTTGAAAATCTGTGACTGCATAATTCTGACAGACAGCTAAACAAGGAAACTAAACAGCTGACTTTGGCAGTTTTGTTGAAGTCTCTGAGCACTGCCCTCCAGACCACTGAATTCAAGATCTTTTCCTCCTTCCATGCATGATGTGCTAATTTGTTCATTTTTTTTTCTTCTTCTT
>NW_006921653.1:6738930-6756830 GCF_000298275.1 Orycteropus afer afer
GTAGTGGCTCTCACTCAGTAAGTGAAGTTGCAGGAGGTGTGGGTGTAGTTGTGCCTTATGGGGACTGTTGTTGTCTCCCACTCAGTTAGACACAAATTACAATTGAATAACCATCAAAAAACTAAAAGCCCATGGAGGAAAGACACACCATGTAATCACACAGGAACAGTAACCAAAAAAAGAGAAAAGGGAAAAAAAGAGGAAAAAATATATATATGTAAACCGTATCACCTTTTACATAGCATATTTTACAGTGTTTCACAAAACAAAACTGCAATGTGTGGTCATATTTTCTATCCTAATCAGTGGTTAAGTATTCAACAAAAGGTTGGCAATTTGAACCCACAAGCAGCTCCATGGCAGAAAGATGCAGCAATCCACTTCTGTAAAGATTATAGCATTGGAAGTCTTATGGGGCAGTCCTACTCTGCGCCATAGGGTCACTGTCACTGTGAATCAGAATCGACTCAATGACATACAACAACAATGACATGGTGACTTTATGGAGTCTCTTGGTGGTGCAAAATGTTAAGTACTCAACTAGTAGCTGAAAGGTTGGCAGTTCAAATCCTCCCAGAGGTGACTTAGAAGATGGACTTGGCAGTCTGCTTCTGAAAGATCACAACCTTGAAAATCTATGGGGCAGTTCTAATCTGACAAGTGGGGTCACTATGAGATGGAATTGACTGGAAAGCAACTAATAACAATAACAAAGACAACAATAGAGACTTTACAGAACTCTGTTTTCTAAATCTGACAACGTGTATATAAATAATTGTGCATTCATACATACATACATACAGAGTTCATATGGACTTGTGGTTAGATACAGGTGTGGAGCTTGTAGGTGGGGAAAAACATGTGGACTGATCTCTTCATCTCACACAGAAAAGTTTATATGAGAAAGATTACTAGCCTAGTTTAAAGGTTGGCTGGGAGGCAGCCTAGAACACAGATTCCACTAGAGCCATCTTACCCAGTGTGAGTCCTGGCTCCTACTCTTATGCAATGTATGATGTTAAACAAATAATTTAAGCTCTTTGTGCCTCAGTTTCCTCTTCTATCAAATGGAGGTAATAATAGTACCTACTTCACTGGTTGTTATGAGGATTAATTGAGTTAACACCTGTAAAATGCTAAACAGTATCTGAAACATATAACATATATGGAACATCATATAAATGTTAAATCATATATGCTTTTTAACCCAGAGTTATATCATCTGCAATATTCTTAAAGATGCTTCACTATAGACAGACTATTTAAAAAAAATACAACAACTCAATTCTGACTCATACCAACTCCCACTGGGTTTCTGAGGCCGTAAATCTTTATGGAAATAGGTTTTCTCATCCTCCTGCGGAGCAGCTGGTGGGTTTGAACCACTGAACTTCTTTCTGGTTAGCAGCCAAATGCCTTATCCACTGCCACCAGAGCTCTATATAGACAGACTATGGGGGCGTAATTAACTTTAATCTATATCTTAGTGATGATAATTTAACACTGAAATTACCACTTTGAGAGTCTATGCTTCAAGAATGGTTAGAACAGGGCCTCAATATCACTACATTACAAATAATATTTAGATGTTAGATGGAATATTTAGTTAGCAATAATTTGATCTATGACTGTTTAGAAAGATTGCATTGAAGTCCCTGGGTGGCACAAATGGTTAAGCGCACAACTACTAGCTGAAAGGTTGGTGGTTGGAACCCACCCAGAGGTGCCTCGGAAGACAGGCATGGCAATCTGCTTCCAAAAGTTTGCAGCCTTGAAAACTCTGTGGAGCAATTTTACTTTGCTCCACGGGGTTGCTGTGAGTGGGAATTGACTCAATGGTAACTAACAATAATAGAAAGGTTTCAGGGGAACCCTTGCATGAAGGGGCCATGGGATACAGTGAGCCCAGGAGCATGACATGCCTAGGACCTGACTGCAGAAAACTCTTGTTTGGTCTGAGCAAATAAGAGGCAGTGTGATGGCTGGCTAGTGGTGGGCAAAAGGTTGGAGCAGGAGGTGGGACGTGGGAGGAGGTGTCAGGAAGTGCAGAGTGGAGTATCATTAGGGAACCCTTGTACTTTTCCACATTTTCTATTTCCATGCCAAACCAAACCCACTGCCATGGAGTCAATTCTGACTCATGGCAATGCTTTAGGACATTGTAGAACTGTCCGCATAGGGTTTCCAAGACTGTGAACCTTTTTGGAAGCAGACTGCCTCATCTTTCTCCCATGACTGGTGGGTTAGCACTATTGACATTTTGGTTAGCAACTGAATGCTTTAACCACTATGCCTCCAGAGCTCCTTATCTACTTCAGTATTGTTTAAATCTTTTAAAACTCATGCATTGCTTTTGTGCTTTAAAAAATCCTTTAAGCTATTTATAGTATAGCCCTAGAGACTATTGTTTTATGGACTGGGGTACTGCTTTCAGTTAATGTGATCAAGAGCAGAGAATACGATTCCACGTACACATGTGGAAGAAACTTTCAGGTTTAGGACTATTTTATCTTCAGAAAATGGAACTGCAGACAAAGAATTTTTGAGAATATAATGGAATCACAGGCTCTGAACATTTAGCTTACACAACCCTACTCCATGCATCTGGCAGAGAGAGAGGAGCCATGGAAACTTAAATTCCATCCCAGTGTGTGTACTTAGTATGAGATGGATGTGAATCCAGCACTTCCTCAGTCACCTCGGCTGTCACAGGCTCCTCCTGGTGTAACTGTGTTATCTCACTAAGCGAGATTCCAGAGACAAAAATACGTGGATCTCTCCAGAGTCGTGCTGCTTTGGACTTGCTGTTGGAGGCTCCATCTGCCAACATTTGATCATGGGTGAGACAGGAAATGTTCAAAAGTAATCCTGACTATGCACAAATCTCTTTACATCTTGACTTCAAAGCCTATTCTCTAAGTAAGATTTATATTTTCATCTCCAGCAGATTTATTTTTTGGAGTGGAATGGATTTTTTTTAAAATTTTTTATTTTGAAATAATTCTGTTGTTATTGTTGTTATTATGTGCCATCGAGTCGGATCCGACTCATAACGACCCCTCCTTGGGTTTCCCAGGCAGTATCACTACGGAAGTAGATTGCCCAACCTTCCTTCCGAAGAGTGGCTGGTGGTTCAAACCCATCAGCTTTCTGGTTAGCAGTCAAGTGCCTTAGGCACTATGCTACCAGAGCTCCCTGAAATAATTCTAGATTCCCAGAAGGTGCAAAGATGTGCAGAGAGATTTTGTGTACCTTCTACCCAGTTTCCACCAATGGTTACATGTTAGACAATTACAAAAACGGCAAGGAGGCCACATGTTCTGACCTCCTCTAACCCTACAAGGGGAAGGCAGGATTACCAGCAGTAACCCAAGGCCTATTACTGCAAGGCCAGACATGCTGCCTCCCTCCAGCCCTTTCTCCAACCATTCCTCCCAAAGCACCACCACCTCTCTCCTGGGTTCAATAATTCGCTGCAGTGGCCACATAGAACTCACAGATTATGGAGTTTATTAGGGAAGCACCAGGCTACAATTCAAGTTCAGGAAAAACGCTCAGTCTCTCTCCCAGCCCACCGTCTCTCAGCCAAGTCTCTCACAGTCTCTCTCCCAGCAGTGCATGTCCCTCGGTGTCTTACTCAGCAATGTATGTCTCTTGCGTCTCTTTCCCAGCAGCACGTGTCTCTTTCAGGGGCACGTGTCTCTTTTGGCAGCACGTCTTCCTCAACCAGCAGTCAGAGAGCGTTCTGCCTCTAGGAGGCCTCCTTTTGAGCCTGGCAGAGTGGCCAAACTAGCCTATCACAGCATCAGAACTCTAAGCACCTGAGAGAGAGTGGGAAACTCCCAGAACATTGTATTGTGCCACGCCCAACAAAAATACCCCACGTGGATAACATTTACAATCAGGAGCTCCTCAGTTGCTCATTCCACCACTGAGTTTACAATGACTTATGGGTAGAAAAGTCATACTAAGTAATTTACTACACTGCAACAATATAGCACAAAATTAAAACCCTGGAAATTGTCATGGGTACATTGCATGTGTATAGTACTGTTTCACTTGATCACATATATACATTCTGAAGCAGGCACTGTAATCAAGATACAGAATTATTTCATCACCAGAACGATCTCTCTTGTGCTACCCATTTGTAGTCAAACCCCATCACCATCCCTGACCCTTGGCAATCACTAATCCATCTTCCATCTCATAATTTTATCATTTCAAGAATGTTACATAAATGGAATCATATTATTTACATTTACTGTAGTTATTGACATGTTAGGGTTTAACTCTACTGTTTCATTTTTTATTTTTGCAGTGTTTCCTTCCCTCCCCTCAGTGGTGTAGTGCCTAAGGCACTAGACTGCTAACCAGAAGGCTGGCAATGCAAACCCACCAGCCACTCCTTGGAAGGAAGTTTGGACAACCTAGTTCTGTAGTGATACTGCCTCAGAAATCCAAGGAGTGGTTGCTATGAGTCAGATATGACTTGATGGCTGTGTGTTTTGTTTTTGTTTTTGTTTTTGTTTTTTTGGAGTCCTCCCACCCTGGTAACCAACAAAGGAAGTTTCCTTCTATATATAAACCTTTGGAATGGAATGGATTTTGAGAAAGAAAAACTTGAGGCAGAGGAAAGTATGGAATAGAAAATAAATACAAATAAATTTTAAAAATCTTTTACTAATAATTTTGGACACAGGAAATTAATACAGAGAATGTCCTATACAAAACAATACAATAAAGCTTCAAATAATCAAGTTATTCCTTTAGCAAGGCTGAAGATTTCAGTCCATGGTATTTGGAATGTAGGCTACAGTCCTGGAGTTAGTATGGATCAATGGGTGTGTGCCACAGTCCATGCTTTAACCAGATTTGAACAGAAACTATGCTTGATTTCATGCATCACATAACCACCACAGTTTTTTTCCCACGACAAAGACGTTTACTTTTTGTCCAAACTTCTTCTTGATATGGGCCACAGTGTCCTTTCTATATTGTTTCTCCAATGCCTGAGTAAGCTCATTCCACTGACTACAGTTACATCTCCTCTGACATGTCTGCATTTTTTTCCATCATGGCCTTTGTTACATATGATTACCTGTGAGATGAGTTAAAAGTCTCCAAGAATTGGACTTGTGGTTGAGTTTCTCTGTTATAGGACCAAACACGGGTCCCTGCCTGTGTGCAGTCAGGCCAAAACAGTTTACACACTGAGATTGAGAGGAGAGAAAATTATTTATTGCACAGCAGCAATGCAAAGAGTAGGGGTAGTTCAGTACCCAGATCTGACTGCCCGAGATGCCATGAAATACAGTTTTTGTAGGTTTCAGGAGAGGGGGTTGTGCATATTCACAAAAGGTTGAGGAATTTGGGGCGTGAACACTATTTGCTATTGAGTCACACCAGCTTCCTATCATCGGGATTGGGCAGAGGGGAAACAGTCTGTGATTAACTTTTGTTCCTTTCTGCCCTATAGCACATGCTGTGGGCCAGAGTTAATTTACAAGTTGTTTCTAAGACACTTTTAGCGTGTCTATCACCTGCAGGAAAGAAAGTTTTCCATTCACTTATTTAAGGACCTGAATATTACTTATCTGTCCCAGGTGGGGAAATAATTGGAGGTAATTTAGTTTACTTATCTATTCCCATCCGGATACCAGGGTGGGGGAAACAGTTTTTACTTTACTCAGTTTCATCCCCATCTGTGGGGCATGGGGCATTTGGAAAACATTCTCTCTGGCTCCTGCCTTCATCAGTCCAGTGAAGCCACTGCTCTGGTGAAAGATCACAGTAGCCTCCAAACTGCCACAAGCAGGGCAGGATTCTCTGTCCTGCTTTTTCTTTTCTTTTTTTTTTGCCTCCCTGAGCCCCTGGACTCTGCTGAATCTTGACATGTTCTGTCCTTGATTTCCATGCTGCTTTTGATTTTTCCCCATCTAATGATTTTTTTCTCAGTCCTTTTTCCAGTTTCCTCCTCCTCTGCATGCTCCTTGCTATTACCTAGGGTATCCATACTTCATTAATACTTTCTTCTTCTGTCCTCCCCTAGCCAGACTCACCCACACCCATTGATTCAACTGTTCTCTATTTGCTGAAACAATCATTTCCATAATCTCCAAACTCCAATTTTCAAGTGCTTCCTGGTAACAAACATCTTAGTGTCCTACAGAGATTTCAAATTCAATATATCGAAATCAAAGTCACTAACTTCCCTCAGATTTACTTTCTCCCTCCTTATTTCTCTTTACCTACTAGCAAAAAAACCTTAAACCAAAACCAAACCTGTAGCCTTTGAATCAATTCTGACTTCTAGTCACGCTATAGGAGCTCTGGTAGCATAGTGCCTAAGGCACTTGACTGCTAACCAGAAGGCTGGAGGTTCAAACCCACCAGCCACTCCTCGGAAGTAAGGTTGGGCAATCTTACTTCTGTAGTGATACTGCCTCGGAAACCCAAGGAGGGGTCACTATGAGTCAGGGCTGACTCGACGGCACATAACAACAACAACAACAACATAGGGCAGAATAGAACTGCCCCATAAGGTTTCCAAGGCTGTAACTATTAGTGGCAATTGACTTGACAACAGTGGATTTGGTCTTCTTGTTAACCTTTATGGGGGATCCCACATGGTGCAGTGGTTAAGCGTTTTGTTGCTAACTGAGAAGTCAGTGTTCAGCTATATTATCTTATCATTTCTTCTATTTGCTTTAGCTATGCTCCATTCAAGAGCAAGTTTTACAGTCTCATCTGACATCCATTTTGGTCTTTTCTTCTTTTCCTGTCTTTTTAATGACCTTATTGCTTTCCTTTTGTATGATGGTCTTGATGTCATCCCACAGTTCGTCTGGTTTTTGGTCACTGGTATTTAATGCGTCAAATCTATTCTTCAGATGGTCTCTAAATTCAGGTGGGGTTTTATCAAGGTCATATTCTGGCTCTTGTGGACTTGTTTTAATTGTCTTCACCTTCAACTTGAACTTGAATATGCACAATTGATGGTCTGTTCCACGGATGTCAGCTCCTGGCCTTGTTTTGGCTGAAGATACTGAACTTCTCCCATCACTTCTTTCCACAGACGTAGTCGATCTGATTCCTCTGTACTCCACCTGGCAAGGTCCACATGTATAGCCACATTTATGTTGTTGAAAAAGGTATTTGCAAGGATTAAGTCACTAGTGTTGCAAAATTCTAGCATGCAATCTCCAGTGTCATTTTTATCATCATTTTTTATTCCAACTATCAGTGATTCTTCTTTGTTTCCAACTTTCACATTCCAATCACCAGTAATAATCAATACATCTTGGTTACATTTTTGGTCAATTTCAGATTTTAAAAGCTGGTAAAAATCTTCAGTTTCCTCATGTTTGGCTTTGGTGGTTGGTCCGTAAATTTGAATAATAGTAGTGTTAATTGATCTTCCTTGTAGGCCTATGTATATTATCCTATCACTGACAGCATTGTACTTCACAATAGATCTTGAAACTTTTTTATGATGGTGAATGCCACCCCATTCCTCTTCAATTTGTCATTCCCAGCACAGTAGATCATATGGTTGTCTGATTCAAAATGGCCAAAACCAGTTCATTTCTGTTCACTAATGCCTAGGGTATTGAGCTTTATGAGTTCTACTTAATTTTTGACAACTTCCAACTTTCCTAGATTCATACTTCATAAATTCCATGATCTGATTATTAATGGATGTTTGCAGATGTTTCTTTCCATTTTGTCTATTAGATGAACAATATAGGCGCTCTAGTGTGGTGGTGGTTAAGGCATTTGGTTGATAACCAAAAGGTCAGTGGTTCAAATCCACTAGTTGCTCCACAGAAGAAAGATGAGGCAGTCTGCTTCCATAAACATTTACAGCCTTGGAAACCCAACAGGGGTCATTCTGATCAGTCAGAATCAACTCAATGGCATTGAGTTTGGTTTTAAGTTTTTTGAGACAGACAATAATTCAAAAGCTTAACAACACATTCTACTGGCAAGCCCATGGGGAGACAAGCTCTGCCATACAATGCTTGTAGGAATGCAAAATGATGTAATCTCTGGTGAAGGGAATTTGACAATGTCTAATAAAATTAATAATGGTGTTTACATTTTGACCCAAGAAAAACATTTCTGGGAAACAGCCTTGAAAGAAAATCTCCACAGATATTAAACAGCTCGTGTACAAGGTTTTTCACTGAAATATTATTTGTAATAGTAGATTTTGGAAAACAAACCAGAAAGCCACTATAATAAATCATCATGTGGCATAGCCACATGATGGAGTACCATGAAATCTGTTATAAACAGATATAAAGTGATGTCCTGAATATATTATTAAGTTTAAAAAAAGTATATTTGATATGCTACCTCTGCATAAAATAGAAGAAGAAAAAAGAATATGTATTGTGTGCATATATATGTGTGTGTGTGTGATAAATATATACAATGCATATGTTTGTTTTAGAAAAAAACAGAAAAGATAAAGCAAAACCTAATGAAAGTATCTACTTATGGAGCTGGGTGACAATAGAGTGGAGGTGAAGCAGCAACTATAATAGTTATAGTTCAACTATAACTATTTATATTGTTCTGACTTTTGAACCAAGTAAAATTGATAACATGTTTTAAAAACGTAATATAATTTTAAAATATATTAAGAAAGCAAGCCCTAAAATTGATTATAAAGAGAAACAAATGAATTTCTATATCAACTAATTATCAAGATTTCTTTGGAGTCCCTTTTGCTTTTAAAATATATCTCACTTAGGATGATGCACATTCAGAATATTATGTTCAAGTTACTTGAATTACTCTTATCTGTGCTAAGCACAGTAAACTGGTTGCCTATCTTTAGTGTCCTTATGTTCTAAAGACCAACGGGACTCAAAACAATCTAAAACTTTATTTCATAGATTTACTATTGGTAGTAATATTGTTTTTTAATTCTAAAGCTAGCTCATGTATATTACATAATAAAGCAAAAATTAATTAATTAAGCTCTGGTAGCATAGTGGCTAAGGCACTTGACTGCTAACCAGATGGCTGGCGGTTCAAACCCACTAGCCACTCCTCGGAAGGAAGGTTGGGCAATCCTACTTCCGTAGTGATACTGCCTCGGAAACCCAAGGAGGGGTCGCTATGAGTCAGGTCTGACTCGACGGCACATAACAACAACAACAACAACTAATGTTATCAGGAACCCAGATATTCACTATAAGAGAAAAGAGATACAAGTATATGGGGGAGGAGAGAAAAGGCTAAAGAACAGCTTATAATGTTAATTTAATTTGAAACATCAGTATGAATTCTCTCTCTCTCTCTCTGTATATATATACACTTATATCTATAAATATATATTCATGCCAAACACATATACATACACCAAAGCAAAAACCAAACTCATTGCCATCGAGTGGATTCTGACTCAGAGTGACCCCCATTGGGTTCCTAAGGTTGTAAATCTTTACAGAAATAGATCTCCCCATCTTCCTTCTCCAAAGTGGCTGGTGGATTTGAACTGCTGACCTGGTTAGCAGCCAAATGCTTTATCCACTCCACCACCAGAGCTGCTTTATACATACACATGTACATATATATCTTCTCCTATCCCTAATATCCGAAATAATGTTACCCATTAGTAATGACCATATCTAAAAAGAAAAATAATAAATCCACTGCCCTCTAGTGGATTCTGACTCACAGCAACCCTTCAGGACAGACTAGAACTGCCCCCATATGGTTTTCAAGGCTGTAAATCTTTAAGAAAGCAGACTGCCACACCTTTCTCTCACAGAGTGGCTGGTGGGTTAAAATCACCAATCTTTTTGTTAGTAGCTAAGCACTTTAACAAATTTGCCACCAAAGCTCCTAATGAGCTTGCCTGTTATTGTTGGTCGGTGTCATCGAATCAGTTCTGACTCATAGTGACCCTCAGTTCAACAGCACAAACCATTGTCTGGTCTTGTGCCATCTTCACAATCACTGCTATACTTGCACCTGCAGCCACTGTGTCAATCTATCTCATTGAGGATCTTCCCCTTTTTCACTGACCCTCTACTTTACCAACCATGATGTCCTTCTCCAGGGAGTGGTCTCTTCTGACAACATGACAAAAGTATGAGAGAAGAAGTCTGGCCATTCTCATTTACAAGGAACATTCTGACTGTACTTTCTCCAAGACAGATTTGTTTACTCTTTCAGCAGTCCATGATACATTCATTATTCTTTGCCAACACCACAATTCAAATGCATCAATTCTTCTGCAGTCTTCCTTATTTGTTGTCCAGATCTCACATGCATACGAAGCAATTGAAAATATATCATGGTTTGGCATCTTAGTCTTTAAAATAATGTCTTTGTTATTTAACATCTTAAAGAAGTCTCTTGCTGTAGATTGGCCCAATGCAATGTCATTATGATTGCTTAACTGCTGCTTCCATGGACTTTGATTGTGGATCCAAGTAAAATCTTTTCTCCATGTTTCATAATGCTGCTTATTGGTCCTGTTGTGAGGATTTTCATTTTCTTTATGTTGAGGGCTGTAGTCTTTGATTTCATCTGTAAGTGCCTCAAATCCTCTTTACTTTCAGCAAGTGTGGTAGTTAAGGTTGTGTATCAACTTGGCTGTGCCATGGTTTTGGGTGGTTGGGGGGCTCACTCAAACTCTAAACTCACTGCCATCAAGTCAATCCCAACTCTCAGTGACCCCTCCTTGAGCTTCCAAGGCAGTATCACTACGGAAGTAGATTGCCCAATCTTCCTTCCAAGGAGTGGCTGGTGCGATTTGAACTGCCAACCTTCTGGTTAGCAGCCAAATGCCTTAGGCACTATGCCATCAGATTCCCCATGATGAGATTGTAATCACCTCCATGGTGGAATCTGCTGTGAGATGTTCATCAGTGGAAAGGGAGCTGCCTTTGGGGTGTGACTTGCTTCTAGTATATAAGGAAAAGTTTTGAGAAATTTCTCTAGCTTTTTGGCACATCTGGATCCTGCATTTGGCCAAGTCTTCATCTCAGTGGCCTGCCATGTTGTCTGCTAATCTTGGGACTGTACCATTTTTACTTGCCAACCTAGGGTGCATAAGCCTCAGCAACTGGCCGCTGTCTGAGTTAGGAGGTGCCTCCAGCTCCAGTGGGCCTGGAATAAGCAGCAGAGCTGAAGCCCAAGATTTAGGGGCCTTCATCTAGCCCTTAGAGCCAGCACTCTAAATTTGGACTTCTAGTCTCCTAAACTGCAAGAGAATGAATTCCTGTTGGTTAAGCCATCCACTTGTGGTATTTCTGTTATAGTAGCACTAGAAAACAAAGACAGCAAGCAAGGCTGTGCCATCTGCATATTGCAGGTTGCTAATGAGTCTTCCTCCAGTTCTGACGCTGTGTTCTTCTTCATATAGTCCACCTTCATGTGGTCATATTTGTGCAGCATGCATACTGAATAAGTATGGTGAAAAAATACAACTTTGATGCACACGTTTCCTAATTTTAAACCATTCAATATCCCCTTATTCTGTTCAAAAGAATATGTACAAGTTCTATGTACAAGTTCTTTGTCTATGTACAAGTGCTTCATGAGCCCAATGAAGTGTTCCGGAATTCCCTTTCTTTATAAGGTTATCCATAATTTCTTATGATCAACACAGTCAATTGCCTCTGCATAGTCAATTAAACACATGTAAACATCGTTCTGGCATTCTATGCTTTCAGCCAAGGCCCATCTGACAGCAGCAATGATATCCCTCATTCCACGTTCTCTTCTGAATACAGCTTGAATTTCTGGCAGATCTTTGATGTATTGCTGCAAACATTTTTGAATTATCTTCAGCAAAACTTTACTTATGTGTGACACTAATGATATTGTCCAATAATTTCTGCATTTTGTTGGATCACCTTTCTTTGGAATGGGCACAAATATGGATTTTTTTTCCCAATTGGTTGTCCAGGTAGCTGTCTTCCAAATTTCTTGTCATAGGTAAGTGAGTGCTTTTTAGCATTACATCCATTATGAGCATATCTAGTGCCTACTAAAAGTAATAGGGATCAGTGGAATAATGTTTGCTACTGGGTCTGAGGCAAGAGAAAAAACAAGTAGGTAAAAGCTGATGAGATGGTGAATGTAATTGTCACTCAATTGTACAAGTAAAAATGATTAAACTGTCAAATATTTTGTTATATATTTTTCACAACAATAATTTTTTAAAAAAAGAATGATAAGAACATGTCAAAAGAATATAGGAGCCAGCTTGAAATCTTCCCAGTGGCCAAATTTGGAACATTTTGTGCATTAAAAAAAAATGATGGTAATGGATAACCATAAATTGGATTAAAAAAAAATCATGGATCCAAAGTGAAGCTAGAAATGAAAGGGAAGTGTAAGGAGGAAAGGTTTTTTTTTTTTTAACTACAGAATCATGTTATATAATAACTGTAGAAAAACCATAGAATCAGAAAATCACCACTTGAAATCTCCACTATGTTAATTGATTCAGTCAAAAATCATCAATGGATACTACAATCATTGGGTGAAGGGGTGTTAAGGAACAAGATATTCAGCCCCAAATCAGCTGCCATTGAGTTGATACCAACTCACGGCAGCCATGTGTGTGTCAATTAGAATTATGCTCCATGACATTTTTGGTAGCTGATTTTCCAAAAGTAGGTCACTAGATCTTTATTCAGAAGAGCTTCCGGTTGAACTTGAACCTCCAACATTTCAGTTACCAGCAAAGTACATTATCCATTTGCAAGATATCCACCCAAAATCCAAACCTATTGCCGTTGAGTCAATTCTGACTCACGGGCACTTCATGTTTAAAGAGTAGAACTTCTCCATAGGGTTTTATTGGTTGTAATCTTAATAAAAGCAGATTGCCAGACTTCTTTTCCATGGTAAAGTTGAGTGGGTTTGAACCACTAACCTTTGCATTAGTAGTTGAGCACAAACTTCTGCACCATCATAGGAAGCCACAGATTACTTATTAGTTCAAAGGGGAAAGAAAATAGGTTCTTAAGGTTGAGAAATCTTGAAGATATTACCTTAATCTAGTGTTCAAACTTAGTGTCATCACTGTGTAAACAACCTAACATTATGCATCTCTTGAGGAGATGCAAAATAAAGTACACATTACATATGATGCATTTTTGCTAAAAATGTTGAAACAGAATCTATTCAGTTCTTTCAACCTAACTCCTAGTTAGGAACTATAACAACAAGTTAAATGACAAAATTAGAAGCAATCAGACAAATCCAGAATGCAAGAAATTCTAAGAGAAAACTAGAAGTTTTCAAATTAAGTCAGCTTAATGGAAAAAAAAGGTTAAATGACAGTTATATATCAAGAGAGACTAAAGAAATATAACAACCAAATGCAATGTGTGACTCCTGATTGGATCAAAAAGGAGGTCAAAAAAGAAATCTTACATGTTTTTTAATGGTGAAAAAATTGTAAAGGTTCCTTTTGAAACAATTGGGGAAATTTGAAAATGGTTTTTATTTTTTGTAATGTCATGAAACTATCTTTATTATTTATTAATCATTGTTATTATTGTGATTATAATAATGTGGTCATGTAAGAGAGTGTCCTAGCTCTTAGGAGATGTCTACTGAGTTTTTCTAGTGAAGTGTCATGTGTCCAACTTTCTTTCAAATGGTTAAGCAAAAAAAAAAAGTAAGATAAAACATTGTTTATTGTGTAATCTTGTTAGACATTTTTCAAAACATACATTTTGCTATTTAACTCAAACCAAAAACACATAATTTATATAATAAATTATGATAAACTAGGTGGCTGGCAGTTCAAACCCACCCTCCACTCCTCGGAAGGAAGATGGGGCAATCTACTTCCCTAGTGATACTGCCTCGGAAACCCAAGGAGGGGTCGCTGTGAGTTGGGTCTGACTCGACGGCACGTAACAACAACAAGGTTATACTTCAGTAAGTAGCCACCTCAAAATATCAGGGGCTTACAAAAACAAAGATTTATTTCTTGCTCATACTATATATCTATTACAGTCAACATAGGCAGTCTGTTAATCACACTACAATTGGTGCCAGAGAGGAAAGAGCTATGGAGGGTCTCTCATAAAAAGTTAAAAGCTTGACTGGAAATGACGTACACACCTCATTAATCACTTGACCCAACTCATTCCCAAGGGGAGACAAAGATCTGGAAATATTTGGCAACAATATTATTACTATCACATTTTTCATTATGTTTTATGCCACAGAAACCATTTGATTTTGTTTAGTGGTTAAAGGCATAGATTTTGGACCCACATTAACAGGGTTCCAGCTGAGCCACTTACTGGCTACTCTTAGGCAAATTTCTTAATCTCTTTGTGTCACAGTTTCTTCTTGTAGAAACATTAGATCTACTAAGAGCTCTGGTATCATAGTGCCTAAGGCATTTGACTGCTAACCAGAAGGCTGGTGGTTCAAACCCACGACCCACTCCTCCGAAGGAAGATTGAGCAATCTACTTCCATAAAGATACCACCTCAGAAACCCAAAGACAAATGGCTATATAAGCCTAATTGACTGGACATCAGTAAGTTTGGTTTTTTTGTTTTTGTTTTGGGAAAGATTAAATGAATTGATATAGTTTTTAAAAATATAGAACAATGGCAGGCATATTATTGTCATCATTTAAAACTTATTTTTAAATCATTATTATTTTATCGAAGGTTGGGCAATCTACTTCCATAATGATGTTGTTGTTATGTGCTGTCGAGTCAGACCCGACTCATAGCGACCCCTCCTTGATACTGCCTCGGAAATCCAAGGAGGGGTCACTATGAGTTGTAATCTCAACATAATGCCTTTTAAAAAATGTCTCAATGTGCCTTCCCCATATCAAACATATTTACAGTGAAAAATATGCCTCTCTCATACGTCTGAGCCTCACCAACCAGTTTTCCTCTTCAGATACAACTGTTGTTGGGTTGGCGTCTGATCCACCCATCATTTCCTGCATGAAGAAACTGAAACATCTTTCCTTTGCCAGCTGACCTAATGCTAAACTTCGTCAGTAGATGGCACTGGAGGGACTCTGAAGGGAAAAGGGAATTCTTTCCTGGTTCTTGTTTGTGTGTATGTGTGTGTGTGCGCTCGCTTTAGGTGAAAGTTTTCAGAGCAAATTAGTTTCTCGCTCTATAGTTGGTTCATAAAGTGCTCTATGACATTCCATTGAATTCATCCTCACTCTCTCCATTTCCTCTGTGGCTTCCCCTTTCCTTTCCTCTGAATTTTCTATCCCTTCCTGCTATTTATATCCTTCTCAATTTTGCTTTGGACAAATGTCCTTTTGATCTTGTATAATTGATTGTTCTAAGGAAAATGTTTCTCTTGGGTGTTATTGTTTATTTTATGTGCCTCTATTGTTTGACTGAAAGGTGGGCTTCAGGAATGGCTTCAGTCTGAGGTCAGAAAGGTGTCTTAGGATCATAGTCTCAAGGGTTCCTCCAGACTGTGCCAGACTATGTTACTGTCAGACCAGTAAGTCTCATCCCTTTGGTGAATTCCACTTTTTCTTCTACATTTTCCTTCTGCTCTACCTGGACCTCTGTTGTGATCCTAGTCAGAGAGGTGAGTAGTGGGAGCCATGCACCATCTAGTTCTTCTAGTCTCAGGTTGTGTTCATGTGGCCCATTAGTCCTTTGGTTTAATTGCTCCTGTGAGCCTTTGGTTTTCTTCACTCTCTTTTACTATGGATGAGAAGAGACCAATAGTTGTATCTTAGATGGCCATTCACAAGATTTTAAGACTCCAGACACTACTGACCAAAGATACAGAGCGCTGTCTTGGGGACGTTGTGCCAGTTGAAGTAGCTGTTCCCTTAGTCTACAGTTCTTCATCTTAGACTCTAGTAACTTTGTCCTGCATGGTGTTTGGTCATGTCTAAGAAGTTTCCATGACTGTACCTCTTGTGTGCTCTATTGTCTCTATTAATATATATGCAGTACTTATAATTTTTATGTAGAAATATCCATAATCAAACCTGTATCTGCAGGTGCGGGTGCTCCCTTACACCCTCCCACACCTCTTTAGCATACCTATATACCTATATAGGAGCTCTGGTAGCATAGTGCCTAAGGCACTTGACTGCTAACCAGAAGGCTGGCTGTTCAAACCCACCAGCCACTCCTCGGAAGGAAGGTTGGGCAATCCTACTTCTGTAGTGATACTGCCTTGGAAACCCAAGGAGGGGTCGCTATGAGTCAGGGCCGACTCGATGGCAAATAACAACAACAACAACAACATATACCTATATATCCACTCACAAATTATTGTTTGTTAATACTATTGTTGCAATAATATTGTTGCAAGGTTATCTGTTATTGTAATCACCATGGTTGCCATCTATTCTTGTGTTCCTTTCAATATCTTCCTTTGCCTTGGTCATGTTGTGCTGACTTCTCCATATGTGTATCACCTTTCCCTTCACCATAATTAACACATGTCTTCTGTCTAGTTAGTAATTTTCCCTCTTTCCCGCTCCTATCCCAGTAAACATTAAAAGATTTTTTCCTGATATTTCTTGATATTTTTAAATAGTAGTCTCTTACAATATTTGTCCTTTTGTGATTGACTTATTTTACTCAGCATAATGTCCTCCTAATTCATCCATATTGTGAGATGTTTTGTGTATTCACTGTTATTCTTTCCATTGTGTGTATGCACCACAGTTTCTCCATACATCCATTGGTAGGCTCTTAGGTGGTTTCCATATTTTTTGCGATTGTGAATAATGCTTCACTGAACATGGGTGTGCATATGTCTACCCCTGACATGACTCTTATTTCTTTAGGCTATATACCTAGGGGTGGGATTGCTGGATCATGTAGTACTTCTATTTACAGCTTCTAAGGAAGTGCCATACTGTTTTTCATAGTGGTTGTACCATTTTATATTGCCATCAGTGGTGTATAAAAGTTCCATTCTCCCCACATCCTCTTAACATTTGTTATTTTCTGGTTTTCTTTAATTAATGTCTTTATTGTTGAGATGAGATGGTATCTCATTGTAGTTTTGATTTACATCAACATAAAGAAGACAAAAATCTCACAACTGGACCAGTAAGCAACAACATGGTAAATGGAGAAAAAATTGAAATTTGTCACAGATTTCATTTTCTTTGGATCTACAATCAACACCCACAGAATCAGCATTCAAGAAATCAAATGACATACTGCATTAGGCAAATCTGCTACAAAAGACTATTTTAAAGTTTTAAATACCAAAGGTGTCATTTTGAAGACTAACATGCACCTGAGCCAAGCCATGGTATTTTCAGTTGCCTCGTATGCATGTAAGAGCTGGACAACAAATAAGGAAGACCACAGAACAATTGATGCATCTGAATTGTGGTGTTGGCAAAGAATATTGAATGTACCATGGACTGCTGTTGTTGTTGTTGTTGTTATGTGTCCAAGATCTATCCTAAAGGTCAAAGATGTCAATGATAGGATAATAGCCATACACCTTCAAGGAAGACCAGTCAATACTACTATTATTCAAATTTACACACCAACTACTAAAGCCAAGACAAGGAAATTGAAGATTTTTACCAACTTCTGCAGTCTAACATTGACCAAACATGTAATCAAGATGTATTGTTACTGGTGACTGGAATGTGAAAGTTGGAAACAAAGAAGAATCACTGGTAGTTGGAAAATATGGCCTTGGTGATAGAAGTGGCACTGGAGATTGCATGATAGTATTTCACAAGACCAATGACTTATTCATTGCAAATACCTTTTTTTCCAGCAATATAAATGGTGTCTATACACGTGGACCTCACCAGATGGAATATGCAGGAATCAGATCTACTACATCTGTAGAAAGGGAGTTCTGGTAGCATAGTGGCTAAGACACTTGCCTGCTAACCAGATGGCTGGCGGTTCAAACCC
>NW_006921653.1:6756930-6758963 GCF_000298275.1 Orycteropus afer afer
AACAACAACATCTGTAGAAAGAGTTGGTGGGGAAGCTCAATATCTTCTACCAAAACAAGGCCAGGAGCTGACTGTGGAATAGACCATCAACTGCTCATATGCAAGTTCAAATTGAAGCTGAAGACAATTAAAACAAGTCCATGAGAGCCAAAATACAACCTTGATTATATTCCATCTGAATTTAGAGATCATTGAAAGAATAAATTTGATGCATTGAACATTAATGACCAAAAACAAGATGAATTGTGGGATGACATCAAGAACATCATCCATGAAGAAAGCAAAAGGTCATTAAAAAGACAGGAAAGGAAGGAAAGACCAAAATGGATGTCAGAAGAGACTCCAAAACTTGCTCTTGAATGGAGGATACCTAAAACAAATGGAAGAAGTGACAAAATAAAAGAGCTGAACAAAAAATTTCAAAGAGCAACTTGAGAAGACAAAGTCTATTTTTACAATGAAATGTGCAAAGACCTGGAGGTAGAAAACTAAAAGGGAAGAAAATCCTCAGCATTTCTCAAGCTGAAAGAACTGAAGAAAAATCAAAACAATATTGCAACTCAATTCAAGCCTTGAGTTGCAGTATTGAAAGATCCTATGAACATAATCTTGAATGATGTAGGAAACATCAAAAGAAGATGGAAGGAATACACATAGTCACTGTACAAAAAAGAATCAATTGGTGTCCCTCTATTACAGGAAGTGGAATATTATCAAGAACCAATGGTATTGAGGGAAGAAGTTCAAGCTGCACTGAAGGAATTGGTAAATAAATAAATAAGGCTCCAGGAATTGAAGGAATACCCATTGAGATGTTTCAACAAATGGGTGTCACACTGGAGGCACTTACTCATGTATACCAAGAAATTTGGAAGACAGCTATCTGACCAACTGACAGCAAGAAATCCATATTTATACCCATTCCAGAGAAAGGTGACCCAACGGAATGTAGAAATTATCGAACAATGTCATTAATATCACATGCAAGTAAAATCTTGCTGAAGATAATTCACAAGTGGTTGCAGCAGTATATTGACAGGGAGCTTCCAGAAATGCAAGCTGGATTCAGAAGAGGATGTGAAATGAGTGTTATCATAGCTGATGTCAGAATGGAGGATAGTGAAAAAAAATGGAAGCAATGACAAAATAAAAGAGCTAAACAGAAGATTTCAAAGAGCAACTCAAGAAGACAAAGTCTATTATTATAATGAAATGTGCAAAGACCTGGAACTAGAAAACTGAAAGGGAAGAACATTGTCAGCATCTCTCAAGCTGAAAGAACTGAAGAAAAACTCAAGCCTTGACTTGCAGTATAGAAAGATTCTATGAACATAATCTTGAATGATCTTGGCTGAAAGCAAAGAATACCATACAGATGTTTACTTGTGTTTCATTGACTATGCAAAAGCAAACAACTGTGTGGATCATAGCAAATTATGGATCACATTGAGAGGAATGGGATTTCCAGAATACTTAATTGTGCTTACAATTAAGTACATAGACCAGGAGGCTGTTGTTTGAACAGAACAAGGGGATATTTCATGGTTTAAAATCAAGAAAGGTGTGTGTCAGGGTTTTATCCTTTCACTTACTTACTCAATATGTATGCTGAGCAAATAATCTGAGAAACTGAACTATATGAAGAAGAATGCAGCATCAGGATTGGAGGAAGACTCATTAACAACTTGTGATATGCAGGCGACACAACCTTGCTTGCTGAAAGTGAAGATGACTTGAAGCATTTACTGATGAAGATTAAAGGCTTCAGTCTGCAATATGGATTACACTTCAACATAAAGAAAACAAAAACACTCACAACTAGACCAATAAGCAGCATCACAATAAATAGAGTAAAGATTGATGTTGTCAAATATTTCTTGGATTCACAATCAACACCAATGGAAGCAGCAGTCAGGAAGTTAGACATAGTATTGCACTGGGCAAATCTGCTGCAAAAGACCTCTTTAAAGTGCTACAGAGTAAAGATGTCTCTTTGAAAAGTAAGGTGTGCCTAACCCAAGCTGTGGTAATTT
>NW_006921653.1:6760328-6761143 GCF_000298275.1 Orycteropus afer afer
TAGGTTGTTTCCATCTTTCTGCTATTGTAAACAGTGCTGCAATGAACATGGGTGCATATATCTGTCCTTGTCCTGGTTCTCACTTCTTTAGGATATATCCTTATTAATGGGATTGCTGGGTCAAATGGTATTTCTAATTCCTGCTTTTTAACAAATGCCGTACTGTTTTCCACAGTGGCTGTATCATTTGACAGTTCCACCAGCAGTGTATGAGAGTCCCAATCTCTCCACATCCTTGCCAGTATTTGTTATTTTCTGTCTTGATGAACTTTGCCATTAGTTCTGGGAATAGATGGTATCTCGTTTTTGTTTTGATGTCCATTTCTCTGATGACTAATGATGGTGAGCATTCTTCATGTATTTGCTGGTCACCCGAATATCCTCTTTGGTGAAGTGTCTATTCATGTCTCCTGCTTATTTTAAAACTGGATTGTTAATCTTTTCGTTGTTGAGATGTTGGAGTATTTTGTATCATGTATTTTGAGATAAGTCCCTTGTCAGATATGTAATTATCAACAAGTATGAATTTGTTGCTATCATTTTGTTATGTGCTTTTTCATGGTGTTGATTTCTTTGTTCCATATAATTTTCTGTGCTGAATTCATTTTGGTTATAAATCGTGTTATCACTTCCTTTGTTGCTATTGTTTTAGTATTTGCTAAATATTTCTGCTGGTCCTCTTTTTCATTTTGATGTGAAGGTTTATAATTTTTCTCTGAGGTTACCTTGTGATTTATAATTTTCTTCCCAAGCTCAGAATAGTCTGTTATATCTTGTAGTTGTCTTGACTTCCCTACCATTTAGAAGTTCTGTAA
>NW_006921653.1:6761815-6766569 GCF_000298275.1 Orycteropus afer afer
TTTTATCTGACTGATCCCTTTCCAAAGAAATATTCAGGTATTTGCCTTCAATCTCACTAATTCTGTCTTCCATTGATTCAGTTCTACTCCTTTGACTGTTTAGTGTGTTATCTATTTCTGAAAATTTAGTGTTAATCTTCTGGATTTCTGTGTGTAGATTTTTTTATCATTTCTAATTTTTCATTTATTTTGTCATTCTGTTCTTGTATTGTCTTTCAAAATTTTTCTAGGGTTTTCTTTGTGTTTTCCTCAATTTTGTCAGTATGTTCCTTGATCCATCTCTCAATTTGTTGAAGATACCTAAATATAATTCTTTTGAATTCCTTATCAGGGAGTTCCAATGCTGCATTTTCCTCAGGGATATGTTTTGGGTCTGTATCCTGGTCCATTGTTTCTCATGCTTTATCTTGCTTCTTTGTGTGGACTGTGATGCACTGTTGTCTCTGAGGCATTGTGATGTTTTTGTGTTTATATTTAGTGGGTAATTGTATGTTGGAGTGACCTGCCCATGATTTTTGTTTTCTTTGTTTTCTTTGGATGTTATCTACATAAGCAGGGTACTGTGCTGTGCTCCTCTATTCATTAGTTGGCAGCACTTATATGATTTCCTTTCCCATTGTCAGCCTCCCATATGTCCCTGAAGTCCTTGGTAAATGGAGCCTATTCTTAGGTCCTGGAATCTGACTGGGAGTGCTGTAACTTTAAAATCCAAAGTGGCTGCCGCTTGTAAACATTAAAAATGGCTGCACCATCAGTCACTTCAAATATCCTAAATGGCCACCACTTGTAAACAATCAAAATGGCTGCACCCTCCGGACAGCCAAAAGTCCACAGCTCAGGTTGTTCCTTGGTGATCAGGAATGACCTTTAGGTCAATTCTCAGGTCCAAACACCACTTGGAAATATTCAGGCTGTTGGTCCTGTCAGAGTAGCTGACAGTCTACTGCTCCAACTGGCTCCATACTCACTATTTTCATTCAGGTTTTTCCACTAATTGGTGCCTAATCCAGGAGTATCTTCTGTATCTCTGTCGATTTGTTTCTCTTTTCTTTGTTGAAGAGGGTCTGTGTAGCTTGTCTGCCTAGTTCACCATATTACCAGAAGTCCAATAATGCTTTTCTTATACAAGGCCTCTTTCCTTCCCATATAAGTTTGTGTTTAGTTTTTCCATCTTGTTAAAGAGTGTTTTGGGAATTTGGATTGGAATTGCATTATATGTATAGGTTGCTTTAGATAGCACTGATATTTTCACAATGTTTAGTCTTCCTATCCATGAGTGTGGTATGTTTTTTTCATTTATGTATGTCTCTTTCAGTTTCTTGCAGTAGTGTTTTGTAGCTTTCTTTGTATAGGTGTTTTACATTCCTTGATAGATTTATTCTTATGCACTATATCTTTTGAGAGGCTATTGTAAATTGTTTTACTCATTTCTTTTCCAAAGTTCTCTTTGTTGGTGTAGAGGAATCCAACAAATTTGTGTATGTTGATCTTGTATCATGCTACTTTGCTGAATCCTTCTATTAGTTTCAGTAGCTTTCTTGTGGACTTTTTGGGATTTCTATTTATAGGGATAATTTTACTTTTTTCTTACCAATTTGAATGCTCTTCATTTCCTTTTCTTGCTTCATTGCTTTAGCTAGGACTTCAAGTACAGTGTCGAATAAGAGTGATGATAAAGGACATCCTTGTTCGGTTCCCATTCTCAAGAGAAAGGCTTCCAGTTTCTCTCTATTGAGAATAATATTGGCTTTTGTTTTTGTATAAATGCACTTTATCATGTTGAGGAATTTCCCGTCTATTTTTATTTTGCTGAGAGTTTTTATCAGGAATGGGTGTTGGATTTCATCAAATGCCTTTTCTGTGTCAATTGAGATGATCATAGATTCTTTTGTTTTATATATATAATGGATTAAATTGATTGATTTTATAATGTTGACCCATCCTTGCATACCTGATATGAATCCCAGTTGGTCATGATGTATTATTATTTTGATATTCTATTGCCAAAAGGTCATGAAAAGGTATGTTCCGACCTCCTATAGCTTCATGAGGGGGAGGGAGAATCACTATCAGCATCTAACAGCCCAAAACTTATTCCTATGAAGTGGAGCTCAGACATGCCACCACTCTCCACACTTCTTGCCAATTCTGACAGTAGCCATTCCTCTCATGGCACTCTACTTCTCTGCCGGGTTCCATAATTCTTTACAATGGCCACACAGAACTCACAGACAATACTCATAATTGTAAGGTTTATTAGGGAGGTAACAGATTACAATTCAGGTTTAGAAACACTCAGAATACAATTCTTCAACAGGACAGCTTCTCTTTTGTGTATTTTCAGTGAAGGTTTACACAGCAGTTAAGATTCTCATTAAACAATTTCTACACAGTTCAGTGGCATTGGTTACATCCTTTTTCTTTTTCTTTCTTTCTTCTTCTTTTTTTTTAACTTTTTATTGTGGTTTGGGTGAAAGTTTATAGGGCAAATTTGTTTTCCATTCAACACATTTTGTTTTGTGACATTGCAATCCCCACAACATAACAAGTCTTTTCCCACTTCCTCCCTGTGGTTACCTTTGACCTGTGTCCTTCTTTCCTATACATTTCTGCCTTCTGAGCTTTCTCCCTGCACAAATGCTGCCTTTCTGATCTCCCAAGGTTGATTATTCTAAGGAGCACACCTCCTTGGTGTAGTTGTTCACCTCATAGGCCTTTCTATTATTTGGCTGAAAGTTAAGCCAGGGGAGTAAGTTCAATTCCAGGTCCAAAGGGTGACTAGGGGCCAGAATCTCAGGGGTTTCACCAGTCACTATCACACCAGTAAGCCTAGTTTTTTTTTTTTTTTTTTTCGCCATTTTGAATTTTATTCCACATTTTTCTCTCATTCTATCGAGGTTCTCCAATTTTGATGCCTTTCTGAGTGATTGGAAGTTGTAGCCAGGCACCATCTAGTTCTTCTAGTCTCAGAGTCATGTAGGATGAGGTTCCCGTGATCCACTAGTCCCTCAGATTAATTGTTTCCATGTGTCTTTGATTTTCTTCACTCTTCTTTGCTCCAGATGGGGAGAGACCAATAGTTGCATCTTAAATGGATGCTTGCAGGATAGCTTCTTCACAGCTGTGCCACAGTCACACTTCTCTCTGGCCTCAGCTTCTCAGCTCTGTGGCCTCTTGACCTCTGCCCTGCTCAGGAAAGTGTTATAAAGCTCTTTTAGCTCTTCCAACAAGTTCCCAAAATAGCACCCCACTCCACAAGCAAGAATCCCACCCTAAGACACTTAACTTTCTTGCTTCTTGGGCCAGGAAACCTACTACTCTGTCTTTTGTTGGTCTCTTGGTTCTTCTCTCTCTGCTGCTGCCATTCCTCTGTTGCTGCTTCTCACTGTCTCAGCACAGGATCTCGGGTCCAAGGATGTACTACACTCCTGGCTCCCTTTCCACAGCTGGGATGGCTCGTTTTCAGCCTAGAGAGATAGCAAAACTGATCAATCCCCACGTCAGGTTCCATATACATTATTTGCATGGTCTCACCCCCACAAAGGTGCCATGTATCTTATTTACATTTTTAGTAAGCTATCTAATCCCCTTGGTATATCACAAGCACCTCATATGTACATAGTCTCACCCAGTCACCTGGTGGGAGTCTCAAAGATCATTTCTAGGAGACCCAAATTAAGTAATCTGCTATACCACAGCTGTTGAATTTTATTGGCTAGAATTTTGTTGAGAATGTTCACATCTATATTCATAAGGGCTATTGGTCTATAATTTTATTTTTTTGTGGTATCTTTACCTGGCTTTGGTATCAGGATTGTGCCAGCTTCACGGAATGAATTCGGGAGTATTCTTTCCTTCTCTATGTTCTGAAATAGTTAGAGTAGTATTTGTGTGTCTGTTCTCTGAATGGTTGTTAGAAAACTACAGTGACCTCATCTGGGCCAGAGCTTTTTCTTTGGTTGGGATTTTTTTTTTTTTTTAATTACCTTTTCAATCTCTTCTTTCATTATGGGTCACTTCAGTCTTTCTACCTCAGTTTGTATTGGTTTAGGTAAGCAGTGTGTTTGTAGAAATTTTTCCATTTACTCTAGGTTTTCAACTTTGTTGGACCACAATTTTTCATGGCATTCTATTATGACCCTTTTTATTTCAGTTGATTCTGTTATATTGTCACCCATCTCATTTCTTATTTGGGTTGTTTGCTCCTTTTTCTGCTTTTCTTTTGTCAATTTGATCAGTGGTTTGTCAACTTTATTAATCCTTTCAAAGAACCATCTTCTAGTCATGATTTTTTCTATTGTTTTTCTGTCCTCTGTTTTATTTATTTCTGCTCTGTTGTTGTTAAATGCCGTCGAGTCGTTTCCAACTCATAGTGACCCCATGCACAGCAGAACGAAACACTGTCCAATCCTGTGCCAGCCCCACAATCCCTGCTATACTTGAGCCCATCATCGCAGCCACCATGTCAATCCATCTCTTTGAAGGCCGCCCCCTCTTTCGTCGACCCTCCACCCTACCAAGCATGACATCCTTCTCCAGGGAATGGTCCCTTCTGACAACAAGACCAAAATAAATGAGACGAAGTCTGGCCATTCTTGATTCCAAGGAGCATTCTGGCTGCACTTCCTCCAGGACAGATCTGTTAGTTCTTTTAACAGTCCATGGTACTTTCAGCATTCTTTGCCAGCACCACAACTCAAAAGCATCAACTCTTCTTCGGTCTTCCTTATTCATTGTCCAGCTCTCACATGCAT